>NC_068329.1:30347667-30653958 GCF_000147395.1 Oryza glaberrima
CTGGCAAGTATTGATAAAAAAACATAATACCAGTGCATAAGGGGAAAAAGGAAGGAAAGGGACATACCGGATGGCGAAACGGACATTTTGGATTCAAGCAATTGCTATTTAACCAGTACCAGCAGTCTCTAGGGTTCATACGAGCATTATCACTGTGACGAAAATCACATTCGTTCCCCTGATGCAAGGAACAAAAAGAATCATTATCAATTAAAATATTCAAGCTAGAAGTTAGTAACAAATCCATGATGGACAAAATATTCATGGTAAATAAGACACAAAAGCCCATAAGGATTAATGTAGCATTTTTTTAGTGTTACATTAATGTTTATATATAGAGAATTGCACATATTTGCATTAATGTAGCATAATTTTGATAGTATTATCAAACAAGATTACAAAGTTACAACACATCAGATTGTGTGACAGATTTGATTTATGGCAAGCGTTTTGCCTCTCTCTAATTTAACCATAGTTCATCAGAACAGCTCCAGAACTAAATCAGTACAGCATCATACGTATTCCAAAATAATAGAGGGGCTAAAAGTAAATGGAATTCTGAGCCGAGCAAGGATTCCCAAAGAGAAACAAAAAAATTGTGAAGCAATGATCTTGAATAACTAGACTAATAAGGATACTGACATATTGTTATAGTGCTCCTGGTGACAAGGGAAGCATTACAATTCCTACCTTACCGTACTACTAAAAGCCATGTAGCCACTGCAATAGCGATATATTGGGAACAAATGCGATAGTAAATTACATTGTTTTCACTTTTCACCCGAAGGAGCATCAATTCAGGACAACCATACCATTCAAATTTTAAATTATAGAGCAGATTCAGAATTTGACCTAGCATAGAAACCCTGAAAAATTCAGGGGCTAACACCAAGAGGCAACAAATACCCCGAACCTGAAGGCACTACGAACTTATATTATTACGTTATCTACATTAAGCATCACATCTTGGATGAGGGGGAATAGCCATATGAAAAGATTCCATCTTGAACCAAAGAAATTCGTGTTTACTTAGCTCAGAAATCAAGATTCCCGAAACGAGGTGCGGAATTCAAATTCTAAGCTCCAATCGAGCAAAGACGAATTACCACCCCGCCCCAAAAACCAAACCAGCTTATATACGAGGGAAAAGAGACGACGAATCGTCGAGAGAGAACGAGCACACACCTTCTTGCATGTGAGGGGCGAGGCGAGGAAGTAGACGCAGTCGGTGTTGCGCCGCAGCGCCTCCTCCTCTGGCGCCAGGGGCCTCGCGCCGGCCTCCGTGCTCGCCTCCCCCGCCGCCGCCGCAGCCGCGGCACCGTCCGCCTCCATGGCCCCCGTCTCGAGAGGAGCCGCCGTCGGGCCCTCCTCCTCCTCCCAACCCCACCCCGCACGAACGCGGCGGCGGGAGGACGCCGATCGCGCGCGCGCGCGCCTCCGGCGGCGGCGGGGAGGGAGGTGGGGCGGGCTAGGGTTCGGCGATGGCGGCGGGATTGGATCTACGTGGAGGGGAGGCGGGTTAGGGTTGGGCGCGACGGGGGAAGGAGGGGTTCGCGTTGCGTTGCGCCCTTCGCCTCTCTTGGCTGCGCGTGTCGACTTGGGGAAATAGGGTTGGGTTGGTGGAGGCCGCAGGTTTTTTTTTAAAAAATAAATAAATAGATAAAATAATTGGGAAAAGGTCGGTATTATAGGCAACGGCGACGGGAGGGTTTTTCTGTAAATCCGATTTGGGTTGCGCTTGCGCCTCTCTGTCTATGCAATAGGTTGACCGTTGAATAGCACAGTGCTACTCCGATTTGAGTACCTCTGTGATGTCTTTGACTCACTGCTCGGTGATGTTAGTGACTTTTTCCATCTATTTAACTCAAAATAATTTTTTATTTAATTATTTATTCATCATATCAAAGTTTGTATAGTAAGACATAAATGCATTGAAAATAGATAAAAACAACAATAATTATATTAGGATTTAATAAAGTGGGATATTATACTATTTTTATTTTTGTACGTACGTGCATAATGAGTGAAATATAAATTTATTTTGAGAAGAGGGGAGTAGTACACCACTACTAATAGAACAACTCTATTTTACATTTTCCTTTTTTTCTCTCTAGGGAATACGTTTTACATTTGAATTCACTTGTTCAATTATTGGATTTGTTCATACGGCCTAGCTGTGGTTGCACTACAACCAGGCATCTAGCAGCAAGCAGCAGCTTCCTGCGCCATGTGTTTGTGCAGCCGAACGGCTACGCTGTGCAACACAGCTTAAAAAAAGCTGTAGCAAAAGTCTACCGAACAAATCCGTTAACTCATCACAACACCCTTGTAAAAGAATTTATTATCTACACTTCTCAAACATCTTTTATGGTAGCCCTCGCCTAATGTGATGTTATTGTCTCCAACTATAACAGGGCCAGCAGTGACGTATCCAGAAAAAAATAGCAAGATGTCTAAGAAATTAGACAAAGGAACAGCAGCTCCCTTTCCATCTATGTATGACAAAAATAAATTTGTAGAGATTATGTGAGTTGTCCATAATCCTCGCATCAATAGTAGAGGCTTGAGCCACATCACTCTTCTGATAGAATTGCCCCAAAGAACTAGGATTTACAAAACTAGTGAAAACCGGATGGTGACAAAAACTCGATTTCTCGGGCTGGTTCGAGGACATAAACCGCTTAGTTTAACAATCAAATTCAAAAAAAGTTCAAAATAGATTTTTATTTTTTTATATAAAAATTAATCGGATTTTGTCGGGATCAAAAAGTTTTTTAAACGGCTTTGGTGAAAACCAAGAAACCGCTCCCTCTTTTTTTTTCTCCTTTTTTGATCGGGAACAGTTTAGTACTATGTGGTCGGGAAAAATAGGGGAGGCAATCGGATTGGGATTCTGTGACATTCAAATGTCACCGAGAATGTCACGGGGGAATGTCACAGAATCCCAATCGGGGGCAATCCAGGTTTCCTCGTCAGAAAGGAGGTGCGATAACAACTGCGACAGATCCTACATTCCAATCCTTTATAACGGCATACGCCGCCATGGATCATGGATCCCATCTCACTCCACGCGAAAGCTCCCACAAATTACAGCTTCCTCCACCACCAGTTGATTCCCTCGCCGTCGTCGCGGATAAGAAACTCGGCGCACACGACGGTGGCAGGCGGCGCAAGGAGAAAGGCAAACACAAACAAGCCCACGCAAAACGGTATTTGCTCACTCTGCCTCAAATCTTACTCTCTTGCCAGTTCGTCGATCTATGTATTCTGTAGAGTGAACCATCGGGAATTCTGTTCTTTAGATTTGGATATTCAACAACAGAAAATATCACAACAGTATATGATTAGCATTAATAATAAAAGCAAAATATTAGGCACTACAGAAAAAACTTCAGATTGACAGCTCCTCTCGAAACTGACATAACCGGACAATCGGTGAAAATCCAGATCCTACAACACGAATTGAAACAATCCTCGTGCGCTTCGATTATTGCAGTTTTTTTTGGTTGAAAGCATGTAGAGGAATCTCAATACACATAAATCCTGATACAATATCAACTAAGTTTAATGTCTAGGAAGACTCGATGAAACATGAAAACAGTGGACTGCCGTGCGAGTTACAAATCATCTAGGATAAGAGTTAAACCGATACTGATTCCTAAGTGGAACCTACAAAATATCAGGTTTCGTGGTTCCGGTGGCCTGCACCGAATAGGTAACAGAGAGTTCTGGAAACATGTACGGCGTACATGCAAGATACAAATTTGGGACTTCTGACGACGTGCATTGTCGAGAGCAAGAGTGCCACCATGCACCGCAGAATCCTCCTGGAAGCCCTGTGATAGTATACCAGGACATGTTAGTATGCAGAGATGAATATGCATAAAAAGACTCTAAATTAAATTTGAGTCGTCAATTAAGATGTGAGTTATTCCGAGCAATAAAAATTAGAGCAAACAGACATACTTCAACCCGCACAATGAGACCATTTTACATTCAATAAGGGACAAAAAACACATGATGCCAATATGTCAACAACTATCGGAGTACACAACATGATAACAGATTACTCAGAAAAGAACATCTCTATCCAGTCATAGGTTTTTAAGGATTAGTGTGGGATTTGGTAATCGTTACAATAAATATAATTATGACATCTTACCAGAAATGGCACCATGTTCTCTCACTTCAGGACAGATACCGTGGATCATTTCCTTGCTTTCCCATCTTATGCACATCCTCAGGTGAAAGTATCTTGATGTACCATACACTATTCACAAAGGACCTACATCATATGAGGAAGGTCAGTTTCAAGAAGAATCATGTCTGATGTTTACTCTCACGAAGGGTCTTGGGTAACTGAGCATCAACATATAGTGACTGACCAACACATATTATTGAAGGAAGAACAGTCTAGTAAAAAAATTTAACATATTAATACACATTAAAGATGTATGACTGAATGCACATGAATTCTGTTTGAGATCACAATTAGGCACCGAACATTGCAAAAATATACTCCATATAACACTAGTACTTTTAAACATATTCATTAGATACTGTCCATGAGCTGTCAACATGTCTTTCAGTGAATGAAGAAGGGATATCCATTCACATTGTACATACCTTTCCTCGATAAGCTATTAGTTGCGGAAACCAGGAAACCAAAGTATTGTACTCCCTCCGTTTCATAATGTAAGACTTTTTAGCATTGCTCACATTCATATAGATGTTAATGAATCTAGACACACATATATTTCTAGATTCATTAACATCTATATGAATGTGGGCAACGCTAGAAAGTCTTACATTATGAAACGGAGGAAGTATAAGATAGCCACTTTTGCACTTGCTAGTCAAGCCAAATTTTGTTGATCTTAGGCACGTTTAATATCTTTAAATTATTTAGATATACAATGAAGTTACAATGCCTGATGTAGATTTGAAATTTTTACTTAGCATGTTAACTTGGCCGTTTTGAGGCCAACATCAATTAAGAGATTCAGTTTGTAGTGTGCACACATGGACAGGGTATGCCAAGTGTAGTACTAAAATTTAAGCAGATTTTTTTGCAACCAAAACATAGAACGGTAAGATGAAACTTAAATTTATATTGCTTACTAAAACTTGAATTTGTAGTGCGCATGCATGGATATTGATTACTAAAACTAATAAATAAATCAGAATTCTGAGAATATTTCTTACTCCCAAGGGTCGTCTCCAAGGAGAAGCACATCATTCTCCCTGTCGACGAATACAAGCTGCCAGCCTGATCTATCAGGGTCGTCCAATTGACCCTTAATGCCGAACATCTGACCCAGTTCTTCTCGAAGTTCAGCATAATTAGAGAACCGGGTGATGTCCAACGACCTCCCAACCGAACCTGACTTGTAAACCTGCAATTTTACAATGGTTCCATGAAAAGAAGAATATATATTTTTTGGAGGAAAAAGAGGAGCTCATATTTGACCTAGCAACAATGCAAATTATACTAGTTACCTTCACAAATGTTCTGGTTGCTGGATCGTTCTCTCCTGTATTTTGCAATAAACCAGAAGAGTCGTCCAAGCAACCATACATTGCATTCTGCAGATAAGTTGATCCAGAAGGGATCGTTGATAAGTTGCCATCCGAAACATTCGAAGTCAGATTAGGAACCATGTTGTACAGGAGGGATGAAGAGTCAACTTGTGGACTAAAAAGGGACTGGTTTTGCACATCACGACCAATTTTGTTTTCAACAGAACCATCTTTGCTTGTGGGTGAGTTATGCAAAACCGAGCCCCCAAAAGACACTGACTGTGAACCCATAAACTTCTGCTTCCATGCCTGTTGCTGCTGCTGCTGCTGCTGCTGCTCACTAGCTACAGGCTGATTAAATCGAGATAAGTCCACAGCTTTCGAACTTCCCTGAAGGAAGCTCGAATCCAACATGTTATCACTACTGCTAGAGGTGATGAAGCTTGAAGAATTCGCATTAGGATCAGAGAAGCCAAATTTTTCTCGCAAATGACTCGGTAATGATGTTGGACTTGGGAGAACTGCACTTGTAGGAACTTGGTAGCTTTGATCTGGTTGAATCTTCTGCTTCTGATCATTCTGAACTTGCTGCATTTGCTGTAGTTGCTGGAGTTGCTGTTGTATAGCACTTGGGCTCAACATCGTTTGGATATTTTGGGCATCAGGATTAATTATCTGTTGCTGGCTTGCTTGCTGCAGAATTTGTTGCTGCAATAATGGGTTGAGGTTGCAGTGTTCTTGAGGGGACTGCATAGGTTGCTGAAGGTGCAAGAATTGCTGTTTTAAGTAACCACCAGAGTGGGAAGCAGCAGCAGCAGCAACTACTGCTTGGTACTGATCGTGATCGCTGCTCAGTAAGGATGGATGGAGCCTCTGTTGTCCCCAGGAGCCAATACCAGGTGACTGAAAGTTCAGAGACTGAAAACCTCCCTCACCAGCAACTCCTCTCAGCCACATTAAAGCATTGCTGTCATCTTAAGTGTGATACAGCAGTTAATAAAAGAACAGAAATATGAATGAGAGATACTAGAAAATGGAATTATGTCAGGCAGATCAATGCATTCTCCATAACAAGAATGCACAGAAAGACAATGAATAAAAAGAATGCATATTATAGAACGTTACATTTGCTACGGAAAAGCCTTATCAAATAACATTGATCCACCTTGGGTGTTTAAGAAATGGAAGGAAGAAATCAACTTTTCACTTACACCATAACTTGTTTTACTTTTAGCCTATATGAGCATTTTATAAAGTTCCCTGATCAATCTCTGTATCCAGAACCATCATTTGAGGCATATTGTTCACAGTAGAGAACACTGACTTGAACTATAGCCTCTTGCTCTTGCACCACAATCTCAACTTCAGGTTATTTTAGTTAGAATCATCAGCTGGTTGATGTGGCAGGTTCAGAAATTTATTAAGGCTGTGGCTTCAGTAATTTGAGTGTGATGGCTAAAACACTATGTAAATGCACCAAATAAACTTCCACATGATAGGCGCACACACATAGCAAGCATACAGCAAAATAGCTTCAAAACTAGTTTATGCCTGACACACAGTAACAAGAATCTTAAGCGTACCATGCAGGGAAGCAACTCCTGAATACCAAGGATGCTTAACTCTCAGTGGGAACAGAGATGGATACATTGGAAAGGTTGTCAATGGTTCAATTTCCCATAAAGAAACTCTTGGTGGCCTTTCCCCTGCAGTTGATTCATCCCAACCAACCTGAAAATATCACACTAGTTAGTGGAACTGTGGAAGCAAGCACTAGTGCAATAACATCTGAAGGCAGTTCCATGATTGTTATAATGAAAACCAGAGGTACAGATCATAAGAAAATGCAACTAAAGAAGATGAAGATAATCAGGAAAGACAACACAAATCACGTTTAAACCCCCACAGCTCTTTAGAACAACCTCAAGTAATATAAAAATTACCTTCACAGATCTCCAATAGGAACTAGGCCAACGGACTGGGTCTGCATCACTAACTTCAGTTATAGTCCCCATATACCTGTGTTTCATTAAAGTGTGCATTGGGCGCATTAGTATATTATGGATTTTTATAGAGGCCCAACTATAAAATTCCCATAAATAATGGGGTGATGTCCTGACAGATGCGCAGATTTTTCAAGAACATCAACGCGTGAAAGCATAAAAAGTACAGATAATGGCAATTTCAGCCACTGGCATAGTCACATACATCCTACAAACATGTATAGGATCTCCTGGTGCTAGGTAACCAAGTATTATCTAAAAAAAGTACCATCATTTATATATTTGGCCTAGATTATAGAATAAGGACTGAGCATTGACATTTGCTAGGTCACCTGCGAACGCTTGATTCCTCAGTCTCAAACAACATCCTGAACCGCATCCCAACCGATATCCGGGTGTGAAAAACAGCCTTGATGTATTTTGACAGTGGTATGACAAATTCTGATGGACTTGCCCTACAAACACTCTTTCTATTAACGGTGTACATGGGGAGGAAAAACAACAATGCATATATACTAATTTAAAAGTCCAACTTACCGGGGGTTGTAGAAAATAGTGAAACGGCTGTTTGTAGCAGCAGCATGAGCTGCTGCTGCAAGGAGACCTATGTGCATGCTATCGCTTGAAAGAACAGAGGAAGGCATCACAGTCTGTGGCCGACTGGCACGTCTTATTCCAAGTAAAAGCTGGTTTTTCTCGTTCCTGAGTCAGAGAATCAACAATGCGCCCTACTCATTAGCACAGGTAAAAAAGAAAATCACAAATGCAAGAGAGATGGAAAACAAACCATATGAAAAGCACAGAATCTCCAGCAACAAGTCTCTTAGCACTGACAAAAACGCTCCAGCCAGTGGTTAGCAGGTGTCGTTTGGGTTGGCCTGTCAAAAACAGCATATTACTACAAAAGATAGTAACATGGCATGTTCAAAAATATAAAACTACTAAACGCAATTACTAACAACATCATTAGTGTTGAGCAGATCCCATTTCATAATCAATACAGCACAAGTACCTCAAGCATATGTACTATCAATATTTATGTTAAGACAACATTTTTTTAGTTATTGTGATCAATACAAAGTACATTCTGTGTCAGAAAACACACTAACAATAAGTTCAACCCTGCAGAAAGATGAGAATTCAAGGCATACAAAAAGAAGCCTACACCGAGAATTATACTGTCCAGTACAGTGATTGCTCATTGTGCAATTTTGTAAGACCTGCGAACTCTAGTAAATATTTCAGTACGCCTCTGAAAGTATCATGTATTCATGTGTCAATTGTAACTTGATCCACTGCTAACCATCCTAACATATTAAAATTTGATATTTTTTATGTGCTTATCCAATTAATGATCTCGTAACTTCATTTCTATGCATAACCCTAATTCAATCAAGTATCTCTTGCTCCATTCACACCAACTGATTTTTAAGTGAAAAAGACGCTTACATCACATTGTGTGAGAATGGTTGAAGTTTTTCTCAGAACACTTGAAAATGTTTTTATTAGGAAGGTTTTAAGCCATGATTACAAAGGGTGAACTTATCGAATGGAAAAGGGGCAGAGATGATTATTAGGAAATTCCCTTTAAGAATATCATAATTCACCGTTATGAAGAATTCAAGACTGCCATAAGCTCTACAGATTTTTAAGAAGTTACCTCGAAAGATGTGCCTGAACTTCCACTCGATGTCATGAATATCCCGTGCAATTAGCTCCTGGGCTGGAGGCTGCTGTGTGAAATCCTACAAACCACACTATACCACCTGTTATTGGCAACAGCAAAACCCAACCACCCAAGAAGTACAAGAAAGGAGCACAGCCCCAAATTACACCACTCATCACACCAGAGGGGGGAAGACGCGCTCAGCAGCACGGCGGGGCACGGAGAACCCCCCGTGCGTGCTGGTGTCGCTCGCCGTCAATGTCTTGCAGAAGTAATTCGTCGGCTGCTTGCTCATTATCCCCATCTCCGCGGGAAGGTACGCATCGTTCTGCTCCTGCTGCACGAATGAACACATCCAAAAAAACCATCAAATTAACCGCATAGAATATTTCACGCCTTCAAACCATCAAAACCTCAGCACTGCAAACATCATGCAAAAACCCCAGGCGCCTTACTGGGTTCAGTGGCTGGAGCGTCATCTGCGCGTACACCTCGTCAGTCTCCACATCCGCCTGCAAAAAAATTGCCAGCCCAAGTCAGCACCGACAGCCATGGAGATAAACCGGAGGAGTGGAGTGGAGGTGACGCCGCATCGATCTGAGAAATGCCCCGAGAAATTAGGGCAAGGAACCACGTACATGCATTGTGACATCGTGGAGCTGGCAGATCAGCTGCGCCGGCAGGTTGGGGTAGTTCGGGATGTGACCCTCCACCTCCTTGTTCGTCGACGCCGCCACCTTCACGTATGCAAAGCTCACCCGCGTCAGAAACAAGAGAAACCAGCAGAGATAGAGAGAGAGAAGCAAAGCAAGCGCGCCCACGAGACGGCTGAGGAGGTGAGCTCAGCCTCACCTGCTCGCTGTGGCCTTGCGGGAAGTAGACGACGCGCGTGCCGACGGTGGGGAGGCAGACGAGCGGGCCGGCGCAGGCGTGCCATAGCTCCGAGTTGAGGCACTTCTTCTCTGCAGCAGCAGCAGCAGCAGCAGCAGATCGAGTCATCAACCAAACGAGAAGGGAAGTAAAGCGAACCGCGAAGCGAAGCGGCGGAAACAAACCTAGCCACCCACCTTCCTCGGGCGGCGCGGGGGGCGGCGGCGGCTGCGGCGGCCCGATGCTGGCCGCCGACGACGAGCTCATCTCCTCCTCCGACCAAACCAGAGAAGCACAAACTCTTAATCTATCCCCTCACAAATCCACCCGAAAACCCCATCCCCCTCCTCAAATCGGCCGCATTCTGCACCACCACCACCACCACCACCAACACCAACACCAACAACAACAAGCATCAACAAACCAGAGAGCAAAGCAAAGCAAAACCAATCCAACCCCCACCCCGCCGGCAAGGGACCAACCAACCTTTCTCTTCCGCTCACCCGAGCTCGGAGATCGCCACCATGGTGGGGAGAAAGGGTGGGGTTGGAGAGAGAGAGAGAGAGAGCGCAAGAGGGGTGGAAATGATTAGGTTTGTGGCATTTAAGCGAGAGAGAGAGAGAGAAGGGTTCGCGTGGTTCGAGTAGTGCGAGTGCGTGTGTGCGTGTGCGCGACGAGGGGGGGCGCAGCGCAGGGGGCCGTACAGTAGCGTGAGCTCCCGCACAGTGTCTGAAGAGTTTTGAAAAAGTTGGGAAGCGAGGGGGTTTTGAAAAAGCCGTATTTTATGGGCTCATGTAAGCGGCTGTCGGGTCGGTGTAACCACGGCCGTTAGAGCAAGTTTAATAGTATAGTCCACTAGTAGTTCCAATTCACCTATAACCAATTTAATAGCTAATTTGTATAATAATTATTTAATATATTATTAATATATGGTCTCACATGTCATATATATTGTGTCTTGAAGTTCGTGCTGCAGCTGGCTATATATCTATAGCCCGTGATCGTTTATCTTATTAAAATATGTTTATAGCTGACTAATAGTCTGCTATTATTATATATGATCTAATGGTGATGAGAGAGATCCATCCACCACCCCGGCATATGCAGCTCTCCATCGCACGCAGCGCAGACTGGTGTTCCCGTGGGGCAGCACTGTTATATCACTGGAGTACTACTACCGTTCCTTGTAACCTGTAGCCCGTGTTGGTTTGTGAACTCCTCCCCGTCTGTGTTACAGTAGTACTGCTCCTCCTACGTGTTTGTCCAGTCCCGTCCTCCAGATTCTACCGGTATCATGAAGTATTGATTTCATTATTTGGGTTAATAATATGGTCTTATGGTGCTAATTTTGTTATATGCTCCCTTCGTCCTAAATAAAATCAATTTCTGTAGTTTAAATTTTGTCCCAAAAAAAATCAACTTCTATCATCCTACCTAACCTTGGCACATAAAACGAAAAGTTTTCTCCCTTAAATACCCTTTACCTACCTATCAACATTACTATTTTTTTAAATAATAAAAGGGCATTTTAGTCATTTTTACTCTTCACTAGTCTCACCTTGGCATGATAGGAATGGGTTTTATGTGGGAGGGAGTACTCCTACTACATATAATTACATATAATGTTAATCGCTCAACAGAATATATTCAACCGGATGTAGGCAATATTTTATATACGTAGAGCTCCGGTGAACAGAGAGGGGAGCATCAGGTATCTTGGGACATACTTTCTCGATACACTGACTATAGTGCTTACAGTCTGTCTAATAAAAGCCATGGTAAAAGTAGGAACGGGTCCATCGAGTTAGTACATAAATATCTCGAGACATTACTTTTTATGTTAGTAAGGGACATATATTATAGGTATAAAAAATTATGTACTTGATGCTTCTATTTTATGAGTTGGAAATCACAATTAGTCAAAAATACCATAATCATGACAAGACTAATCAAGTACTATCTTTTTTTCCACTTAAAGAGCTGCCTGCGGATTAGCGACTAGTAGTACTTAATTAACTGGGAGCCACTTGTGATGCTTATATAATCAGTCCTTGTATGCTTGTCCTCCTACGTACACATATGTTTGATTACAGCTAACCTTGCCTCCTTAACCCATGTCGTCATCATCATCATCATCATCATCCACACCCCAAACGGGCAACCTGTCCTAGAGCCTTTGATTCCACGAGTCCGGCCGGTTTTTACCATCCCCAACAACAGCAACGTAACGTCCCCTACGTGACAGCGCACAAACAGGGGGTCATTTTTTAAAAAAGGAGGAAAGGGATGGGGGTGTGTACGTACGGAGCAATCTTGTCACATCAACCCAACCCTAGTGTGCGCGACATGCCGGTCGTACCGTGACGTGACCAATCCAACCGTGAAAGAAAAAGAAAAAAAAAGAACTCGAGATTTTTTAATTTTTTTATTTTTTTGCTCTTGTCGACCACTGCATGCCATGTCCATGGCGTCCTCGTCCTCTTTCGCCGATTAAAAAAAGAAGACGCGACATAGACATGGAAAACACGTTTGACTCGTACTACATGGATGACTTGACGTTACGTCGCAGGAGGGGAAAAAAATCTTTTAACTCGTCGTAAGAAAAAACACAAGTCGAATACATGAACACAAATTTAATATATTAAATATGTATTGTCTAATAACAAAACAAATTAAAGATTTTACCAGAAAACTGTGAGACAAATTTATTAAGCCTAATGAATCCATAATTAGAAAATGTTTAATGTAACACCATATTATCAAATCATAGCGCAATTATGTTTAAAAGATTTGTCTTGCAATTTACACGTAAAATATGTAATTGATTTTTTTTCACATTTAATACTCAATGCATATGTTTAAACATTCTATGTGTTGGGTAAAAACCTTTTTTTTTAAAAAAAAAAAGAATGGTACTAGTCGACCAGTGTACGTTGCATGCATTTGCCCCTATCTACTGATCGAGTGAATATTTTGCCCGTAGTTTCGTACTCGTGCTGTGCATCGGATTAGTGCATAAGTACTTTCTAAGAATTTCGGATTGGCCCTCTTGATGATCTCTCGCTTTCTCCATAGCTGTACAAGCCTGTTCGATCGCTGTACCGATAGTAACACTGAAATTGCTTCGACGTGATCATAGTCTTCATTGCCAAGACTGTCGACATCCCTATATCTGTAGATTGACGTCAATATATATGGATGGGAGTCTTAATTTCTTGATGTTGTTGTGCTAGCTATAGCTTCCAACGTCTGCAAAAAAGATGAGTCATGTTAATTATGGTGGTAATGGGGGGGGGGTGTAAAGTGTAAATTAACCTTCCAAAGGAAATGTGACCTGAAAAGTTGATGACAAGTGAGGCTCATGCTTTATATCCTACTTACCTGGGTCCAAACTGGTAAAGTTTATGGCATATTCAGGTTAATCTTTTGTGTTATGTTAACCCAAAAATTAAAAGAGAAAAGATCATCTCAGCTGCCAAACGAGAGGCTCCGGAGCCATCCGTACAAATGAGCTTTTGACCGTGCGTATCAACTTAAATGAGCTTGACAAGGAGTACTAGTATGAATTGGGTGCAGCAGTTCAGTGTACTGGTGCTCCGGCCTGCACTACAGTACTCCTATGTACTGTATGTACTGTACGCGAGCAAGTTGGGTTTATTTGTTGAGAATGATAAAGAGTGGGAGTATATGCTTTTATTTACCTTGGGTTTATTAGGATAGTAGACTTTGTACCAGCTAGCTGCTCTATTGATCAATACTCCTATGTTTGTTCCCAGAAGTGCAAATGAACAGTAAATTATCAGCAGAAGTTCTACTAATTAAGATATGGACCAGTCTGTGTACACTCTATACAGCTATATTTTGTTGTGTTTAATTAGTAGCCGTATTTTTCTTATTAAAAATTTGGAGGATCAAGACTGAGATTAGGGACAGAAGGAAGTTGTTTAGATGGAATCTCCCTATTTTATTGAGTAAGTACAGTTGCAACAAATATCCTAAGACATGGAGCATGGTAGCTGGATTTCATCATCTAGCAAACATATCCAGCACCTACTATCAGAGGATGATTTTCTGTTTCCCATCACTGGCCTGCGTCCACGATTCCTGTCGCGTGGACCGAGCTTAAACGGGGAACATGGGCTTGAAAATGTGGTTTCCTGTCACACTTAGCCGAACTAAACTTTAGACAAGCTTGACTATTTGTGTCTCGACGTGTTTCACGGTTATAGCATGGCATGCATGTCGTGCCATGGTATACGTTTGATTAGTCCTCTTTACTCTTTACTATTTGCGATAGTACTCTTTTTAATCACAGATAGTATTTGATGTTTTTGATAAAATTTAATCAAACTCTTTCAACTTTTAACTATTAATAATCTCTTAAATATTTAGTTTTAAAAAATGATGTGTAGATTCGTCTTAAAAACTACCACCACACAATATTAAGAAATTATAAGAATTTATACACTATAACTAATATAAAATTAACAATAAAAGTTAAATTAAATCTTGTCCTGTACCCCTTTTTTTTTTCTTTTTGATAGGTCAAACATCAAATATTTGTAGCCGAAGACAGATTGACCATCTCATGTCAAATTTTGGTAGATGAGTTAATATAATTAACATCAGTTTTATAACACCAAAATCCGAGTCACATGTCTGCTACATGCATATGGCTCACTGAGAACGTATAATAGGAGTTTTGTACAAGACTACTGTAGTTATTATTTCAAAATCCATATTTTTCTACCTCTAATACTAAGGGCTTATTCGTTTCTGAGTTTGGTAAGACACCCATGAAAACTCATTAACATATGATTAATTAAGTATTAACAACTATATAAACTAAAAAAATAATTTATTTAAAATTTAAAATAAATTCTATATAGAAATATTTAGAAAACATATCATTTAGCAAGATGCATGTGAAACGTGCCAAGGAAATTATCGTTTAGGTTCCAGTTGAATAGCATGATTGAAAAACAAAGTAATAGAAAAAACACGGGATTCTAACATGAATGAAAGTGTAAAATAAAGAAATGAAAAACATAGGAAAAATATAGGAATGATCGTTTGATTAAACCACATGAAAAATGCATGAATCAGATAAGAGGGATAGATTCATTGAATTTTTTTAAGTGGTTGAACCTCCTGCTAACTTTTGTTCAAAATATTTATAGGATTACTTATTTCATAAAAATTTTAAAGAATAAGATATGATTAAATCATTTGTTACAAAGGTTTTCATACGATCGAAATCATCCAAAAAATTATTTTTTCTGAACAGATCAATGGTATATGTAGCTAGGTGGCGGTCCATCAGGTGGAGGCGGTGGACGGCGTCCAGGAAGGAACCCGGCGCCGGCGGGCGGGACAGCGCGGGAACAGCACCACCCCCTACTGAATTTTCCACGCTCAACAGAGCCGGGGGAGCAGCGCGCTGGCCCACCCCGCTGCGCCAAAAGCTGCGGGCTCCTCCTCCTCTCCACCCTCTCGCTCTCTGCCGACGACCACCGTACGTGCGCCCCTCCTGGCCATCCCCTGCGCTGCGCCAAGCCACCAGCTTGCACCCGTTCAACTTCAACTCGCCGCCCATGGCTGGCCACCGCGCGCTGGCGTGGCTGATGAATTCGCAGCACGCACAGGCACACAGCAGCGGAGCGGCAAGCCGCTTAGCTATTGCTTGACTAGACTAGCTACCACTCGCTTCTGTTCCTTCTGTACCCGCGCGTGCCGGGGCATGACTGACGACGAGTCATGCTCATCTCGTCCGTCTCCTACAGCTACAGCCTTATTCCTCCCGTTCGATCGGTTCGTTCCATGCCGCACTCGCGCGTGCGTGCGTGCATACGTGGGCGGCATGTGCGACTGGGGCGCCCGTGCACGTGTGCGATCTGTTTGCGGTGCACATACCCCCGAGCGAGTCCTCACAAAGCTAGGGATTCGGATGGCCAATCATCAGGGTTTCTGTGGAGGATCGCCTTGAATTTACCTGTGCCTTTGTAACCGGTGGTACCACACGTACTAGTGCTACTACTACTTCCGGCCACGGCGTTAACTGTTACATGCACGTGTCTGCTGCACGGAGCACATAGTAGCCTCCTGTTTGGTTGTCTACACGGAGTGGCATCAAATTCAGTTTGATTATCTTATGAAGAAAGCTTGTAGTAACCCCACAATTGATCGATCCCGGGTTTCTCAAGTCCAAGCCGATGCATGATAGATCGAGCAAATATATGCCAGTAGATAATGTTTTCGAGCAAAGGGCGAAGAAAGTTGGCAGCCCAAAGTTGGGCAGGTTCACAGCCACAAAAGGGAGAAGCACGATCTGGAAAAAGCTACCCACAATGTTGGGCGGCACACTGGATCAGATCAGCAGTCGGCCCGTGTCTCCAAGAAAAAAAATTGAAAAAAAAAAGATCGATCGATCACTACTCATCGAGAGCCCACGAGGCCCCACCGGCCACTCGCGCAGTCGCAAACACCAACAACAACAGATCACAAAATGGTGATCCATCGATGAGATGAGAGGGAAAAGCTTGTGTGGTTTTTTAGTATGGTCCCCGTATTGTTGAAACCCCCCCCCCCCCCCCCCCCCGGGTCGAGGCAAGTTGCCGTGCACCATCCCCCAACTTTAGCGGCAAAACTCTGAATGATTCGTCCATAATTCACCCAGCACACATCAGTGAGAAGCTATAGCTTAGCCTGCTGCTCCAGGAGGCAGCATAGATCTCCGTCTACGTCCCGTTTTGCTCTTTTGCTCCTGGAGGCAGCAGCTGCAACATTAGTGGTACTGATCCTAGCTCCTCCAGCTAGCCATGCATCCTCCAGAATAATAATAATAGTCAAAATTCTCCTATTGCCACAACACATACGGCTGTTGGTCTCTTTCTTCTTACAACCTCCGCCCCAAAATACCCAAAATATGAGTTTTAGATTTGACATACTAGGTATTAAAAAAGTAGGTAAAACTAAACGTGTGATTGTTGTGATTGGTTAAAAGAGAAGGTAGGTGGGGATATTAAGAGGTGGAAGTTTGTTATTGGTTGAGAAAAAAAATAAGTTGTTATATTTTGAGATAAATGTTAAAGTCTATAAGTTACTCCCTCCGTTCTAAAATATAAGAAGTTTTAGAGTTGAACACAGTTATTAATAAAGTAGTTAGAAGTGAATGGTGGAGGGTTATGATTGGATGAGTAGTGGAGGTAGGTGGGAAAAGTGAATGCACTATTGGAGAACTCATATCTCCCGGTTCGCAACCCTCTTTACTCCCGGGTAGCGAACCGGGAAGGAGAATCCGGGACTAAAGATGTCGGTCTTTAATCCCTGTTCAAATAACTGGGAGTAAAGATACATCTTTAGTCGACTAAAGATGTAGCCAAGCCAGCATCGATCGCTACTTTTTTTTATTGCCTTTAACATTGAATATTGATTTCACTCCATCCCCAAATCACCCCCAAATAATCATCACAGATTACAAATCCAAATCACAGAACAAAAATTATCTCCAAATCCTCAAATCGATCATCTCCAAATACAACACAAATTCTAAAAAATTACATCACAAGTTCTACAAAAATCATCACAAATACATCACATGAATACCTCACACACAAATCAAATGCATCTCAGATCTCCAATCACAAATTATATAGAAAAAATCGCTGACCCGCCGCCTGCCGCCCTCCCGGCCTCCTCCGCGCGCGCGGGCCGCCGCCTCCGCTGTCGCCAGCTCCTCGCTGGTTCTATGAGAAAAGAGGATAAGACTGTGAGAGAGAGAGAGGGGAGGAGGAGGAGGAGGAATAGGAAGATAAGGAGAGGATAAGAGCGAGGATGAAGAGGAGATAGAAATTTTTGAGGATACGTGCAAAGGGATTATATACGGTATATTGATTTTTACTCCAGGTTGGTATTACCAACCAAATACCAACCGGGATTAAAGATCTCTATAAACTTTAGTTCCGGTTAGGAACAACAACCAGAACTAAAGTTAGGATCTACCAACCAGGACTAAGATCTTTGAGGACCTGACAGCCTCTGACACGAGGTGAACCTGGATTAAAGATCACATAGTCCCCTTGCACAAATAAACCTGGACCAGAGATCATTTTTAGTCCCGGTTTTTCAAGCAACCGGGACTATTGTGGAAATCGACCGACCCAGCAAAGATCACTTCTCCAGTAGTGATGATGGAGGGTTGTGATTGGTTGGGAATGGAATGTTAACGGATATGTTATTATATTTTGGGACAAATCCTAAAAGCTAAAAATTATTATATTTTGAGACGGAGATAGTATTATAATTTGGAACAGAGTGAGTAACTCCCAGTCACCAAATAACAATGTTTCCGCTCGCGTTGCTCTGATTTAGGAGCAGCGAAAACAATAATTCGAGCTATCCCAGGAATCTCCTGTGGATCGCCGTTACTACTCCCAGGAAGAGTACGTCACGATAACATTGTTGGTGTACTACCTCATCCCATATTACTTGTCAATGTAATATGGTTTTTATTTGTCAATGTTTGATTATTTATCTTATTTAAAAAATTTTAGAATTATTATTTATTTTGTTTGTCATTTGCTTTATTATCAAAAGTACTTTACATATGACTTATTTTTTTATATTTGCACTAATTTTTTAAATAAAATTAATGGTCAAACGTTGCACATAAAAAGTCAAAAACGTCATCTATTATGGGACGAAGGGAGTAGCTTGCGTTGGTCTGCTAGTACTAGGATCTGCCCAACAGGGAACGTAAGCCTAGTTTGCTCGGTGACGCAAGCCCCAGTAGCCTTTGTATTGATTGTACAAGTAGTACAGGAGTATACGGAGTACTCCTACATACTAGCACTACTTCTACAGTAGCAGTATTGGTAGTCTAGGAGTTAAATCAATACAAGTGATTAGTTTGCTACTACTCCTAGATGATATGACATGTAATAGTCCTTCAAAGGGGAAAAAATGCATGTTTACTGGCCACTTTTAAGATGATAAATTTAAAGTTTAGAACTTAATTTTGAAGTTTCATGACTTAGCTTTAACATTTGGACCACTAAAAAGGGTGTAAAGTTTTTGCCTAAATATTACTACCATATATGTTTAGCTGTTTTGGTCACATGTCTTCTATTAAAAAAATTCGAGGTCTTGATAATTTAAGTTTGAAGGGGATAATTAATACTTACCGAGCATGCATGTATGCATCCTTGATCCTACTAGGAATGGCTGAGGACAACTTTTGTGCTTGGGAGCTTAAGATGCAATGAGCCAATAACATGGCATCCCCATGAAGAGGCACGATCACGAATTGTGGATCTACAGCAATAGCCTCGCTAAATAATTGCTGCATACTTGAGAACCAACACCTTATGCAATCCCAGAAAGTGCTCGTCACACACCACCCAACAAGCGAGTCAGCCAGCATCCCCAAGGGAAAGGAAAGGGCAAGTTCAGTGGAGATGTCCCGTTAACCCGTCCAAAACCACAACTATCTCGTGGACTCGATCGCTTTGCAAACCTGATCTGTGCTCGGGGCATCTTCCGTTTCCTCTCCCTCCTGGTGTCCCTTTCCTTGCCTTCCCGAACATGAACATGATTTGATCATGCAGTGGCATTGGTTGGCGTCGGCTCTTCGTGGTTGATCTAGAAAACCAAGGAAAAATGCGATGAAAAAACACCTAAAAAATTTAAAATAAAGTTTGAAAATTTAAAATTTTGCTGCGGTTTATAAGCCAATAAGCAACAAACGAATCAACGATAACACTTTTTATATCTCTCTCTCGATTTTTCCTTCTTTCTTTTTTCTTCGGTTTTGCTATTTCACTTATGATAGACTTTTAGGTTTTTATATTTCGTATGATGCACTTACACTTACACTTAATTACTCCTACATAGCAATTACGCTTAGTTACAGCACATTTACACTCAGTTAAAAGTGCATCAAAGCTAGAATTTTACAAATGTTTTTCTCTTAATTTATGGATTTTTTTTCCTTTTGGGGGTGTGTGTTGAACCACATGCACCGCCTACTGCGTGCTTGGGCAGGCACGCCATTGATCAGTGTGGTTGTCTTTGAGAAAAAGAAGAGGGGGGATGGGGGAAAACCGAAAAGAAAACGCTCTCAAATCGATCAGTGGTGGCTGATGGGTCGATGCCGTGCGTGCGTGCGTGCGTGCAACTGGAGTATGTGTAGTATGGTGGTGGTGCGGTGGGGGCGGCGTGGTGATCGATCGGCCAACTTTTGGCCAGGTGCGCGGCGCAGTGGGGGGAAGCGGCACCGCGGGCTGCAGGCACACACAGGCTTTGGCTGCTGCGAGTGTGAGACCCCAACATGGCAACGCATCGCATGCATGGGTGCATGGGCCTCCTCTCGCCTGCGCTGCGCCACTGCGCCCACTGCTGCTGCTTGGCTTGCCTGGGGGAGGAGAGGACTTGCCTTGGCTTCGCCTTGGCTTGAGTTTTGGGATTAGCACTACCTCCGTGATATTGTAGATGTTCGCTTTGACTTTTTAATTGTAACGTTCGACCATTCGTCTTGTTTAAAAAATTAGTGTAAATATAAAAATGATAAATCATACTTAGAATACTTTTTATAATAAAGTAAGTCACAAACAAAATAAATAATAATTTTAGAATATTTTGAATAAGACAAATGATCAAAATTTATAAATAAAAATTCAAAGCGACGATTATTATGAGACGGAGTAAGTAGAAAGCAAAAGTAGCCACCCACCAATCCACCATCACTATAAACCCGCCCTCTGAGATCTGCTCCCTCGTCTGCACTGCAATGCAGTCCATCCAATGACGCACTGCGTTTGCAACTTGCAAGTCGCAACTACATGCTGGTCCTTGTAGAGAGAGAGAAGGAGAGATGGAAATGGCGGCTAAAGAACAAATCATTTACCTCTCAAAAAGAAAGAACAAATCAATTTTTTTTTTCATATCACTACTACTATAGTAGAAGTAGTACAACTCTATACATGGATGATGGATCATCCAAGCTTTGGATTCCAGGGCACCGTCGGATGTGCCCCGAGCACATACTATCAGCCTACCAAATGTTGTACCAACGTGATCGAGGTGTGGGTCAGCCGCTGGCGTGGCGGCGATCGGCTTCCGCTTGCCGCTTGCGCTGTGCGTGCGCGTAGCCGGGCCGAGGGGCACCACCACCATTGTTGCGGTCGAGAGTCCTTGGTGGTAATAATGGTGGCCGGAGAGGACCAGAGAGAGATGTTGCACTGCATCCCCTCTGGCCCCCTGCATCGTGAGATGACAATGCAATGCCAATGCCATTGCCGCCAAGTACTACTGCTGCTGCTGCTGCTGCTGCTGCTGCTACCGGGGTCCCCACCCAGCCAGCCTGCAGCCTGCCCCTGCTTCCGTGTTGCATTGCCTTCTCCTCTGTGGATGGGAGATGAAATTATTCCCATGGCTCCCTTTTTCCGATTTACTCGATATAGAGAAATTTACTTAGGGTGTGTTTAGTTCACATTAAACTTAGAAGTTTGGGCCGTGTTTAGTTTCCTCCTATTCTCAACTTTTCATCACATCATATCACATCAAAAACTTTCCTACATACATAAACTTCTAACTTTTTTTTAAACTCTCAACTTTCTTCAAACTTCCAACTTTTTTCATGAACTAAACACATCCTTGGTTTAAATTGGAACAATGTGACGGAAAAGTTAAAAGTTTATGTGTGTAGGAAAGTTTTGATGTGATGGAAAAGTTAGAAGTTTGAAGAAAAACTTTGGATCTAAACTCGGCCTTAGGCCTTGTTTAGTTGGGAAAAAAATTTGGGTCTGAGTGTCACATTAGATATACGGACACACATTTAAAGTATTAAACGTAGTCTAATAACAAAACAAATTACAGAATCCATCCGAAAACTGCGAGGAGAATTTATTAAGTCTAATTAATCCATCACTGGCAAATGTTTACTGTAGCACCACATTATCAAATCATGGCGCAATTAGGCTTAACCGATTCATCTCGTAATTTACACGTGAACTGTGTAATTGGTTTTTTTCTACATTTAGTACTTAATGCATGTACCTGAACATTCGATGTGATGGGTGGAATTTTTTTTCTTTTGGGAAGTAAACAGGGCCTTACACGATCGACTAGCTCGAAGCCTCGAAGGCGAAACCCCACGCTGTCAGTGTTTAGTGCGTGTTATTGCCTCTGTTTGGCTTACTGCACGCTGTGTTCTGGTTGATTTTTATGAGGTGCGACCACCACCATCTGGTACAACTAGGAGTTTGTGTGTAAACCGATGGATTCAGACTACGTGGGGGCAAGTACAGTCTGTACAGATTGCAGAGGTGAAAAAGAGGAGAGAGGAGCGAGAGGCTGCACTGCATAAGTTTTATGGGACAGGAGAGAAGAGCTTTGGCTAAATAGGCTCCACAGTGCTGGATCGAGATCTAATAACTTTACAGGCCTAATCCACTCCACGTAGGTAAGGATGCCCGTTGCTAAGATTAAGATTTAGCGGTCCAACCAAGCACATATATATAGTTATCAAAAAAAGCAACCATATATACGTACACTACACAAGTGAACAAGTGTCGTGTGATACTCGAAACAGCAGGGCAGCAGGCTACAGCGAGCAGCTGTAGTCGTACGACCAGCACTGGTCAGGTGTTGCTGTTGTTGAGCTCATCTGCATCTGCTTGTAGTTCCCGTTTTTTGGCCCAACCAGTGGAAAATACCAAGAGAAGAGAATGCGAATAGGCTTATTTTGGGCCGAGCCGCTCGCGTGAGAATAGGCCGAAAGGCCGCCAGCCAGCCACGCGGGCTTTGCCGTTCGGATTCGTCCGGCTCTATCTCCTCTCCCCCTCTTTACGCCGCCTACGCCGAGGGCTTGCCTTTGCCTGTGATGTGCTCGGGTTCAACTTGAGGGAGCGAGGCTGGAAGAAACCATTAACCATGGAGCCGCGCGCGCGACGGGCGGCCTCGCCGGCTAATCCCCTGCACGCGCCGTCGATTCACGGGTGGTGGTTGATCTGGTACGCTGTACTACGCCGTTCTCTGCTCCTTCCGTGTTTTTCCTCTGCACTGCAGAACGGTCGACAATTTTGTGCATGAGCAAAGGAGAGGCCTATCCAGAATAGGTCATAGCTTTTTTTAAAAAAAGAAAAAAAAATAAGGCTTGGGTACTACAAGTTCCCTTCTAAACTTCTACTCGCTTCAAAAATAATTTTTTTTTTAAAAAAACCTATAGGAAAATTGTTTCAAAAATCAAATTAATCCATTTTTCAAATTTATTTTAGCTATAATACTTATTTATTCCTGTTCTAATAAGTATCCTGTTTTACCTACACGAAAAAGAGTTCCCAACCTTCACTTCCCAACCTAAATCTTTCGAACAAATATGAGAGAACAGCATGCAACGTGGAAGAAATCACCCCTGCCAAAGCACTGCAGTGCCAGTACTGCATGCTGGCAAGGTCAAACCATCAGCCAAATGAAGACAATGGAGCTACTACAGATCATAAAAGATAAAACCATACAGCAATTTACCAGTATAGGCTGAATGAATTCCAAAACAATGTAACTGGCCATACCATCTGTATCTGACTCTGATATGGCGGTGCTCGCATTCTGCAGCGCTGCATAAGACCTTGATTTCTCATATTTTACATGCAGTGAGAAGGATCAGATGTGAAAAATGGAAAATGGACATATAAGATAGCACTAGCTGGAGCAAATCACTGAAAACAAATGCCCCACAAAAGTTCATTCATACCATAGCAGTAGCTGAAATTACAGAACATACAATAAATCTGTAGAAAAGCCGGTTATGTAACTGCTAGGGTGTTATCCTGAGGGTTTAAACCTACAATGCATTTTTTACATTGTGGTGATCTTGCAACCACCTTATGAAGAAAGGAAAGAGGATGATATGAACTATTACTTGAAGGGTGGCATGAGAAGGAAATTGAACTCTTGGCATTTCACGCTATGTAAATATTATTTACAGAACTAATCATCTTAAGAAACTATCAGGATGGATCTTGATCGATCAAACTGAAACCATTTAAGAACTTGACTGAACCTTAACCTTCAGCGATATGGTCAAGCCATTCGACTAGCTGCTGCGATGTTGGTCTTGACTTAGGAGCAGCAGTCACACAAAGCAGTGCTATCTCCAGGATTCTGATCAACTGGCTTTCATTCTCCTTGTCATATATGGTTGGATCAAATACTTCAGTTTCCCTGTCTTCCTTCTTCATCTGAAGCACCCAGGACACTACATCTCTGCTCCCTTTTGGCCTGCACATGTCCACAGGCCGCCGCCCAGTGAGTAGCTCCAGAAGAACAATTCCAAAGCTGTACACATCACCCTTGTAAGTAGCCACAGGTGACTGCCCATATTCAGGTGGAATGTAGCCCAAGGTTCCCACTACATCTGTTGTGACATGCGTCTCGTATGCGCATATGAGCCTTGCCAACCCGAAATCAGCCAAATGAGCTTCAAAGTTCTCATCCAAGAGGATATTGCTTGACTTGATATCTCGGTGCAATATATGGGGCTCACACGACAGGTGCAAGTATGCCAGCCCCCTTGCCGATCCCTGTGCAATCCGTAGCCTCTTCTGCCAATCCAGCAGGGCACCACCATCAGCCCTCTCATGAAGCCAGTAATCCAAGCTGCCATTCTCCATGTATGCATAGATCAGTAGTCTGTCATTGCCTATCTTGCAATAGCCTTCTAGCAGAACAAGGTTGTCATGCTGGGCACGTGATAGTGTTTCCACTTCAGCTTGAAACTCCCGCTCAATCTGAGAGTAATCGCCTGAAAGCCGCTTGATTGCAACTCTCCTCCCATCTGGTAGTGTTGACTTGTAAACAAGTCCAAAACCACCACAACCAACTATATAGGCTTGATCAAAGTTGTTGGTTGACTTCAATATATCTTCAATACCAAGATCCTTGTTGTTCTGGAAAAGCAGCACCAAGCTTGAGTTCGGAGACTCTGAGCAGTCATCAGCATTCGCTACTGCCTTTGGATTATGCTCCTGCATTCTTGAATGAATAATCCTTGATATAACCACAGAAGCAATACACAAGACAAAAATAACCCCCACTGCAGTACCAAGTCCAAGGGCCACAAGGGTTGCTTTGTTCTTCTTACGATGTGGTGCTTCCGTATCAGGAGAATTCTTTGTGCTGGAGGAATTCCGAGGAAAGTGTAGTGCATGATTGCCTGCAAAATCCTCACTAGTGAACGTGGAGAATTGGCCTCCTGCCGGGATATCTCCAGACAAATTGTTGTACGAAACATCAAACTTGGACAGAAAGTTCAGCTTCGTTAGAGATGATGGTATGCTCCCACTGAGATCATTGTGGGCTAAATCCAATATTTCCAAGCTCGACATATTTGATAACTCATCAGGAATTGGCCCAGAAAAATTGTTAAAGCCCAAGTCCAGCACATGAAGCTTCACTAGACGGCCAAAGGCTGGCAATATTGGCCCAACAAGCTTGTTATTTGAGAGGATCAGTGATGACGGGAAGCTACTGAGTTGGTTGTACTGCAAGCCTTTACCAGTCGAAGTCGAATTCTTCTTGACGAATAATGGGAGGTCTCCTGTTGATGCCTGCCCACTTGAGCCATTACTTGAAATTAAACTCTTCATCTGTGTAAAGGTTGCAGGAAGCTCCCCACTGAATGAGTTGTTGGACAGATCGATGTAGAAAAGACTGTCGAGGTTGCCTAACCATGGCGGGATCTCCCCATGCAAATTGTTCCATGAAATATCCAGCACACTGAGGCTCTTCAAGCTCTGCAGCCAAGGTGGAACCGTGCCCAAGAGTGCACAGTTCGCCAGGACAAGAACCTGCATTCTCTTGAACCCTTCGATGCCGTCCATTGGCATGGTTTCACCACCACGGAAGTTATTGGTGAGCACCAAGCTAGTTAAGTTGGGCAGGTGCTGCAAGACTTGCAATGCTGATGACAAGTTGGTAAAACCATTCCCCGTAAGAGAAAGGTATGACAGTGATGTCAAATTCTTGAAGCTCTCCGGTAGCTCCCCCTGAAGCTTGTTCCTTGCAAGGTTCAGCGTCCTCAACTCAGTGCACGAGGCAAGGCGAGGCGGTATAGCACCACGCAGCTTGTTGGTCCCAGCATCAAAGTTGTTCAGCCTCGTGAGCAATCTGCAGTCAATGTTAATCTCACCGGACAGCGAATTGTTCCTCAGGCTGACCACTCTAAGCATCGGGCAGCTCGACAGGGATAGAGGCAATGTGCCATTCAATTGGTTGGAAGCCAAGTTTAAGGACTCCAAGCTCCTCAATTTCCCAAACACATCAGGGATATTGCCATTGAACATGTTATATGACAAGTCAATCTGCATAATCTCAGTGAGGTTACCGAGGTCGTCGTCGAGGCTGCCGGAGAGCTTATTCTCCTGCAAACTTAGTTTTCTCAGCGCTGGCATCATGTACAGATCTTTGGGGAGGCTCCCAGTAAGGCCATTGCCATCAAGGAAGAGGTCGTTGAGCAGCTTGCACTGACCAAAGCCGGCCGGCACATCACCAGAGAAGGCATTCGCCGAGAACCGCAGGACCTTGACCGGCGAAGCGCAGAGCGCGGTGACGTTGATGCCGCCGGAGAAGGCGTTGCCGGTGATATCAAGAACCGTCAGGTTCGGCGCGCCAGGGAACGCGGGGTGCGGCCCGGTGAACCCGTTGGAGGAGACGTTCACCACCTCGATCGCCGGGAAGCCGCCCGCCGGGAACGCGCCGGCGAGGCCGTTCGCGCTGAGGTCGAGGCGCCGCAGGCTCGGCAGCCGGCCGAGCCGCGCCACCGCCTCGCCGCCGCGAAGCGAGTTCCGGGAGAGGCTCCGGTTGGAGAGATCCAGCGCCACCACCCTCCCGAGATCGCAGGACACGCCCGTCCACGAGCAGCAGGCGGCGTCGCCGGGGCCCCACCCGACCATCCCGGCGGCCTTCGTGTCCAGGCCATCGGAGAAGGCCAGGAGCGCCGCCAGGTCGGTGGGGTCGCACGTCTGGCTCTCGGAGCGGCCGCCATGGACGTGGAGCAGCACGGACACCACCAAGAAATGGAAGAACCAGTAGTAACCTCTCATCTCCGCCGTCGACGGAATCAGAAAATGAACCCCTTCTTCCTGCAGGGCATGAACAACTTCAAGAATCCAGGAAAACAACTCACACCACCTTGCAACGAGGCAGCATGAATCTAATCACCAAGAACGAACACGCTCGCAAGAGTCAAGACTCCTCCTCTGGGCAAGAAATCCAGGAGCGCAAGAACGGGAAATTCCCTCTCATTCCGTCCGCCACATGAGCTGGATCGCAAGATTGTGAGGCGCCGAAAGAGGAGGATGGCATCACAGGAGGAAGAAGAAGAAGAAGAGGAGGAGAGTGGGGGAAAGTCAGAGGAGAGAAAGAGACGGTTGGTTTTGACTCCAATGCGGCTCTCATCAGCAGCCGTTCTTCTTCCTCCCAACCTCTTCACCAGATTTGTTTATTCATTCATCGCAAACTTAAAAAAAATCAATTTCCTCTCTCTCTCTCTAAAGCTTTCTCGTGTCCTCTTTTCTCTCGCTCGCAGACTCGCTCACTGGTAGGCCGCACCAGTGCTAGTTGCGCATTTGATATGGTGACGCAAAGCAAAGGCGGGGGAAATTTAATAAGCGGCGCGTATTTTAGTGGAGAAAATGGGTGAGGAAAATAAATGCCGGGTACTTCGTGGGCTGCTTGGACTTTGAAGAGAGATAGACTGAGGGGGTGTTACATCGAAACGTTTCAACACCCGTATAAAATATTAAATATAGATTAAAAAATAAATAGTTATACAGAATGCGACTAATTTATGAGACGAATATTTTAAGTCTACTTGCTTCATGTCAACACCCGTATAAAATATTAAATATAGGCTAAAAAATAACTAGTTGTACAGAATGCGACTAATTTACGAGACGAATATTTTAAGTCTACTTGCTTCATGTTTTGATAATGTGGTGTTACAGTAAATATTTACTAATGATGGATTAATTATATTTAATAAATTTATCTCACGGTTTACTGACGAATTATGTAATTGGTTTTCTTTTAGTGTCTGAACTCCTCATATAACACCTTATATAATATCTTATATGACACGTCAAACTTTACACCTTGATCTAAACAGCCCCTCTTGGGCCGTGTTTAGATCCAAACTTCCAACTTTTTCCATCACATCAACCTGTCATACATACATAATTTTTCAGACACATCGTATCAATTTTAATCTAAACTTTTAACTTTGAAAGTAACTAAACACAGTCTTGAAGAAGAAGAGAAAGAGAAAGGGGCAGGTCAGAGTCTAAGTCGATGGCGACAGCAACGGGTGGAGCAATTGGTGGACGGGTTACTGCTACCACTAAGCTACGAGTAACGACGGGTCTGCGCTGCAACATCAATGCGTGGATGGATGGATCCGATGCTGCTGCTGGTGGTGGTAGAACTGTGGAGACAGTAGAGGATTATTTTTTCCCGATCATTTCACACATATTAATACATAGTAATAAAAAGACTATAATATATGTATTTTGGCCTGGTTTTGTTCCCAATTATTTCTTTAAACTTTCAATTTTTCCATTACATCAAAACTTTCTTACAAACACAAACTTTCAACTTTTCCGTCACATCGTTCCAATTTCAATTAAACTTTAATTTTGACGTGAACTAAACACTCTTTATCAAATTATATTGTAACTATTCTTTATTTATCTATTTTCAATGTAACTATTCTCTGTTTTCATAGACTCCAATGTAATAACTATTTAAAAATAAACTTATTTTTGGATAAATGGGAGAAAAAATGAATTTACTATGAAGCGATGAACTAAGTGGTAGTAACTGTTCACTTGCTCAGTATTAATATGAGTTTTTGCTTACGCTGGGAGAACCAAGAACAGTGGAGTATAATGTCCATCTTTTTTTTTTAAGAAAATGTCATGATACAAATTCCTGTGTTTTAAAGAAGACCACCATTGTTGTTGGAAAATATGCAATTTTTTATGTAGTTGCTGAAAATGTTCACTACATGTATGCACAAAATTTACTGTGGTTTTAGACCTGGTTTGATGCTAAATTTTGCCACACTTTCCGATCAGTTTTTCTTCTTTTGGGGGAATCGTATTTTTTTTTTTGGATTGACAATTGTGCTAGTTCTTTTCATTTTCTTCCCTGGATAATTTTTTCCTAATGCTGTATGTTTGGACTACATGTTCTAAGCTACTCCTTCCGTTCCAAAATATTACTAAAAGTTTTTGTTGGATGAGATATATCCTAATACTATGAATCTCGACAAGTAATATGTCCAAATTCGTAGTACTAGTATGTGTCCAATCCAACCAAAACTTTTTATATTTTAGGATGGAGGGAATATTCCATATACTAAGTTTATTTTTAAAATATTTAATTTATCACTATGACGAATAAGGCCATGTTTAGATTCCAACTTTTTTTTTCAAACTTCCAACTTTTCCGTCACATCGAAATTTTCTACATACAAACTTTTAACTTTTACATCACATCGAATTTTCCTACACACAAACTTTCAACTTTAGAGTCACATCGTTCTAATTTCTTCATACTTCCAATTTTGGTGTGAAACTAAACACAATCTAACCTGTTTCACGCTGTCTTAGTTAATGGCTGCCAGATTAATCCTACATTGACGAATTGATGAGATACTAGTACTACGTTAAACGGCTATGGTCATTTGCAGAATACTCCTACTACTCTATCCTAAAAAGAATCCAATCTTACCAATAAATCTGAACACATATGTATCTAGGTTCATTATTAGTATTGGTTTTTTTTTTATGTAGGGGTACACTTCTAGTACAAACACAGGTGTAGCACAAGTCTAGGAGCCATTTGATCAGGAGGTACTGGTACGTACTGCTGCTCCTCTTTTGTTTTTGATATGGACCTTTGCATGCATCACTGAATTCTCTTTTCCATCCATCCTCCGCAGAATTTTGTCTGCGTGTAGGTAATGCTCGTCTTTATGAATGTGCAGAATTTTAGGTGAATGGCTGGCTAGTTCAGCTGCTTGGGACATCCAAGAGTAAAGCATCCAAAGGCAAAGTCAGAGCTGTCTCCAGCGAAAAAAAAAAAAGATTAAAAGACGGGTCGTGAAATTGAAAAGATGAGAAGGAATGAAATGGCAAAAGGAAAGTAAAGCAGGGAAGGTCCAAGCTAGGCAGTGTTAGGCTAAGGGTTTCCCAAACCACCGAAACCGGGGTTAAGCACGGTTACCGCGCGGTAACCGTATAAAACCGTGCAAGATTTATCAAAAATTTAAATTATTTTTTAAATTTATTTAAATTTAAGGAGATTACCGTGATATTTCTATTACCGTATCCCGCGGTAAGGGTGGTAACCGCGGTTACCGACGGTAATGTAAACGCTGGTTAGGCCTACCAATTACCTTGCTGGCGATGCAAAGATTTTACTCCAGTTGGTACTCCAGGTAACAACGCTAGATAGGAGTATCAAAGTTGTAGATTCTGGTACAGTACGCGAAAAATTGTCCTGAAAACATATGCTACTCCACTACTCAACTTGTTGTAACGTGGAAACAAAAACAGCAACAGCCTATTCAGGTTGTGTGTTTGTCGATGTTGTTGTGGACGATAAGCGGAGGACAAATTATCATCTGCATTTGGCTAGCTAACTGTCCGTGCAACAAACGAACTGTAGACCTAACCGATGCTGCTAAGTGATCACTCTGTCAGTCACGGAGACAGACTTGGTTGTTACTCTACCGGTTGTTGGATTTTCTCAACCATCTTTGTGGCAACAGTTCGTTGATAATCATTTTTTTTTCCTTTGGAGAAAAAAAAAGGGGAAAAAACGCATTCCTACTTTGGTCAAGCACGCTCGTCTACTTGGCGCATGGGCTTAAACGCCTTCGCTGTGGTGAACAGTTGGACGTACGCATGGCGCGAGACGCCGTGGCGTGGCGTGCGCGTGCCGACGCGTGGAGGGCGTTTTCCGCGTGCGAACGAAACGCTCGCTCGTGCGCCGCGGCCGCCGCGCCGCGCGCCGAGGCGAGGCGAGCGAGCAGCCGGCGCGCGTCGCGCGTCGCGGGCGCGTATGCTACGTATGTTCAGTTCGACGCGCGCGTTGCGCGCGCGCACGCCACCTCGTCGGTTTCTTTCCGCGCCACCGCTCGCAGCTCGCCTCGGTGTAGGGGTGGATATATAACGAGTCAGCTCAACTCATAGGGCTCGGTTCGTTTGAGCTCGTTATCTTAACGACTCTGCTCGGTTCGTTAGCGCTAACAAGCTATAAAAGATTAGGTTGGTTTGGAAGCTACTTTTTTTTCACATTATAAATTATTTTACATCTTTTGATCAATTTTTTTAAGTTTGATCAAGTTTATAAAAAATATACTAATATTTTCAATTCAAAAGAAACATATTATCAATATATTTAATATTAATTTAATAAAACTAATTTGGTATTATACATGTTACTATTTTTTTATAAATTTGATGAAACATAAAGAATATTGACTATGAAAAAGTCAAATAACTTATAATATAAAACAGAGAGAGTAGCTAGATAAATTCGTTAGACTATCGAGCTATACCTCTAAGTATATATGAAGACTATGAGTTCAAATCAATCCGAATCACGAGCTTTTAAGTTTTTTTTGTCCACACCTACCTCGGTGGCTGGCTTGGCTTTGCTTTTTCCGCCTATATTCTTTGCTCCGCCCTGCAAGCAAAGCGGCTTCTCAAATTGCCCATGCATCCGTTTCCACTGGACCTTCTCCTACGCAAATTGCTCATGCATCCGTTTCCACTAGACCGGGCACGTTTTCGCGACCCGTTTTTGGACCGATTCTCTCGTCCGTTATTTTCAGCGAATTTCTCTAGAAACGGCGACTGCGATTCGGGCCGTCCTATTTTTACTCGGTCTGAAACTAAGAAACACATGCATGGACGACGTTGCTAGCTAATACTAATATTTAGTATTACACGGTTTGACACTATATATTCACAACAAATTAAGACGACTGTATATGAAAGCGATTAAATTAGTGAGGACTCAGGGTCGACCCGGTTCTTCATTTCTTTGCATCTTATTCACCAGAATATTGAAACGGATTGTTTGCTCATATTTCAAATATTATGTTTTCTTTAAAAACTTCCCTTTAGCTTAGACCATTTATTTTAACTATCTATTAAATTTATTTCTTAAAATATTTAATATATTTAATTTATCACTATAATCGAGTAGATATATAATTCGTAGCAATAATTTACCTAATAATCTAATCAAACAGCTAGCTATAGGGAGGATCAATGGTGAGCATGCATTTTTGGTTTTTCTTCCTCTTCTTATTTTTTTTAGAGAAAATCCTTCCTCTTCTTTTTTAAAAAGAGAGCAAAGCATTAGAATTTGGCCAAGTGGCTATATATGAAAGAGCAGTAGAGTCCTCAATGCGGTTGGCAAGGTAGCTTTGTTCACACTTTTGGAAAGTTATATTTGGGGCCCTTGATATCTTGAGTGTAGCCCAGAAAAGGCCATCGTTTCTGTTTGACTCTTACCTTGGTTCGTTAAAAAAAAAGCTTGTGTGGCATTTTTCAAAGCCAATTAGATGGCAATTTGACCATTAAACTTTGTTATCGCTTTGTGCCAAAGTATACTAACTAGTGTCTCAATATTAGTAGTAACCAATTGTGTAGCGAGTCACAAGTGACACCTCAAATTAAAGTTGTGTCCTACTAGTAGCTATAGCAGCCAACATCCTATATGCTGTGCTTGCTGTGTAAGCAAACATCTATGCCCCTTTTTCTATGAACAACTGAACTGAACTGCAGTCTGAACATATATGCTACTATGCCTCAAATGCTGAAACATTGAAGAATTGAAGCAAAGCCATGCTTACTGCTCAAGTTATACATAGGTAATCAAGCTAGGTGTTTCTTACACCGAGGTGAATATTAATAACACGTTGACGCAGCTTAACATCCGCGGCGTCCGTGACGGCCACGTCGGGGACACATGATCATGACATTTTCTGCAATTTTGACCCAGAAAATCTGCAGAATTCAGCCAAAAGCAAGAGCCTACTGGTTGCTGGGAACGAGACGTGTGTTTAACGTTTATGCATCTGATACTAGAATATGGAGTATAGATCATATAGACTGAACAAGTACAGAGAACTTTGCATTCTCCAATTGCAGAAAAGAGAGATATATGTGCATTGCTGCATTGCTTCCATGGCAAGCATGTTTCCTTCAGCTTTCCACGAAAGGTTAATTACTGCACTATCTAGCTACTAGTATTAGTATAATCAATCGCAGTTAGCTATCTCTAAGCTCACTGGATGGTGTGTTAAAAATGGCAGCTTGGTGCTGCTGCTGCGTTGACGTCGCCAAGTCAATATCTCGAACGTGGTGTAACCGTTGTGCTAGCTCCGATAATACTATACTACATTACTAATATAATCGACTAGCTTTGCCTGGGATCACGGTTCAGAAAGTTCAGAAATGCAGAATCACATGCAGTTGATTAATTTAATTAATTAACCTTCTTCTTCTACTACTACCCCAATAGTCTCGATTCGAAGAACAACCGGGCTGTCGATTTGCATGCAGATCGTGTCCTGTTCCCATATGGTGATGACAGTGAGAAAAGGGCTGGGATCATACAGTGGTCAGTGGAGTTGCTAGATCATGTCAGACCAGAACTGCATGCCAAGAAGATAGTGCAAGCGTTGATCCTGAAAAAGAAACCGAATAGATTATCCAAGTTTTGGTCGACACACATGACCACCAACTCCTCACCTAGTCACCTTGTTCTGCCCCCACACAATACAAGTCAACTTCCCAACTTGTTTTGTTGATGAGCAGGAATCCAATTATTATGGCATGATATATTGCAAATCAATATAGGATGGAAAAGGCTATTATATTTTTCGATTTTCCTTAATTTGTCAAGAACAAATAAAGAGGCAAGATTAACTAAGGACGAGGCTTGCAAGGAATTCATCAGTTCAGAGTGTAACAGTGGCAGAAGAGATCGATTAATTAAATCCCCTAAATCATGCCCTTGATTATAAGAAATTAATTCATATGGGTGGATCGATCACGTACGCACTAAGCCAGTCTATGCAGAGAAACATGCCAATGCATGCTAGCTGAATTAAGCTTTGCATTGCACGAGTATGTGACGCCAAGGCAGGCACTTTGAGCTAGCTAGATGAGACATTAGCTGCTAATTAATAACTTATTAAAACTAAGTAGAACTGGTTACAACTAATATTTAAGCTCAGTTCTCACCCATTAACAATTAGGGTAGGTTGATCCGTTAGGTGCAAACACACAAAATTGTCAAAACCAAAACAAGATTCGATTCATACAAAACTTAGGTTTCTATATGCCCATAGGACTCTAACCAAGAAAACAGGACGACAAAAAAATCAGATAACTTTGACTTCAGCGCCAGTTAGTTAAACCTGCATTTTTCATACATGGAATCTTTAATTTACTCCATATATATATGCATAATACTACATTAATTAATTTCTGTTGCTTGCAGTATCATACAGTTGAAAGCGTCTTTTTTTCTCTTTTTGAAAAAAAGGTTCATTTTAGTTCCAAACTATTTCTGTTGAACACTTAACCCCTAAGCAATTTTTTTCAGCTTATTTTACACCCTAAATTATTTAAAGCGGTTCAACTTGCTTTCTAATAATATTTATTTTTTTAATGAATGGACTGGAACGGCCAATACATGAATGATATGTGATAATTATTCGAGAATATAAATAAATAAATTAACTGTTATGAAACTGAAAGGTGGATTTAAAACATATAAGTATAAAAGAACATATATTAAAAGTTCTTTTGAAAAAGGGGCATTTGCAAATTTGCCACCGGTTTTTTCAATATTACAAGGATGCCACTCGAATGATAGTTCTAGTAGTATTTTTGCAATTTTCTAGTGACAGTCTTGTAATAATGATTTAAAGTAGTGGTAAATTTACAATTGCCCCTTTAAAAAAATAACATACCATTTAGAAGCTCAGAAAAGCATGCTGCCATTTGCATTCTCCTATTACGAACAGGTTATAAATAATCTAGAAGCAAGAAGAGCTTGAAGTAAACGCTACATTGAAACGTTTACATCTGAAAGCGAGATGAATTTAAGTTTAGATCTGCAAGACGGCAGCAAGTTCAGTCAACACATGCCGGCGGCGCACGTGGACAGTCGTCGCACGCTGCATGCGATGGATGGTTAATTTGCTCGTCATTTCGATCGCCAGCCACACTGCCGCTGGAGCTAACGTAGCCACGTACGTACGCATCAAGATTAGGAGAATAATCTCTCGGACAAACGGAAGCTTACGCGAAAATTTTGACCAAAACTTGTTTGTCTGATCTGCATATGCACTTGGCAGCTGGTCAGTGGCAGCAGTCGTAGTCGGCGATCTAACGATGTTGTGGTCTCCAGCGAGTCTTAATTAGGGGGAAAAAATGATGAGATCACCAGATCGATCAGACAGCTGCTGCTTAATCGTTCATTAAAATACCAGTCATTGTCGAACAAGTACAGGTTTTAGTATTGCAAATTTAGCTGGATTTTGAACTTGATGTTGAGAGGGAAAGAAGAAAATTTGATTAATAAGGTCTGAGTTTCTTTCAAGGAAGGTATATATGAGAATCGTACGTTGGACCGGCTGTACGTTGAAGGCTTGAAACGCGTTGAGCCGCTGACCTATATGTCCGTACCTAAGCCCTCTTTTGTCAAAACATTATCTAAGAAATTTGTTAATTATAGGTTTGGAGAAAGAATAATGTTTATGCAATTTATGATTGATGGTCCTTAATACTCTCTATGATCTCTCTTTTAGCGTGTGAGTGTGCGTTTGGCTGTGTGCATTTTAGTGATGCCGAGTTTGGGAGTGCTCTCGGTGCAATTGGATCACCTCGATGTATAATTGACTGAGATAAGTGAAAGCTTCTATTATTATAATAAAACATATTTGTTTTTTAAAGGAATGTATTTCTTTAAAGAAAAAAGAAAACAGGAAGGAGTAGACCACTTGACAGTCCTATCCAGTTCCAGGTTTTTATGTTTTTGGATGGGTAGTAAGAAAGACCTCGACCAAATTCAGTTAAAAAAAAAAGGTCACGAAGCCTAGCCTCTCGACATGCAGAATCCGCTCTAACTTGTGCTTTGAGCTCCCTGTCTCATATATGATGTTGTTCACCATAGGTCATTTCTTAACACAAGTTTCTTTTATCAATGGACATGGAGTGATATTTTTTAAACCAACTCCGTGCAAATTTAACTGCATTTAACTACCTCTAATTTAAATCGCATGAAATTTAGAAACTAAATATATTACTTAGGTGAAAAATTAAAGCCGTCCATTTTTTGAACTTATCAAATTCAAGGTGGAATCATGTATTACATTAGGTTCATCTCTCAATTTAAAGCATGTTTGGGAAGAAACATATTTCACAAATTGCACAGTTAAGGGCCTAGCTGGCAGCAGGGCTCCTTCAGAACATATACAAAAATTTCAGGATTTTTACACGAATTACTTCAATTTTCATAAAAGGAATCTCTAAAATTTCTCCATTCCAAAGGAAGCCTAATATTGCGCGGAATATATGACGAATCTACCCTCCTAATTTGTTGATTCGAGACCGAATCTCACAAGGGAAAAGAAGGAAACCAGAGTGATTTTAGATATGGGTCCATGAAAAAAAAAAGAACTGGATGGATATATATAGCTAGGAGCATGAATGAGATGGGCCTCTGCATTTGGCGTACTAGCTATTAGCTGCAGGTGGTGGTGGTGGTTAAGTGTCAGCCTTTCAACTTTTTCGCAAAGCTAAGCATGCATGCCTGCCTTGGTGTGGTGCCTAGTAGCACAGTACCAGTGATGATCCTGTTCGATGAACACGAGAAACCGGCCGGCCATGGCGACTGTTTTCGCGTCAATGATCATCATTAGGATCGCTTAATCGCCAGGGATTAATTTTGACGTGCATGCCCAGGCGACCACCACTGCTAATGCAAGCATAGGTTACCACTTGTGTGTTGATTCCAAATTGTGCCATTTCCACTTCTAGTGCCGTGCATTTATTCATGCCTGCATTTCACTTTCACTTCACGTGGGTTCCTTGATTCGTTGCTAATTTTCTTTAATTTGCCACAGGCAAGTGTTTCTTTTTTTTTACTGTTTAGTGATTTGCTATATGTTCAAACTGTAATTAAGCCGCTGGTCAATGTTTTACAGTTGCAGCTGTTCAAGGTTTGAAATAATGATGCAAACCAATTCCAGCTGAAAATTATGCGTGTTCTTTCAAGCTTCAGAAGTTCAGATTCTGGGTGCTGGGCCATCGATCAAAATCAACCGTACGTTTCCAAGAAAGTTTTAGTTGGACCATCCAAAGGTTCTTGTTCTTGTTTTGACTTTGGACTAGAAATGCCAGGGAGAAAATGGAGTATGTGATTCTGTTCCTCCACTTGCACAGCATTTCTACTTCTTTCTGAAAGAACACAGCATTTCTACTTTGTTGGAGTGCAGACCACGACATGGTTCTCCTGATAGCATCGTTCTCCTTTTTTTTCTTTTTGGGGCTTATCACAAAAGAATCTATAGTGCACATTGTGACTGCTCAATTCATCACAAAGTATTTCTGTTGGTTATTATGATAGACATTTTCCAGAAAAAAATCTTTAATCAATGCTGATCAATCATGACAGACTGACAGTATAGTTTTGAGTTTTCATCTGGTGCTCCTCTTGTTTCATTTTTTTATGCTTATTTTATCCATTCATCTTCCACAAAGCTTTTATCCAGGGAAGACCAAATTGCAGGGTGACATACACTGACATGAGGCGACACCACTAGCATCATCAGTGGAGGTTAATGCTATCTGAACTGGGACTCAGATGTCTGATGAATCTTTACACCCTAGTTAACAAAAAAAGTCTACTACGATCGAGTAATCATATCATTCTTTGACAGGCAGGTCAGTGTGCCTACTAATTAAGCAAGGGAGACATCACCTCAAAGTGCCACGATTGCCAGGCAGCGAAAGGAGGAAAGACTCATCAAAGTGCCATGTGTGTGTGCTGCTTGGCACTCAAATGGCCTAAAGGCTAGACTGGCCTTTCCAGTGCAAGCCATCATGATCCGACGTGGCAAGCAGCACGAGATGGTATATAATGGCTACATGCTAAATGCTCAAGCCTTTTGTCCATTCCATTTGTTGCTAGGCTCGACTAGCCTTTTGCTCAATCGAATCATTTCTCAAACTACTAGGCTTTTATATGATTAAATTCTGGATGGGTATGTATAGACTATAGAGAATGCCATCCGCTAAAACTGTGAAAAATAGTACTTGGGCCGAAATTTAGATGGAAATCCTGCCCATAGTCTACATAGAGAATAGACTGGATCCCAGGCAAAAACAGCCCAACACAAGCCTATCTATCAATCTATGCCAACCATGCTTGCATATTGGCATCTCAAAACTACTATCTAGCACTACCTATATATTCCAGGAACACTAAATGTACACTAGAGTAAACGAAAGATTAAATTTGACATGGGAACTAGGCAGGTATGTATAGCTAACTGGAAAACCGGCAACACAACCCATACGGACACCGAAGCAACACAACCCATACGGACACCGAAGATACCAGCCATGACAAAGTTTACTGCCAGGGATGTGCAACGATTCACGTTCAAGTCGACAAGGTGACAGGTAACCTACAATAAACGAATCCATCCAACCGGTTTACACCACCTATAAGTTAAACGGACCGACCCATGGACCATGGTACGACGGTAAACGCTTTTTGGGCAGGACGGTGTATAACATTCACATCACATGTACAGCACTAGAGAACGGCCCAGCAAAAAGCAAAGAGCGATCAGCACAAGGGGCTGCAACATCTACCTGCCCTTCTCTCGAAGAGTTGATAGGGCGACGAGGGTATCAGCTGCCCGAGCAACATTGCTGCTGCTAGCATCGTCTGGCCCAGACGATTGACTGTGCACTCCACTCTGTAAATGCTGGCCTTTTGACTCCTTAGGTACTGCAGTCACCAAGGAAGCATGAGAGTTAGCAAAAAAACAAGTGATGTTACCAACAATGTTGTTCCATGGCAAGAGTTTCCAAGCACCGTACTGGGTGTGGGAGCATTATACCCCTTGGTGACTGCATTAGGTGCTTGAGAGTGCTGGCTTTCTGAGACCATGCCTGCTATTGGAGATGCATCGTCCTTAGGCTCCTTACTTGATGCTGGAGGGTCATGGACATTCGGTGCAATACTCAGAGATAGAGAACCACGGGCCTCAGTAGCCAAAGCTTTAGGATTTCCATGCCCTGCACGGTAATGAAAGCATTGATTATCTACATTTTGTTCACAAGAATAACCCTTGAAGTGCTACAGATGATCTGCAGTTGGAAGAGGGTAAACCTGGTGCATGTACTGGACGTGCGGCACCTGATGTCCCATCATGGCCTTTACCTGAATTAAGAACTGGGCTTTGTTGTGATGAAATACTCAATGAAAGAAACTCCTTGTCTTTAGGTGTCACTCTTGGTGCAGAATTGAGACCTTCTGCACCTGCACATTTGGAATTTCCCAATGCCAAACTAGGAACAAAAGATTCACCGCCCTTTGGCCTGATACCGGGAGGTGTCACTCTTGGTGCAGAATTGAGACCTTCTGCACCTGCACATTTGGAATTCCCCAGTGCCAAACTAGGAGCAATAGATTCACCGCCCTTTGGCCTGATACCCGGAGGAGTCACTCTTGGTGCAGAATTGATACCTTCTGCACCTGCACATTTGGAATTTCCCAATGCCAAACTAGGAGCAATAGATTCACCGCCCTTTGGCCTGATACCCAGTGGAGTCACTCTTGGTGCAGAATTGATACCTTCTGCTCCTGCACATTTGGAATTTCCCAATGCCAAACCATGAACAAGAGATTCACCGCCCTTTGGCCTAATACCCGGAGGTGTCGCTCTTGGTGCAGAATTGAGACCTTCTATACCTGCATATTTGGAATTTCCTAATGCCAAACTAGGAACAAGAGATTCACCACCCTTTGGCCTGATACCCGGAGCAAAAATCCCACAACTTTTAGAGGCATTATTTGGTTCTGTAGAAGCACGACCTGAAGGTCCTGTGCTTGGTCTAACAGAATTGCAAACTTGCGCTGCGAGAGATGCTGATTTTCCAGATGGCATCCTTAAAAGGCCATTATGAGCTACAGGTGCCACTCTTGATACCAATGGATCTTGCCTTTTGGCACAATCGGTAGCAATGTTTCCTGATAAAACGGTTTGTATAGGAGAATCCCTCACTTTGGGTTCCACACTTGGAGAAGCCCCATGTACGGGGCCGACAGAAGTAGAAGTTTCCGGCACACCTTTTGGTGCCAGAGAATCATAGCCCTTGGAAATCATGCCTGTTGCAGGAGTATCACATCCTTTGGTGCAAAGACTGGTGCTGTTTTCAGCTACTGCATTTGGGGCATGAGAATCACCATGCGCAACACTAACAATTAATGAACAATTCCCAGTTTGATCCAAAGACCTGTCTTCTGCAGCTGTCCTCGCAGGATCAGAAGATGCTATTTTGCCAGCAGATTTATACCATAATGATGGCTGCAACAGAAGCCAAGGACACAATGGCATCAGAAGAAAGGTGCAGTTAATCACACCAGTACAGATGCAGCAGCAGCTATGTGAAATATGAGTACAGATAAACTGGTACAGTAAAAATAAGAGGATGCCTGAAACAAGTGAGGAAAATTTCCAAATAATTTATCCAAACATGAATTCAAAAGGCCTGTGCCTGTTTTAGGCATGTTTGGCTGCTTTGAGAGTTCCCTATATTTTTTTCAAGGCCTTGCTAGTTTCCTAGCCCCTACCAATTTTCTTATTACTCGTTTAAAAAATTTAGCAGATATTTCTTTATTTGACAAATATGTGATTTGATAAACAATGTGATAATAAACCATCTTATAAAAATTGCAACACCTGAACAAAAACTTCCTAAAATTGTGCCTGTTGTCGTATGCAAACTTGTCCATAATGTATTAAAAGTATATGAGCATTAAAAGTATCCTTAGTATGGATGTGAACTGAGAAAACAAGCATATGTCACCAGAAATTGTTTTGAAGGATAACAGCAGGGGACAGCCGACTTACACAGTAATGAAGCCTCTTCAAGGTTTCCAAAAGCAACTTCTCTCCAACTAATATTATCATTTGCTTTACCATCTCCTCACGAGTTATTTTGTTTTCCTGTCAAATAAACAATTAAAACATTTTAGTACCCATCACACCAACCAACCACACAGCCAATGCTAATAAATAAACACAGTGTAACTTGTTGGTTAGTTAGTACCTTCAGCTCTTCATAATGATGGAAGAGCAATTCCCTTGCTACCGATGATATATTTTCTTGAATCATGGCAAAAAGAACTCTGAAGGATATCCAAGGGGAAGTTGGTCCCTCAGCATTTCCACTCATTATCTGCATAAAAATGTACAACAAAGCCAAGATCATTTGTCATTTAAAGAAGGGAGGAACAATCTGTAGTGAAATTGGATTGCTCTCAGATCAGACTTCTATTCTACCACTGTTAGCAGTACATGCACATCTAGCTGGAAAACCAGAGTGTCAATGGAAAAGAAGAAACGAAGAAAACTAGGTTGCCTCACAGGTACAAGAGTAGAAATATCCACCGCAACTTCCTTTGGTGATGGGTGAAACCATAAACCCTTCAAACCAAGTAAATAATCTGAAAACAAGTGAACCAAAAAATATATCACTCCACCTATATCAACAAAACATGATAAAAACCTTTAACTATTATTTATCATCTTACTTCGAACTTTCGAGGAAAGCCTGAAACTAACAAGATATTCTAAACGAATATGGGTGCTAAGATGAGATGGCCACATGACGTAGCACTTTGGATTTGAGCAATCATCAACACCAGAATCATATATGTCACTGCTTGGAAAAGAATCTTGTGATCCAGGCATGACAGCCTCCATGTTCCCCAAAATCAACCGGCAGAGCAACATATATTGCACTCCTTTTTCGTCAACATCACAAAGACCAACACTGTCAAGCAAGATATCATGTAAATACATAAACAATTAAAATGGAATGGTCAATACATTTTTTTAAGTTTATAAAAAGTACCTGGAAAATGCTCGGTCTTCTGGTGAAAGATAAACACCAGCACTCAAGCCTGCCTTCTCAGCAGGTTTTCCATTGTTACCAAAACCATTAATTAGGATCCTAACTATGTCATTCTTCCTAGATCCCAGCCATCCATACCTTACATTTGCATCACCACGTTCTTCCTTGGTGGACATCATTTGTTTTTCAAAAGCTTGAAGTCTACACTGTGCAGTGATATCATTCGGAGAGTAGCGGTGGATGTGCAGTATATTATTTGGCGTTGCAAATGGACCCATGCCAGAGAGGAAAAGGTCCTGCGCAAAAAGAAAGCCTTCACTGCCTCGTTCCACAGATGCGATCTTTTTGCGTAATATGTCTGCAGTGGCAGGCTTCTGTGGAACTGGAGGACTAGATTCAAGGACAACTTGCTTCACCACTTCTGGTGGAGAATTTGCAACCTTATCCAACATTATTCCCTGTGTGGCGCCCTCAAAATCACCGCCTACTTTAGCCACTTCATCAGCTTCCTCATCAAAGAATAGAGAAGGATAAAAGCACTTCCCAGTGTCATCAAACCATGCCACAGACCGCTGCTTTCTAGATTTTAGGTTGACCAGGGTCATCGACAAGAAATCAACAAGAACAGGCTCATCGTCCATCACAGCAACAACACTAGATTTATTGCTTCTAAATTCTTCAATGAGAGACTTCATTATCTGCTCAGGAAAATTGTGCCAAGAACCCTGTTTGTAAAACATAACACGGCTGGGCACTCCACTTTTTAGGTAATTGACACAATCACTGGCAAGGTTAGGTCGAGTGCAACAGCATTTGCAGCGCTTGGCAGATGAATCAGATGATGGTCCCTTCTCAGTTTTGATGCGACGAGACTTGCACTCTTTTGACAGGCAGTCATCAACAAGCTTGCGCTTCAAGCACAAGGAATTGGATTCTTGTGGTGATGCCATGGGATAGCTCAGTTCCTAGCAGAACAAATGGAGAAAGATAAAAGAATAAACTAAGCCTAATATGGTATACAACTTAACAGATCTCCCTACATTTTGACTTCAGTGGCGGAGCATGCCCTGTATAAGATAACAAACAGATGTCTCGAATACACAGCTATATCCAATCTGTTCGGCTACTATATCTGTGATAATTAAAAGCTTTGTAAAATAGTAAAATACATGAGAACCCAATTCGCGTTGCAACTTGCGAGCCAAGAAATCTCTTAGGAACCAACAAAAGAAAATTCTTGACTACATCCTCCACTAGATTAATCCATTAAAACTTAAGTTTCCAAAATATAGAATACATGACCAAATGAATACTCCAGGACCACCAAATCACTTTTATATGCGCCTATAAAAAAGGTAAGCGGTTCAAACAACTGATCATCCAACAAACAAAAATGAGTATTGCAGCAGGAGGGACACGTGAGCCAAAGGAATAGACAAAAAAAAAACATCCCATAACGACATAGTAAATTACACACACCATCTCAAAACGGCACAAATAGCAGTTCTTGCTATCCATATCGCGACAAAGTGCATTAAAAACATTAATAAGAAGCTAACGGAACCTATTCGGTGACATTAGCAGGCACCCAAACCCTAAAAATACTAGTAGTAATCTACACACGAAGCAAGCCGCTTGACATTCTGATGAAGGGAAGAATAGCACCACCTCTACCAATCCATCAAACAGCACCAACGTAAGGTATCCTTTTATATAACCAAAAAATTCAAACCCTCCACCTGCTATTATCCTGTCTACTCGACTGGAATCAGGGGCGGTGATACGCGCTAATCCGCTAAAGCTAAACCCACCCCGTCGACGACATCCACCCATCCATTCCCTAGCAGTAATCAAGCAATCAGAGATACCAACCAGGCCGACGGTCTTCCGAAACACCGGCGAGGCGACGTCGAGGCCCCCCAGAGAGCGGAGACGCACGCCCCCGTCGCCTGACTGAACGGCGCGGCGCTTGTTGTCCCGATCCCGGTGAGAGACGGCGCCGGCGGCTGTGGCGGCGCGGCGAGGTAGCGAGGTAGCGACGGGGAGCCGGGGAATCGATCGAGCGAGCAGGCGGTGGCGGTGGCGCTAGGGCTAGGGCTAGGTCGCGACGCCACACTCCACCAGCATCGCGCGATGGGGGAAGGGAAGGGGATTGTTGAGGTTGGGGATGGAGATCGCTCGCTCGCGAGGCCCGCAACCGCACGCGCCGCACGCCGCCCGGATGAAGCAGGCCAGGGCCACGGCCACGGACACAAACTTTTGTTGGGCCTCGGCCTCGAGATAATTTCGGCCTACATTGCGATTTCGGTTTGTGAAAGGGAAACACCACCGACGATTTTTTACGGTAAGAGTATGAAAAGGGCATTTTGTTAAAGCAGATGGAGCCATTGATTTTCTTTTTATTTTTTAAGATGAAGAATCTTGTTTCTCAAGTAGAAGCTAATATTTTTTTCCAATAAGAATGAAATATTATTTTAGCTATTTTGAATAACCTGTTGTAACTCATAGGTATTGTTTGGCTAGTAACATAAAATAAGTTCATGCTAATCCTGAAAACCAAGGGAAGAATGGTGCATGAAAGCGGTGAAAACGAGCAAATGACAAATGAAAGTGAAAAATAGGCTGTGCCAACTCCCTAATCCCAAAGCTCCATAGTTCGCTCTTGAGCTTATGAGCTGCAGCCAGAATTTAAATTTTAAAACTTAATTTTAGAGTTACTATAAAACATTGTAGTCCTTGTTTATCAAACCATGCTGAGCGCATCCACATTAAAAATCCCAGGAAAAAAAAAACAATTTCCTATGCCAACTCTAAAACTTTCAATTCCGTCTGAGCCGCTCAGTTCACGAAACCAACCTAAAATGAGTTTGATGCATCCTATTGATACGAACAAAATTATATACTACTTTCTTTTTCATATTATAAGACTTTCTAGCATTGCCCACATTCATATAAATGTTAATGAATTCAGGCACACATGTATGTCTAGATTCATTAATATATATATATATATATATATATATATATATATATATATATATATATATATATATATATATATATATATATATATATATATATGTATGTATGTATGTGGACAATGCTAGAAAGTCTTATATCCTGAAACGGAGGGGTAGTTCAGAGGAGAAAAAAAAACAGTATCTGGCTGAAACTACGCAAATATAAATGTAAACTAATTACCTTGAATTTGCAATATATAGAGTATTCCACAGGTTTATGCTATAGCTGACTGACAAATAGCACGTGTGTAATGCAGAGTGCAGAGAAAATGCAGAGCCTGCGCGCATGTCGTAAATGGGAGTCGTTGGCGGTGCCAGTGCCACTAGCAGAAAACGAGCATTCAAGAACCGAACCCCAGATGCACTGCAACTCCACAAAGGCATAATTATTCGCTTCAGATCTTTTACAGCTAAGCTGGGACTCGCATGGCAGAAATGGATAGCTTCGCCCCAGCTCATTTACACCAACAACAATCCATGGATCTCTCTTTCTCTCTCTCTCTACCTCTCAACAAAGGCCTCACAGTAATTTACATGTACAGATCAAAAGAATTCAGGGAGATCAGGTCAGGCAAAGGTGACAATGGAGCACTGATCGAGCAACACTCCCAGCATTGTGTGTCAGGCATGAGAGCCTGGCTGCATCATTGCTGCTGCTACTGTTGCTTCCTCCTCCAGTTCTCTCCTCCCAAACAAACCAAAATCTGATAACGAGAAGCGAAAATTCCAGCTATGAAATGCACTTCTGAAACCGTTGTCGTGTTTCGCTCCGGTGACGACTACGCCTCCGCTTTGCCACCGTTGATTGCGAGCGTGAAGTATATCAGTATCATTGTGCCCACGCTCGACCTGCGACGAGAAACAAGGAAGAGAAATCAAAATGGGTATAATAGGTTTGTAAAAGAGAAGGAAGATATGGCTTAGAAAACAAGCAGCTAAAAACACAAGCAAATGATATTTGTACCATCAATGGCATAAATGCGTACCATCAATCAGTGTTTCTGCTATGAATACACAAATAATCTCTTGGAGCATGCAATACAGTTAATGTGTGAACGTGCATACTGACTAGGGCCTCAAACCTAGACAAATTGGCAAGCAAGGGATAGAGTACAGTATGTTCAGGAAATTGTGTAGCAGATTACTATGATAATGACTGACAAGAAAACCACGCCACACTATTCAAGTGCAGTTGAACAGTACAGAGAAGCACACACCAGAACATGGACCACTTGTGGGGGGCATGGTACCAATTGGAAACCAAACTCAGTGTCTCAGACCAGTTGCTTCAACAGCATAGACATATTACAATTTCAGAAAGGCAAGTGACTTACAGAGTTGCAAAGAACAGTAGGATTTTCCGGGGGTGAACCGAAGTAAGTCGATTAAACTTCTTGTTCCTTCCTTCCCCAGAGTCAGTTAGAATAGGTGCACAGGCAGCACATTGTGATTGTGGAGTGACCAAGGCTTTGTTCTGCACCAGGGGCATCTTAAGCTGCTCCAACTGAGATGGCACAACTGTGGAGATAAATATCCAACAAAAGGGCAAAAAAAAAACAGCTGTCAGTGTTGATGCTGTGGCATACCAGATGAGTGTAGTACGATAAAAAAGGAAAACAAATATCCTTACTTATAAAAATGATGCTAAAATTAAGATTATTAGGCTTGGATGTAAACAGAAGTACAAGCTACTAAAGTCCGAGAATACCAAGCCAATACTTATTTAGCTAAATGTAAAGTTGGAATTGGAGAAACAAGGCTCCTTGATCTGCAGGCCACATATCGTAGGAACATGATAGAAAAAATCCGCTGGATGGAAATACAAGCAATCACACAAAAGAAAGCTAGCCGCTTTTGACCTTTTTCTCATCTACATACAGCTCACGGACACAATGTGATGATGGCTAAGATCAAATGGAACTTCACAAAGATTATGGTTTGAGTTGATCCAAACAAAATATAAGCTGTTTGGTTTTAAGTATGCAAAATGAAAAATTTAGAATTACAGAGACTACAACTTTTTTAAGAAAAAAAGAATTCAGAGAAGAACAGTAGCTTGTTACCCTTAATAATAAGTTTCTTCACCAAGTCATCTTGTTCCTGCTCTTCACCGCTCCTCCTTTCCATGCGATTTGAGCCCTTGCGAGATAGGGCTCTCTGCACATAAAAAATGGAAGGGTGGGAGAGTGAGATAACCACTATCCTTTTCTTTTTGGTCTTATGTGAGTCATTGAACATACAGTCATTTTTGGACTTCCAGTGCAGCATTTATCAGGTTGCTGAGGCAGCCCTTCAATATCCAATACCACATTTGCTGCCTTGTCCATGCTTGTCATCTGGCCCTGCAAGAAATCTCTCACTTCAATGCCATGTGCAAAATCACGTTTAGTAGCCATAAGATCTCAAAGTACTAATAACATGCCCCATCTGCCAATATGATTATATTATTGTACTATCATCTTATACAGCACCAAATGGAAAAGTGTGCTAACATGCTTTACCAACCACTAGTAGGACGTCTCCATACTCTCTATTAGTAACGGTAAGCAAACCATCATTTGGCAAAGCACAACAAAACAACATTATTAAAGCACCAGAACAATTGTACGGAACATAATGATTTCTTACAAGCTTTCATTTGTAAGCTTTGAGACCAAACCAACTAATTATAAAGGCTGCACCTATCTTACTGCAGCAATCATGATGCAGTGCACGCACAATTCAGTATCGCACTATCATTAGTTTCTTATACAATCTCCGCAAGCTAATCCAACCTTTCAATGTCTAAGCAATACGATTAAGTAAAGTAGCCATACTTCCAAAAAGAAAAATGCACAGATACAATAGCGCTACTAACCTGCAGTAAACCTTCTTCCATAAGAAAAGCTTACCCCACAGAGAATGTGAAACGTGCAACACGCCAACTACAGACAGGAAAACAAGCAAATGACAAATGAAATGAATGAAACTGACTAACTGATGCAAACTAAAAGGGAAAAAACAGATAGGTAGGAGTAAGAAACACAAGAACAAGCATCAAGCTAGCATTTCATACGAATATTACAGCCAATAAGTAGGATCTGAGAGGGCCGTGCCAAGATTGTGAAGTCTTTTCCAACCGTGCAAGATCCCCATATGTATGCAATGTTGCAAAGCAGATAAGACAAACGGATAGGTAAAATTAACAACAGCAAATGCATCCCAATTGGCCCACATGTTCTCAAGCTACACCACACATAATGCTAAAACTAAAGCAGTGCATAACCTAGTTGGAAATGGTCTTTGTTGGGTCATTCCTACCACTAGGAATCTGAAGCACACACTTAATAAAAGTGACGATGTAAGAAATGGGTCAGAACTAAAAAGTACCTTTTCACTGACTTTTGCTATCCCCAATTCCCTCAAGATAGAAATGGATCGTGATTCGTGAGTCCTCTCCACTTCTCTGCGGCCTCCTTGCTATCTAAACCTGCAGAAGTAGGTCACAGCAGTTTATCAGTATCAATTTGTGCTGAAAATGCTCAATGCAATTTGGACCAATACTCTGTACAAAGCAACTAAAACTTTAGTTTGGCAGAGCAGGACTAACAACGATTTTTTAAATAAAAAGCAGAACTGATGCAAATGCAGTTCACGCGAGCAATAAAATACTGATCTTTTTTTTAGAAAATATAAAAGAAAAGACTAATCTTTTCTCACAGATAACACTGAAAACCCCAACCATTTCGGAGCAATAGCGGAAATACATTCCGGTAAACACGTCAAAAATACTCTTAGTGCTCGCCTCACCGATCAGCCGCAGCCTGCAGCTAACAAGAATGTTAACCACGGCATGTACCGCCTACCAAGAAGGAAAAAAAGCTTAAGAAATTGCTGTAATTTCACAAATCCCTCCCGCATGGCATTAAACTCGGAACTTGAGACCAGTCATAGAAAACCAGCAGCTACATTGCCAAGAACCCAAACAAAACGAGTGACAGATTTTGCAGCAAACAACCCAAGCAGCCCAATCACACACGACGAACACAAGCCCCCAGCTTGGCCATGCACAACAGCCGGATCCGAGCCCTGGAATCGAAGGGCCCGTGGAATGCGTATGATTCTCCGCCCCCAAAAGAAGATGCAATCAAACAACAAAGCACAAGAGAGAGAGAGAGAATGAGGATGCTGCTTTATTACCTGATTTGCTTGCTCGTGAGTTGCTGGGTGCTAGCTCCGATGGAATGGCGCAAAAGATTGAGATGAGATGTGATGAGATGAGAGGAGTGAAGTGAGGAGGTAGCAAAACTGGAATGATACCGGAGGAAGCAAAAGAAGAAGAAGCGGTTCTGGTAATCTGGTTTGGTTTCCGTGGGTTTAGTTCACGAGGCGTCGTTGCGCTTTGGGGGATCCGGGACCCACCTGTCCTGTACCTCACCACAGTTGAAGCCAAAAGAGGCGTGAACCTGGTCCACAGAGCCAGAAACCCCAGTTGCCTCGGCCGGTGGTACATACTGCCATGGACAGCGTCCAGCCATCGGTAACTGGTGTGTGCCTGACAGGTGGGGCCAAGCGTGCGCGGTAGCCGAGACGGTGACGAACGGTCAGACGAGGAGCGCTCGGCTTTCTCCTGTGGGCTGTGGCCGCGGCAGCGGAGTCCATGGCCCACGGCTGCATCCGTCCGTCCACCACCTGCGCTGCGCGCCCCACGTCGTCTCGTCTGCAAGCCGAGAGCGCCACGACGCGGCCGCGCCACGGTCTCGCTCTCGCTCTCGCGGCCGCTACACTCGTTGTCGTCACGGGGAGCGGCACCCGTGGCCGTGTGGGGGAACAAGCTCGTCACGGCTCACGGCCGCGTTGCGCTCGGTCGCCTCCGTTCTGGAGTAAATTTGCGTCGGTCCGGGTCACAAGCTACAGTAGAATTACCCAACGACAGGGATTATGGATCATGCTCTGTTTCGCACAGCTCCAGCTTCAGCTCCACCTCTCTTGGAGCTGGAGCTCAACCAAACAGTTTCAGCTGCACCAAAAATAGGAATAGAGCTAGGTGGAGTTCTCACAAAATAAATTAATTTTATTCGAGCTCCACAACTCCACTTCATACCCAACTACTGAAGTTAAATTTAGAAGTTGGAGCTGTATCAAACAGGTCTGGATGTGTCAGATCATACTACGTTAGGATGACCCCATTGACCTCTATACAATCTAAAGCGCTAGAATCATGGAATGGATGTGACCGGTGTTTGTTGGGGGTGCACGGTAAAGGTGCGCGAGAAAAGCGGCCATGTCGTACGTGTATCATGCGTGGATCTTTGCTTTAGATCCCTCCGGCACGTACAGCTACAGCGAGCGTCGGTTGCACTTGCACAGTAGGGTGTGGGGGAGAAAAACAAAGGCTCGCATCAAACTTGGCTCATTTCAACTCGAACTCGAGTCGAGTTATGTATACTGAGGCTTTAGTTGGTGAGCTTCCCAAGTCAGTCAGCCTTAGTACAAAAGATCATCGTATCTATATATAGGTAGCATGTGATATTTAACTATATTCAAATTATATGTATTTATTGAATTCTTTGGTGGTTAGTGAATGAAATATAGCTTGTTATCGATCAAGCTCACGAGCCGAGCCAAGTTGGCTCATTAGGAAAATAAGTTCAAATGAGTTGAGTATTAATAAGGTTAGTTACGAAAAATGCTTTGAACCGATCGTCCAATGCGAGGTAAAAAAAACTGTAAATGAAGTCATCCATATATTTCACTAACTCTCCTCCGTGATGAACTTATTCTTACTGTAATGAAGTTTATACCTAGTCAACATCTGCTTTCCCCTCGTCGTCAAACCACCGTTGTCGCCCCCTGCTCCCAAGGCTCCTCTCTATCCTTCTACTTTTCTAGTCCTCTATATCCTCTACCATCCCTCATTTTCCCCAATGAGGCTACCATGGAGAGACAAAGGAAGGCAATAGAGATGGTTTTGCGTAGGAGACTTCTTATAGCCAATATGTCCCTCACCGTTACCGAGAAGAAGGTGAAAAAGCGACACTGATGTAGATAAAGGTGAGGCCGACGGGAGCAACTAGATATGCGAGGATGTTGCACATCACACCATGGTCTTCGACGTTACACATAATGTTTACGATATTACAAACACAGTCTCTTTTATTTGGTAAATGGTACAATGAGTTCTTAATGTAGCAGTCATTTTTCCTTAGACGTTACATTATTTGATTTTTTTTTTGTTACCGTCATTGTTTTTTTTAGTGTTGCATTTGATTGAAACATTTTTTAATGGAATGATGAAATGTTTTTGACTGGGTGATACAATATCTAACAATTTTTTTGTCAAAACAGGTTTTGCCTAACGATAAAACAACATTTCTTTACATTACAGATGGTAAAAACGTCGTCCGATGTTTTGTCTTTTGTCGGATATTCGGACCGTAGTCGCCTCCGGCTAATAAGTAGCTATCGACCCCCTGCTGGTTGCACGGTTCAGATTTCAGACTGCAGTGCGCGAGATGGCCGAGCCGTCTGCGCCCCACCAACCGACCTCATCCACCTACCCCTACCAGGTTACCACCACATCCCGTCCCGTCTCCGCCTTGCGCGCTCGCGGCGCCAACCGAGCAAAAAATGGCCACCGGCTCCGGCTGTCCGACTCCAGCCGCGTGCGCGTCACCAACTCCGGGTCCTCCCATCAGATGGCGTTGTCCTTGCCTGGATTCTGTTACATGCGGCTACCACGTTCAAACTCGCCGCTAATCCCACGCTTTAATTTGTCGGTATAAAAAAGATTATGGTTGGGGACTTGGGAGAGCTCAGCTCACATGTCGATCGTCTGTACTGTACTTGGGCTGTGTTTCAGTCCTTTTCCATTACATCAACATGTCATACACACGCAATTTTTCAGTCACATCATCTTTAATTTTAATCAAAATTTAAACATTGCACTGAACTAAACACAGCCTTACGTGTCCACCACGTACGTACTGTAGCAGGTAGGTGTGTTTGCAGTTTTCGTGCACCTGTACGTGCCAACCATGGAGTTTGGAGCAACGCGTGACCATTGCTTTCTTTAATGAGACCGCCGTCGATCTGGAGCCAGCCAGCCAGCCAACCGATCGAGATATAAGCTGCGTGTTATGTACAGTAATCACCTCGCTGCTCACTGTCTCAGCTGTGAGATGGGTCACTGAAATCGCCGAAATCAACATAAGTTAAGATCACAAAATGCATTGCATAATTGCTTCCGATGTGAATAATTGTTCTGTACTAGTATAATAATCCATTCTATTATTCTGTTTTTGTCTCAATGAGTCGGTTCTTTATAGTGGGAGCTAACCTAAATTTCCGGCTGATTGAGCCACGCCCATTACTCGTACTCTCCAGTCTCCCACTCACGGGCCTGCTCCATTTTTGGTCTTCTCTGCATTTCTGAATTTCTGATCATGCAGGCACCGCTTGTAGACACAGGAAATTTCTTGTGCAGTGTATCGATGCTGCTGCAGTCGAAGTAGTATGTTCATGTGAACTGGAAAAATTCGGCGGAGCAGAAAGCAAAGGTTGGAATCTACTGTGATGGCACACAGAAATACTAGTATAAAAACAGCTGCGTTGGATTGTTGCAGCCGAAGTCCCAACTTGCGGCTATTTATGCATGTGTTTCTCTGATTGCTTATCTGTCGCGTGCGTACCTCGCCTGATTTGCATGCAGGCTGTGTATATTTTCATGTGAAGCTGAGCTAGAGTACAAGCTGATCGGTTAGTTAGCACTTAGAAGCACTAATCTACAGCTGGCCTGTCGTGATGATTAAATAAAGATTGGACAGAATAATCCTGCAAGTTGATGAGGTTTTGACTCCTGTATAATCGCATTCGCATGTGCCTTCTCCGTCCAGAGCTGCAACCATTCTTTGGACTCTTTCACAGAGCTACTTGATGTATAACATTCGAGCATGTGTTTCGTTCTCACGGGCTTACCGTTCACTCACCTGGCTTCAAGTAGTCCACTCCTAGACTCCCCAGGTCCCAGCCCAACCCAAGCAAAGAATTATTAGGCCATTTCAGACTTCGTTTGAATAGGGCCCTCATCGGCCCATACGCGTAGATAGGCCGAGAAAAGAACTGCCAAAACGAGGCCTGAAGGTTACGGCCCAAGCCTGTGGAGAGCCAACGGAGTCGTCGTCCTACTAAAATAGCTTCCCTAAGGCTAAGAGTAGACCACCCCACCAAAAAACCAGTATTTCAACATGAAAATCAACCTACAAAACGCATAGAAAAAAAAACTGAACATCATAATTTCAATTCCGTTACAGCGCACCGACATTATACTAGTTATATAAAAGAGAAGAAGAGCTCTCCCATCTCTATTAACAGAACGGCTTTGTTCAGCTACAGTTATTACAGAGAGAGAGAACAACTTGAAGCTTAAGTATCCACCACGCAGCTATCAACACTGGCACATCTGTACCAAATGGAAATCATGTGTACAATACGATGTGAAAGCAGCACTGCTAAATGACACCTGAGTTGAAAACAACCAAGACACCAAAAGCTGGGGAAATACAATATACACAGTATAATTCGATTGAAGAGCCTAGTTAGAACTAGTGGAGAACCCCGTCTGACTTTGTTTTAAGGATGATCTTTATGTTCCCATTTCCTTCTGAGTCTGTTCAAGTTCACCATTGTTATCACATAAAACCTATCAAAGAAATTATCAACCATCTGAAAATACGCGGCCCTCCAAGAACTTGCAAAGAACAGTACGTTCCAGACGGTTAACAGTCCAAAAGCAAATCCAGCTTCCACGGTCAAAAAAAGCCCAAAAGTAAAACGTGTCTCAGAACTCATTTCAGTCGTGACCGCCCGTTTGTAGCATGACTGGCTCTGACTAAGAGCCAGCGCAGGATTGCCCGCGATCTCCTCTTCTGTGAATGTGGAGAATTGCCCTCCTGTTGGGATATCTCCAGACAAATTGTTGAATGAAACATCAAATTTGGAGAGAAAGTTGAGCTTCGTTAAAGAAGATGGTATGCTACCGCTGAGATTATTGTGCGCCAAATCCAGTATTTCCAAACTTAACATATTTGATAACTCATTAGGAATTGGCCCCGAAAATTTGTTGAAGCTCAAGTCCAGCACATGAAGCTTCACAAGACAGCCAAAGGATGGCAATATTGGCCCAACAAACATGTTATTTGAGAGGATCAGTGATGGCGGGAAGGAATTGAGTTGGTTGGACTTCAAGCCTTTAGCAGTCGGAGCTGAATTCTTCTTGACGAAGGATAATGGGAGGTCTTCTGTCGACGCCTGCCCATTTGAGCCATTACTTGAACTCTTCATCTGTGTAAAGGTTGCAGGAAGCTCCCCACTGAATGAGTTGTTGGACAGATCGATGTAGAAAAGACTGTCGAGGTTGCCTAACCATGGTGGGATCTCCCCATGCAAATTGTTCCATGAAATATCCAGCACACTGAGGCTCTTCAAGCTCTGCAGCCAAGGTGGAACCGTGCCCAAGAGTGCACAGTTCGCCAGGACAAGAACCTGCATTCTCTTGAACCCTTCGATGCCGTCCATTGGCATGGTTTCACCACCACGGAAGTTATTGGTGAGCACCAAGCTAGTTAAGTTGGGCAGGTGCTGCAAGACTTGCAATGCTGATGACAAGTTGGTAAAACCATTCCCCGTAAGAGAAAGGTATGACAGTGATGTCAAATTCTTGAAGCTCTCCGGTAGCTCCCCCTGAAGCTTGTTCCTTGCAAGGTTCAGCGTCCTCAATTCAGTGCACGAGGCAAGGCGAGGCGGTATAGCACCACGCAGCTTGTTGGTCCCAGCATCAAAGTTGTTCAGCCTCGTGAGCAATCTGCAGTCAATGGTGATCTCACCGGACAGCGAATTGTTCCTTAGGCTGACCACTCTCAGCATCAGGCAGTGCGATAGTGATAATGGCAATGTGCCGTTCAGTTGGTTGGAGGCCAAGTTTAAGAACTCCAAGCTCCTTAATTTTCCAAAGACATCAGGTATGGTGCCTGTGAACATATTATAAGACAAGTCAATCAGGGTAAGCTTGGAGAGGTTACCGAGGGCCTTATCGAGGCTGCCGGAGAGCTGATTTTCCTGTAAGCTTAGCCACCTCAACTCTGAAATCGTGTACAAGTCCTTGGGGAGGCTCCCAGTAAGGCCATTGCTGTCAAGGGAAAGCTCGTTGAGTACCTTGCACTGGCTAAAGCCGGCGGGCACATCACCAGAGAACGCATTCGCCGAGAACCTTAGGATCTTGACCGGTGAAGAGCAGAGCGCGGTGACGTTGATGCTGCCGGAGAAGGCGTTGTTGGTGATATCAAGAACCGTCAGGTTCGGCGCACCGGGGAACGCAGGGTGCGGCCCGGTGAATCCGTTGGAGGAGACGTTCACCACCTCGATCGCCGGGAAGCCTCTCGCCGGGAACGCGCCAGCGAGGCCGTTCGTGCTGAGGTCGAGGCGCCGCAGGCACGGCAGGCGGCCGAGCTGCGCCACCGCCACGCCGCGAAGAGAGTTCCGGGAGAGGCTCCGGTTGGAGAGATCCAGCTCCACCACCCTCCCGAGATCGCATGAAATGCCCGTCCACGAGCAGCAGGAGGTGTCGTTGGGACCCCATCCGACCAGCCCGGCGCCCATCCTGTCCAAGCCATCGGAGAAGGCCAGAAGCGCCGCTAGGTCAGCGGGGTCGCACATCTGGGAGTGGCCGCCATGGATGTGGAGCACGAAGACGAACACTAGTAAGAAGCGGATGCAACGGCAGCAGCTTCCCGCCTTTCGCTGGAGGCAGAGGCAGAAATGGGAAAGGAGGCTCATTTCCTGCAGGGCACTGCACAAACAACGGCGAGTAGTCATGATGAATGTTGAGTAGCCTAAATTCTAGTACCACCTTGCCGGTCGCAGCGTGGGTTGTCTGCCTATTCTTGAATCACGGTGGTTGCATGGGAAAAATAAGTAGTAGTAGGTGGCATTGACCTGTTTTGCAGCGTGGACTGGATTTTTGGTTTCGCACTTTCGCACAGCCGTTACTTTACTTGAGCTATTGTGCTAGTACCAAACAATACAGTTTTCTATAATACACCCAGAAGCTACTGTAAGACTTGCATTAGAATGATTTCGGCAGAACCCTGAACTGGTATACTGAACAGTGCAATTTAGACAGGCGTTAGCTAACGAAGTTTAAAAAGAGATATACTGCAATAACTAAATCTGAACAAATCATAAACGTGAAGGAGAGTACATTCGCTGCTTTGAATCTGGACCCAGAGTTCAAGCTTCTAAAATTTCTTTTAACCGCCTAATGAAGCTACAACTACTATATACAGGCTAGAAGAAAAATAATTGTGTAAAATCTATTCATGAAACCAGAATTCAGGGTAGTTCACTTGCCATATCACACTAAAACAAGCTTTTAATAAGAAGCAATATGCCCTGAACTTCACTGTCCATCTTACTATCTTTACGAAGCACTGGCTAGGAATTTGATGGTGAAAAATGAGCAGCAGACGAAGTTAACTATGCATATTAAGAGATTAATGATGGATCTGGATGATTACCGAATCAGAGAAACTTGAGATATTCAAACTTCAGATTGATGGAGTATCAGCTGTCTAAAGTTCTGAAACAAAAGAAAATGAATTAATAAATCAAACTCTAAAGTGCTATGCTTCACCAACAAAGGAAGTATTGATTCAGATTTCAGGCACCTTGCATGGTATGAACGGCTTGATTGAGACAGGTTGCTCTGAAGTCTGGGTCCTTATGCCGTTAGTTAAAACTGAACATTTACCGAGATAACTTTGACATAATGTCCCATAAAAGCAAATATCAAGACTGAAAAATGTGTAACCCATATACTGAGGAAGCTCTTGTCAGAAACAATATCAGATGGTACTCAACAAGCAACAACAAAATTATTGAGACCATTAAAAAGGGCAACATGGAAATTTAGCTAACTCAGAAAATCCCACATTTTATGATCAAAGTTGCAGAAAACCACATATATTATGATGTGTGGCACACAACCACATGTATTATGGTCTAAATATTTCATAAAACCCCACATTTATTGAAATCTTGATTAAGGCCCCGTTTGATCATCCGTTTGGCAGATAGATTTTTGCTACACGCAAAACGAGAAATCTCATTAGCACATGATTAATTAAGTATTAATTATTATAAATTTCAAAAATGAATTTATTTGCTTTTTTAAACAATTTCTGTATAAAAACTTTTTTAAAAACCGCACCATTTAACGGTTTGAAAAGCGTGCTAACGGAAAACGAGAAAGTTGAAGTTTGAAGTTGAAAAATAGAACTAGGCCTAATTTTGCATATCTTAAACAATTTTTTTGAATTAGTAAAAATTTTAATTATCAACCTTAGTCAAGAACTTAATAATTAAAATTTTCATGTACACACTATGATTTAGAATTGTAAGTAATCTGTGCTCAAAATGCATAAGGGTAGGGTTTTGTCAAACTTTAGAACTGTTATACCTATATGGTTAGGTGCCGCATGTCATAATACCTGTGGTTTTCTGTAACTGTGACCATAAAACAGAGGGTTTTCTGAAATTTACTCAAAACATATCCATAGCAAGAAATGCTGCTGCTGATCACATATATACACAAAAAAGGAGCAAGCAGTTGCATTGATGTAACGGAGAAAGACACTAGAGCACTGACCCAGAATTCTGTCCCTTTTTTGGGTTATTTGCACATCTATATCTTGTTTGATGGAGCTTGATACCTTTAGTGTCTCTTTCCTGCCTCCAATGCTGCCAGGAGCGCTAATTTGAAAGTTGGAACCATTAAATCGATAGGTTGTCCCTTCACAGATAATACCTTTCTTATGCTCAAAATCTTGTATAAGTCTATTTTGTTGCCATAAGTCATAGGACCAAAGGAAGCAAATGAAATCCTCTAATCTGTTCATGCAACTTAGCCACTTGACATGAACTCATTTTCACAAGTATCCAATAATTCCATGTTTCCTTTAAGTCTAAGCAATTCGCTGTGGCAGTCATCTATCTGAGAGTGGCATTCATCGTCTGCAGAGAAGACATGAACCACATTTTTCATCTCGACCCAGCTCAGCCCAGGCTCCTTATCAGCCATTAGCCCTCTCATTCTTTTCCTAATTTCAGCAACAAAGTCCCATTTACCTAAAGAGGCGTAAAGGTTTGAAAGCAATATGTGTGTTGAAATATCATCTGGGTCCTGCTCTAGCGCCTGTTCAGCAGCATGAACACCAATGGATAAATTTCTAAATGTTATACAGGAGCTTAGCAGAATTCTCCATAGTTCAGGGCATTTCTTGGCGAAAGGGGATTTCATCATTAAATCAACTGCTTCATCCAACAAATCTGCCCTACCCAACAAACTGACCATGCTAGTGTAGTGCTTGAACCCAGGCACAATACCATCGGTCATCATACAGAACCAATAGAATTTTCCTTTGTCAACTAGTCCGCAGTGGCTACATGCAGAGAGGATGGAGATGTAAGTTACATGGTCAGGTTGCAGCCCATCCCGAATCATCTCACCAAATAACTTAAATGCCATTTCAGAATTCCCATGGTTACCATATCCTCCAATTATAGAATTCCAGCACTTCAAATCTGGTCTTTGTATGTTACAAAACACCAAATAAGCCCCTGGGAGAGCACCATTTTTTGCATACATGTCAACTAGGCTTCCAGAGGCACAAATATTGCCTTCATAACCACTTTTTACCACTTGAGCATGGAGCATCTCTCCTTGTTTAAGGCCTGCAAGCTTGGCCGTGGAGTTTAAAGCACTGCTCAAAGAGAAGCTGTCGACCTTGTAACCTTCCTGAAGCATGCTAAAAAAGTACCTTAAGGCCAATTCTCCCTCACCCAACGAGGAGTGGCCTGCAACCATCTCGGTCCACATGATTACATCCTTCTGGGTAATGGAATCAAACAAAATCCGTGCAGAGTGGGGATCGTCGTTTGTAAAATACATGTTGAGCAGTGTGTTCCCTACAAACACGCTGTTCTCCAGTCCAGCTTTGATCACTTCAGCATGAAGCGGCTTCCCACCAAACATTGCAGGCAAAGTAGCAGAAGCAGACACCACAGCTGCAAGCGTGTACTCATCAGGGACAACTCGTTCATCGAACTGTACAGCCTTCAGCTGCACAAAGGCATGCATAGCGCTGCACCCATCCCCAACTCCAGAAAACCCAGCAATCAGAGTATTCCATGACACTAAGTCCGGCGTCTCAATTCTCTCAAACACGCGCAGTGCAGTATCCAGATCACCACAGCTTGAGTACATGTCGAGCAGCGCGTTCTGCAGTGGCATGTCAGGATCAAGCTCATCCAACTTCACCACCCATCCATGGAGCGCACGCCCTCGGCGGCAATCCCCAGCTCGTCCACAACCACTCAGCACGGAGGACAGCGTGCTCTCGGTGGGTGGCAATCCACCCCTCACCATCCGGCAAAACTGACCCAGAGCGCGGTCAAGGTAGCCATACCGCACGTTGCAGTGCATCACGCAGTTCCACGCCACCCCATCCCGCGTCGCCATTTCGTCGAACACCTGGTTGGCGTCCCTCGGCGCGCCGCACTGGGAGTACATCTGCAGCAGCGCAGTGGGCACGATGTCGCTCGCGAGGAAGCCGAGCGTCGCGGCCTGCGAGTGCGCGGCGGCCCCCGCGCGGCGGTCGCGCAGTTCACCGGCGGCGCGCAGGAGGGCGCAGAGGCTAGGTGCGGTGGGGCGGAGGCCCGACGCGTGCAGGCGGCGGAAGAGGCGGAGACCCTCGGGCGCGTGGCGCGGGGCGCGGCAGAGCGCGGAGAGGACGGTGTTGTAGGAGACGACGGAGGGGCGCGGCGTGGAGCGGAGGAGCGCGAGGGCGTCGGTGACGGCGGAGAGGCGGGCGTAGAGGGAGAGCAGCTGGTTGGCGACGAAGGTGGTCGGCGTGGGCGACGAGGGCGTGGAGGAGACCACGAGGAGCGCGTGGACCGCGCGCGAGCGGCGGAGGACGGCGCGGCGAGGGGAGCACGATCGGAGCAGCAGCGCCGCCGCGGCGAGCGCCTCCTCCAGTCCGAGGCGCGACCAGTCCGGTGGCATTCGTGATCACGCTCGCATGCAACGAACCAGTGTACGCTCCTCTCTCCCTCTTGAACGCTTTGCTAATGGCTGAGCAGGATTTACAAAAACGCAGGGTTATCGTGGTTGTCTACGTGTGGTAAACTTTTTAGTTTTTAAAATCACGATATACCTCGTTGTACCCGTCAAGCCATGAGGTGATGGTAACCTCACCCTCAATGATTTGGTAAACCATGGTTCAAGCCTCCCAACGATTGCTCGCTCAACAGAATTCAATTTTAAATAAATTATGATGATTGTTTTTATCGTAGTTTATTTTTCAGCATTATTTCTTTCTTTCTTAAGATAAACCTATGGTTTTTGGACTTGGCCGTGTCTTTTAGTTCTTTAATAAATCAAATATAAAAATGTTACTTATATATTTTATTTGGTTGATTTGGTTAATTTTCTTAGGGCTTATCTTATCAAATAATTGAGCAAACGATCAGAGGAATGTGCTATACTGATGCAACTAGCAGTATCCTCTGGTAACAACAATATAGTTCTGTCGTACATGCTTGACCCAATTTCATTTTAGAGACTGCAAAACTGAAGACGTTCTTGTTCATCTTGTTTATTAGTCACACTACTGAGCCTGCTGGTATGATATTAATAAAGGTTTCAGTTCAGTTCCTCTAGTCCTCTACTGATTGGTGAGTTAAAATTGGATGTTTATCATGTTTGTGAAATAGAAATTTGATTACACATTATCTAAAAAAATGAAATTGTATTACAATCTGGGTTTCACTTTCATGTTTCGACGGATATGCCTACGCAGTTAATGTAGTATGTTACTGTTTTCATTCTTCTAGTTGGATTTTTTGTCTGGGAATGATTTTCTTTTCTGATGAACAAATATAAATTATTTTGTTTTCACTCATTTCAGTCATCCATAGCGAGTATTCAGGTTCAGAAACCCATCGGTAGCTCTGGTTTAAAATGAAAAACAGGTCAATTCGTTGGTTGGTTCAGTTCAGCCTGGGTGCTTAGCTTGTAGCGGTCATGTTATTTGCATACACTCTACCAGGTGGTCTACGCTAACTCCACACTTGAGTTGGAGGTATTGTCAAGCAACCAGTTTACTTTATTCAAAGCAGCTGAAGCTGGTTTTGTACAGCAAATACGTCGTAGTTTCGATCTGACGAGCACTAAAATGTAGATTTGTTTTTGGCCGGCAACTAAAAGAGGGCAGAGTTAAACCGGAAAGTCTACATCATTGACGCAACTTCAGAGCACACAGCTTATATTTATCAAACTAAAAAGAAAATCTGAATCGGCTCCTATTGATCATGAAAACAATACCGTATTTATTTATTCTGAATTTCCAAAGAAAAAAATTAATACTATCCCATCACAAAATATAAAAAACTAATACTCGACCGTTCATATTGTAGTATGATGTGTTATACGTAGACACGTAGTGTAGGTTGGTAATATTAACGAAGACAGATTGTAGTATGATGTGTTCTACGTAAACACGTAGTTTAGGTTGGTAATATTAATGTTTAGTTCACGTTAAAATTAAAATTAGAAGTTTGGTTGAAATTGGAACGATGTGATAAAAAAGTTGGAAGTTTGTGTGTAGAAGAGTTTTGATGTGTTGGAAAAGTTAGAAGTTTGAATAAAAAGTTAAAACTAAAAACGGCCGAAGACAATAGTTTTTTAAAGTAGTAATAACAATAACATTTATAAAAAAATCACAAAGAAACAAAAAAGAAATTCTTGGACTAGTCCTTTCGTGGCTTCCTCTGCCAAGAAGATAAGCACATCAGTCTCATCACGCCCCGCCTCGCTTCCTCTCGTCGCCCCCGCAATTTCGCGGTCTCCTCCTCCTCCTCCTCCCCTCGCCTCCACCTCCCAATCCGGCGATTCCCCAATCCACCACCACCTCCTCACCCACCCCCCCGACGACCACCTCCCCCACCTCGCCCAACCACGCGGCAGAAGCAAGTCAAGCCAAGCCGTACGGCACCCCACCCCCACCCCGCGCAATGCCGGGCCTCGCCGCCGACCAGGACGCCGTCTCGCTGGTGCGCCGCGTCTCCCGCGCCCTCAACCGCCGCCTCACCGACCTCGTCGGCCTCCTCTTCCACCACAAGGTAAACATCGCGTCGTAGTTTCGGTTTTACACGCGCGTCGCGCGAACCCTAACCCTAGATGGGCTTCCCCGTCTCGTCTCGTATCGTGTGTGTGCCCCCACCAGAGCGCCGGATCCCTCGGGGCCGTCGCCGGGTTCGCCATCGCCGTCGTGTTCGCGTGGAAGTTCCTGCGGTCGTCGCCGGCCAGGCCGCGCCGGCCCCCCGGACCGAAGCGGCCGCTGGTCGGCCCTGCTGCCCCCGATTCCGCCGCTCGCGATGCGGCTGAGCCTGCCAATCCTGGGAAGGTTGGTCTGATCCTCTGATTGGTGTGATGATTTTTGGATAATATTTATTCTAGGTTCTATTTGTTTGTGGGTTTTTCAACCCTTGATTGGATTGGGGTTTGTGTGTATGGCAGCTGATGACACGACAAATCGTGGTGAAGCGACTGGGCGGGTGTAGAAAGGTATGGTTTCTCCTTGCGCCTTGTCATCAGCGGGTTGATGAAACTTCGATGATGTGATATCAATTACGCGTTTAAGAAATAAATGTTTAATTTGCCTATGTGGCAGCTCATTGCTTGGGTTTGGCATGCCTGATTGTCTAATGTTGAGATAAATTATATTTGAAAACTTTTGGAATTTAGCTTCCATAAATGTACAACCACGCGTGTAAAATCTTGGATCAATGAGAAGACAATGGCTTAAAATGCACTGGTTCCACCTATTGATCACTAATTACTACAGAAAGCCGCATTAACTTATGATGCATTACTACCTGTACTATGACGGGACAAAAGGTAAGGCTGTTGAGTCTAAGGTTATCGCATGCATGCAGAAAAGTTCAGCCTAGTGGCATGTTCAGAAGGTGGTCGGTCCCTGCAGCTGGGTGGTATTAAGAAAGCACTGACCTGAAATATCTGAGGCTTATTATTTTATTTTCTTTGAAATATTTATAAATTGCCGGGATACAAAGAAACTTGTAGAGCCTCTACTGTAACCCCGGGGTCAATTGTTCACTCAAACTGCTCTAGCTACGAAGAATGGTGATTTGATGGGTTATTTTGTTTTTTTAAATGCTTTGTCTGTACCAAATAATTCCCTAAACATAATTTTATCCTGTGTTTCCATGATTGATTTTAAGGATCTAGAGCAGACCTTATTTGAAATTTAAGCCTGTAGGCTTACATATACTCCTAAACAAGTCAGTTTCTCTTTGTTTGAGGATGACCATAGCAAATGGTATAAGGAATTAAAAAATGAGGACAATTTTATTGTGATATAAGTTTACCACTAGAGAGCGAAGATCAAACTGTTAGGTGCTTTCTGGCTATAGTGATCTGACATAATACTCTTAGTTACAAAGAGCAAATGCTTTAGTGATTTAACTTGACACTGTAAATTGTAATCATAAATACTGGCAGACTTGAAATAAATGAAATACATATATGGTTTCTTAAAATTTGCAGAAGTTCATAATTTTTTTTTATCCAGGTGACTTGCCAACTGCTTGGTGTTATCTTTGAGGAGATAACTCCTCAGGAGCTTCAGGTTTGTTTAGCAATGCCTCTTCCAACGGTTATGTGCCCCTCCAATAATTGCTGAAATGCTAAAATCATCTGCACTCTTCTTGATGCAGACACATGCCACTGTTAGACCTTCAGTGGTGGAACTACTACTCGAAATAGCCAAATACTGTGATTTGTATCTGATGGAAACTGTACTTGATGATAAGAGTGAGGTATGAATTTCATAGTGCATCCTTTCATTTCTTTGCAGTTTTATCATGTGAGATTTTTTATGAGAATTATCAAGGGAAATATTGATATATACCGTATTAATAGTTCTGGAATTTGATTTTGAGTAGGAGAATGCTCTATTGGCCCTGGAGAGTGCTGGACTTTTCAAGACTGGTGGCTTGATGAAAGAAAAGGTGAAGTGTTTGCGTTACTTTTAGTTATTGTACTGCGTTTGTTTTTTTGTTCCTCTCATGTTCCCTCCATTCCCCACGTCATTTCAATGCTGCATTGAGTAATTATTCTCATTTTATTTATGGATGGTAGAACATGAATGGCCTGTTTTCACCAAATTCATAGGAGGATACAGATGTTAGCAGTTACAGTAAACGTTTCACATGATTGAACTTTTGGTAGAGGCAACTGATACTAATTGATACATGTGCATGGAAATGCTATTGGCGCTTGCATATCAGTTCTGCATATGGAGCTGACTTTGTCTGGCACTCATATCAGTTCTGCATACCCAGCTGAGTTTCAGTCCAAGTTCTGGCTGAGAAAAGAAGTATTTCTCCTGTATATTCAGAAACCTGAAATATCTAGGTGTTAAATAATTTATTTACTTCTGTCACCTACATCTATAATTGAGTGAAAAAGGTGGGTAATGCAGGTACTCTTCTGCAGCTCTGAAGTTGGGCGAACTTCATTTGTTCGACAGTTAGAGGCAGATTTTCACATTGACACAAGCCTCGATATAATTTCCCAACTATCTGTATGTACTCTTGCATCTTCATTTCTTTTTTCTTGGACCAGGTGCCTTCTGATAGTCATGTTCTACATGTTTATCTTCGTTTCTTTGCTACCAGCGGTTCATTCGGTGCCAACTCTTTGTTTCCTCAATAGAAGGAGGACAACTTGCGGGTAATGTATTTAACTCTCCAAGCCTTGAGCAGTTCTTCTCATGAAACCAGAGCATAATGGGGGTTCGTATCTAAACGTGGCGACTACAGCAGCACGTGTTTCAAGCTTTGAAGGTGTCATGTGATTCTGTGACACCAATCTAGTAGTAGAATCCTCAGGTACATAATGGAGGCATATGCGGTTGGCACATATGTTGTGTGCTATGTTGTGCCTGTTCCCATCTTTCTCATAGCTGTATCTTAGCCTCATAGATAGCGAGAACTATAAGTTGGATGAGTGCAGTTCATGGCCATCTAATGGTGTTGTAAAATGTAAATTGAATGCCACAAGTCTTTTTTTTTTGGGTTTATTAGTTTCTGTAGCTTTCATTCCATGACGAGCGAACTAGTACCTCTATCGCAATAGAAGCAACTGTAGCTGATGATTCCGGTAATCCGGTTTACTTTCGACTGAATGCTGGATGGAAATTGCTCCTCAAGCTGAGGAAATTAAGTTGTGCTGTGTTTTGTTATTGTGGGTTAGGAACTAATCCTTAACGCAATGAAGTGGTGGATTAGCATATGACTAATTAATTATTAGCAAAAACTTGATAAAGTATTAATATAAAATTTTAAACTTTAAAGCAACTTATAGAAATTTGTTGTAAATGTCGAAAAATCTATTGTGTTGTTTTCTAATGTATTATGTCAACTCTCTAACGGGGTATGTACTCCATAGAATACATATGAGGGCTATATTGTTTTATCTTTAGAACCATAGAAGTCGGTAAAGAGGAGGTGAGGACTAAGATCCGCTGCATGACATGTGGGTCCGGATCTGATCTATATGTCAGTGACAAAACACGGTATCCGGGCTCACAAAGGCGTGGTGCAGTTGATTGCAGAGGATCCTGATCCGAAAATAACACATCCTGATCCGAAAATAACACACCCTAAACTGCTCTCATGTTGAATGGTTCCAAGCCAAGCTAACATTTTTGCTTACAAGCTAAGCTAACCCTTTTGCAGTAAGCAAATTCAGGCGCCATCACCGTATTCGAACGTCGTAGGCGGCACCGCGGCCGTCAACTCCGACGAGCTGGCCGCCCATTGCAATTCAAAACTAGGCTGCCGGGGGCCAGGTCGTCGTGGAGCCATAGGGTAACACACACGAACGCGTAACATTTGCAATTGCAGATGGTGAGGAGAAAGAGAATAAAACAAGGGGGGGGGGGGGGGGGGGGGGGGCGCGCAAAGGCAACACGTCCGCACGCCCGCCGACCACCTCACCACGACGCCTTTCCTCCCCAAAAGCGCGGCACGAAGCGATCCTTCCTTCCTTGTTTCCGAAAATTCGCCACGAAGAAACACGTACCAAATCCTCGTCGTCTTGTTCGTCTCCGATCCGATCGGGACTCCCCCCGATCGCGGTAGGGGCTGCCATGGCAGAAGGCGACCCCCCCTACGCCGCCTCGGCCGCGGCCTCCGCGGCGTCGCCGCGGACCCCCGCGCCGCCGGAGACGCCGTCGACGCAGAAGAGGAGGCAGCGCGGGCTCGTGTCGCGGGTGTGGAAGGGGATATTCGGGCGGCGCGAGGACGTCGAGAAGCTGCTCCAGGCGCTCTCCAAGGAGGAGGAGGCCGTGCGCTCCCGCCTCCGCCGCCGCGCCCGCGCCTCCCGCCAGTCCGCCCACAACGTCCTCGCCATCGCCGCCGCGCTCGAGGTATCCCTAGTTCCCAACTCCCCCGCCGTTCCCCATCCGGCTAATCCCATTCCGCTCTGCTTCCTTTATTGTAGCAAATATAAATGTCATGTTCGTCCAGACGAATCGATCGCTTGTAGGTTGGGTCGATAAAATCGAGGATTGATAAAATCCAGTTCCATATGAAAATCCTGATGTGATACAGCTTTGGGAAGCTAATTAGGCATCGATTATCATGACATACAGCCTGCTAAGATAAATTATGCCGTATTATTCTGCAATTTTCATGTCGTGTCAGAGATTGTATGATGCATTGCATTGCTCTAGTTCTAGTGACACCATTAGGCATATGCCTGTTGTTAGATTAGATCAGGGCGAACTGTGTTTTTTCACAGGGTTGTATGTGTAAGGAAATGCTTATTTCTCCTTTTTGGAACAGATTGTGGCTGTTGGATATGCGATTATGACTACAAGATCACCGGACCTCAGCTGGCAGATGAGAGCAACCCGGGTGCTGCCCATGTTCCTGATTCCTGCTTTAGCTGCTCTCATTTACTCAACTATTACAAGCGTCACGAAAATGCGTAAGGAATACTTGCATCTGCATTGTGCTGTATCTTACTGCTGTGTATGTTCTGTTGTGTTCAGGTGTTAATGCAGCATTAGGCTCTACTCCCTTCGTCCCATAATATAAGGGATTTTGGAGGGATGTGACACTCCCCTGTCCAGATTCGTAGTCCTAGGAAATGTCACATCCCTCCAAAATCCCTTATATTATGGGACAAAGGGAGTAGCTATTTTTCCTATCCCTAGAAGTCAGGGAGACAAAAAAAAACTATGAGACTGCCATGTTTCCTGCCAGATTCTCCAGATGTTTTTGAGTTGACCATGTTACTTCCACACTTTATTTTTTTGTCATTTGCCGAATGGTTTTGTGGAACAACCGAGTTACGTCTAGTAAACTGCTCCAATTAATACACCCTATCCTTTATGCCTAAACTGCAATACTGATTCTATCTTGCAGTTGACAACAGAGATCAACATACTCTTGAAAACCTCCGTGCTGAAAGACAGGCTAAGATTGATGAGTTGAAGGAGAGAACGAATTACTACACTACTCAACAACTTATACAGGTGGGCTTGTTGCCTACTTGCTCTATGTTATGGCCACCCAAGTGTGCTATTTTTTTACTCTTCCCCTTTGAAAGGTTTACATCTTCTAACTATTGCTGAAACTTCGTTTTGGTCATGCAGAGATATGATCTTGATCCTGCTGCAAAAGCTGCAGCAGCAACTGTTTTGGCATCTAAACTGGGTGCTGATTCTGGATTGAGAGTCTTCTTGGGAGATGAGTCGAATAGGGATGCAACATCGAGTAAAAGTAATGATGCCCAAACTACTGGACCGAGGCAAAGAAAACCAGGACACTTGAGCAACAGCACTGGAAGGACATACGGCCCTGAGTCATTAGGCGGTTCATATGCCTATGATGGTAATGAAGGTGTCACCACTCCAAATCAGAGGACTGTTGACCACTTCAGAGGTCCAGCTGGTAATGATGGGGGATGGCTCGCACGAGCAGCTGCTCTGCTTGTAGGGGAAGATCCAACTCAGTGCTATGCGTTAATATGTGGCAACTGCCATATGCATAATGGTATGAAAGTGATAACTATCTTCCCAATATTTCATACAGATTCTATATAATAAACCATTCACTGTTGCAGGTCTTGCAAGGAAAGAGGACTTTGCATTCATTACATATTACTGCCCGCACTGTAATGCCCTCAATGGATCACGGCAGCATGATGAGCATGAAATGGTATCTCCTGGTAAGGAGACTCCTATTTCTCATTCCGATGGCAGCATTGGCCACGCCGGTGCAAACCTTGCAAACTCAGGTGCCGGCAGCCCTATCGTGAAAGACTTACCCACGGTTGAAGAATTACCTGCGGAAAGTTCTGTTGCTACTAACTTACCATCTGCCGAAGAACTACCTGCAGAAAGTCCTATTGCCAACAACTTACCAGCAGTTGAAGAATTAGCTGCAGAGAGTCCTGTTGCCAGTAGCACACCTGCTATTGAAGAACTACCTGCAGAAGGTACCGTGGAGAAGGCAAGTATTGATCATCCTGCCAGTTGATCTTTTGTAAAGTAACTGCATATGTATTTGTTCACGGAGGGCTTTTAAATGGCTCACGGTGGTTTTATAGTTTGCTGCACTGCTCATTGCTCAGAAAGCACACAGCTTCTGTTCCAAACTTCCAATGTTTTGTGCTTGCTACATAGCATATGCATGTTGCAGGATAGTGGTTTTCACTGGTAGTGCTAGATAGGATGTTTTCCTTGTGTTTCGGGCACGGGGCAAGGCTCATTTTTCAAGTCCAGTAACAGATCTTGATTAAAGGGGTGTTCTTGCATTTTTCTTTTCTGGAGTGTATATGATTGTACAGTAGTACTATTTGAGGTGCGATGAGGGGTCATTTTCGGCTTTTTAATAATGGATTATAATTTTTGTTGTACAGTTGCAGTATTTACTATGTCAACAACATGCAACATTGGTTTCTGTTCATAATAGCCTGTTAGTTTGGAACATGTTGCTATCAACATAATAGCCTGCTGAAAATTTGGAACATGTTGCTGACACATTATTTATCGTGTTTGACTATGGAACTTCCCAAAATTGTGCCCTGAGCTAGCACACAGGATTAGTGTGTTTTGCCTAAACTAGCCCATAGGGCGTCCATCCTAGTACTCCCTCCATCTTAAAATAATAGTAATTATTTCTTGAGTTCTTTATGGAGGCGAAGGAAAAGTGTAGAAATGCCTTTATTAATTGTCCTGGCCGGTAGAGGTGAGATGTATTTTAGATATTTCATCACTGTAAACTTTTACCCATGGTACTTGGAACTTTAGAACAAAGTTTGAACTACTAGAGTATTTTGGAACATAGATGAAGATGAAGATTAAGTTTTTTACGTAAAACGAGGTGGTATTAACATATGATTGATTAATTTTTAATTATTACAAACTTGAAAAATAGATTAATATGATATTTTAGAGCAACTTTTATATAGAAAGTTTTCGCACGAAACGTACCGTTTAGCAGTTTGAAAAGCATGCCACAAAAATCTTAATCTTAATCTACCTGTTATTGGAGAAAAAAAAGGGGAAGAGAGTAGAAGATCAGATGTGGTTGGCGGAGGACGGATGCAGTTGTCAGCGCAGTACGTGCGGCTGGTTACTCATACTGCCTCCCTTTCATATAGAAATCATTTGAACGTTTTCTAATTCAATTTTTTTTAGTTTTGATAAAGGTTATATTAAAATTTAGCAATAAAAACTTTTAAAATATATTGAATGTTAGATTTTGGTGCCATAAATATTATAATTTTCTATAAACTTGATCAAACTTTTAAGAAGTTTGACTATAAACGAAGTTCAAAACGACCTGAGGGAGTAATAAGGGCGATCACAGAACGAAGTATAAATGCAATGGGCATTCTATTCAAAACCTAAAGCCATCTTTTTGTTGGTTTTATCAACACGATCTTCCAACTATGCAATAATACATAAGGTGCCCTCCTAACTCTCCAAAGTGGAAAAACATACAAGGTACCCTTCCGAAAAATATATTGACGACCAATCAGAGAGAACAAAACAGGACAGGGGAACACCTCCAGCCATCCAAATATTTACAGTCACTTGTGTGCGTGTTACTCACTCCCGAATCAAGTGTCTGGTGTATTCATTTCGCTGGATACCCAACCAGGTACAACAACAGCAACTCGCTCGCCCGTTGCGCATACCCCCGCAAGCAGCTGCAGGCCTCAATTTCCGGTGCTTTCAACAGCTTTCAACTCGGGCAGGTAGGCGGGCGGGCAGACAATCAGATCACTGGAAAACAATCTCGCTGGAAGAAAGAAACGCCGGGACTGTTCCTGGCGCTCGCTCACTCGGTGCGGCAACTTAGCCTTCTTCATGGTACACGAAACTTGGGCGGCGGAGCTCCAGCCATCTGCTCTTTTTTTTCCCTTTTCAAGTCCTTGTTTTCGTGTATGTTTATACTAGCTTCGCGGTTCTTGCTTCATATGAGAGGTTTGCGTTACGCCATACGAAGGAACCTAGCAGTGGGTGTCGATCATTGTGGTTAAGGCATGTAGATTACAAGATCCTGCTGTTAACATCCTATGTACCGACTACTTTAAGAGCAAAGGGAAGAAAATGAAGTAAATGGTGATGAACGTGCTGAAAAATACTGCGTACATGTTTGAATCTCTTGTGATTACGGGTCCCCTCTTACCATTCTGTCCAGCTGAAGAAGTGAACTCAGATGGTCTTCGTTTACTTGCACTGGCAATTGGGGCATCTGGCCCATGATACCAAGCGTCTCGCTCATTCTGCAGCACAAAAGGAAAAAATATTATATTTTGTTTCTATGAACATGAATATTGAATACTGCCTAGAACAAGAAACACCAGTTAACAGGAAGCAATCCCAAAATGATAAAAGATGGTACAGGCTTTGATAATGATAATGGAACATGATAATGGATGGTATAGTTAACTAGGGGCTCCTATCTAATTTGGAACATAATAATGGATGGCATGGCAGTGTTTGGACATGAAGAGTAAAAATCGTCCTCAAAGCAATATATAAAGAACAAGATACACGGCGGGCACATAAATGACGCTTTACCTGCTTAAAATATTTTTGAAGTTGTTGTTTGTCCGAAAAAAGAGATCCGTGTTCTCTCCCGTCTGCAAGAAACTCAGGATTCAGGCATAATAAAATTAAAAAGAAAACAAATGGTAACCCACACCTGTCCAGTTGTCCTGCCTTATTTTTAATATTCATAAAGCCTGAGAGTGACAGGTTCCAACTTATATTAAGTGTTTCCCCATATCTAGTAATTGATGGCAGATGACATTATTGGTTTCACACGATGCCCCGTAAATATAACAGTTAAAGGGGCATATATTTTCAGGGCAAGGACTAGTTGATCACATATTACGACAGCATTTTCAATAGATAAACCGACTTTTAAACCAACTATTGTAATGAAATTAAGATGTTTGGCAAGCATCATATGCTCCTTGACCGGCACTCATTAACTTTTTTTTCTAACGTAAGGGCACTCATTAACTTCAAAAGCAACAACTTTAGAATTAAAATGCGAGAGGTTTATGGACATACAAACCTTGAATGTTCCGATATTTGTGGCGATTTGGTTGAGTAAATGATTGTTTTCTTCCAGGAGATGCTGTGTTGCACTATCCACGACAGGAACTTCTACATAATGGAACCAGATGAGTGTTTTGGGAGAAATAAGACATCATAAGATGCATGCAGTTGCATTGCATGAGATAATTGTAGGTATCTAAAATGATAATGAAACCCAAGGTGTTTTATTACATTATGTTCCTAAAGTTTACGGTGAAAGATAATGAAAGGATGAAAGGCAAACACAAAGAATATAAACAGGAGGGTGCAACGCAACACCCTTTTCCTTTACTATGGGATGTATGAACCTTTCCTCCATCATAGACCTATAAACGGACAAAACTACATGATCATCAAATACAGCAACCCCCATTCTTTTGCAGTTGTGGATTTCTAGCATCCGATGATATCAGTAAGCTTGTATCACAAAATAATAGTAAAGCTAACAATTGCTATTTTCCAAGGTATTTCACAAGAAAAAAACAGTTTCTAAAGATGTTACCAAGGATTCATAATCATATATAAAAGATTGCTTAGCATGGAAATTGGAAACACTGCTACTTGCTTGTGTTTTGTCCTAGATCTTTCTTGTATTTGCACGGGGATCTATAGGTGACACAATCTTAATACAGCATGCGCACCACATAAAGGCATCTGAAGTTTGCTTCCAGAGGATGCTTCTACTGACTACAAATGTAGTAAGCAGCCTCAAGAACACAAGCAATTTGAGTTTGTGAGGAATTCTTGGAAGAGCATTAAAATCTACTCATATGGTAAGTAATAATATATATATATAGGATACTCATATGGGGCACCATGGTGCCCGGGCACCATGGTATATAATGTACAAAATCACTCAAATTTTTCAAAATTTTCAAATTGTGAGTATATACCTAGTTATAATAATTTGATTCATATCTATACTTATCAACAAAACAACTCAAATTTAACTTTATTTCACAATCCATGATTACATACCTAACTAATTATATGTATGGATGCTATATACCTAGAATCAAAATCTAACAAAAACAAGTTCAAATTCAGTTCAAACTTGCTTTAAACTAGTTAGTAAAGTAGTTAATGTTAATACCTAAGTAATTGAAAAAGTTTCATACTCATTTGAATTGGGTATATACTCAATTTCAACAATGGTGCCCGGGCACCATGGAGCACCAAACAAATTTACTATATATATATATATATATATATATATATATATATATATATATATATATATATATATATATATATATATATATAGTCAGCCAGCGTGAAACTTAATGTTAGCCCAACAATGTAAGTGTGTGAACCACGTTTCTATGATGAAAATTAAACAGAGGGAAACACTGAGTCTCAAGTTGTTTTTTTAACATGGGTCTTAAGTTTTGATGTTTACCTCACTATCTAACAGACCTAAAGTTTTCACAATTTTAGAACACACTGTGGGTCAAACCTCAAACTTGTAGTACAGAATAAAGATGAACTAAAACAGCTGAACAGAAGAAAGCAAACATATAGATGTTAATGTTATTGCTGTGGTCTTGCCTTCCTTAGGAACCTGACATTGCTGATTTGTATGTTGCATCGATATTGAGAAAGGGGTCACAGTGTTTGCAGGTGCCAGGTGAAAATTAGCCATGGAGGCAGATGCAACCATCTTGTCCTGGATTGGCTGTTGAGAAATTAAACTCAAAAGAACATGGCTGATACAAGCAAAAGAAATGAGGTACACCAAACAAGTTACAAATAGAAAACTACCTTCATGTCTCTTATCTTTTTCCCTGTATAAAATCCATCAGGTTTCTTCCTTCTATCTTTACTCTGTAACAGTAAACGAATGTGAGCAGAATACAGTGCATGAGCTGCTATACTAATGCAAGCCAGTAAACAAATAACCTGTTGGAGGAGCAATGTAAGAGAAAACAATGCATGCAGCAACAGCTAAATATCAACTACATGCATCATGGTGGCTATTTCCAAATTTTACGGGAGGCACAAAAGCTTTGTACATTTTGGTATTAACGGGAGTAAACAAACAAAATATCTATTTCCAGTCTGAAACCACAATGAACAGCTTTGTATTAAGAATAAAACAAACAAACAAAGTGTCTATTTCAGCCAGGGCAGGTCATTATTATGGCCTTAAATGCTGTGTATACTTGATATGCCTGTTGGAATTGATCGTTTGCTAGAACTTTAAAAGCTGTATACTCCAAGTTACAATACGGGTGTGTTTAGTTCACGCCAAAATTGAAAGTTTGATTGAAATTGGAACGATATGACGGAAAAGTTGGAAGTTTGTGTGTGTAGGAAAGTTTTGATGTGATGGAAAAGTTGGAAGTTTGAAGAAAAAGTTTGGGACTAAAGTCAGCCTACATCTAGAATGTAATTGGCAGATGGCAAATTATCACATCAGTCACAAAAGGAAATAAAGGATTATAAAAAGTAAAATTAAATATATGAAGCGCTTAAGCACCTCTATCAAAAAGTCAAAAGAGCAATGTGGTGAGGGTGCTAGGTGGTGTCAATTTTGGTCTTCAGTGTACATCTGACTTAATTTTTAGCGAAGTTAAGAAGTTCTTCTACCCAATTTGCACATGACCAGAATCAACATATATGTTAACAAGGAAACAGAAGAGATAATGTGACATTTGAAAAGAGTAACTTAACTGTAGCCCACCAACACCGCAATGCAACATCCCTGACAGTCCTGTTGGGTAGCATAGCTGCTATTTTTATGTACTTCATGATATTCGGTTCGCGAGCATATCTGCCAGTAAGATTGAAGAAATTATGAGGAACTGAAAAGAAATGGTCTGGTCCCCAGATAAGATTGACAAACCGGATAGTGACTTTATTAATCAGCTATAGTGCAAACATATAGTCGTAAGGTACTCAAGTGTGGCTACCAAGACGTTTTATGGTTTCGCTGGCCCGGTGAAAAAGACGTTCTATGGTTAAGAACAATGATTCTACAAGTACGCTAAATAATCACAAAAGTGCTATAGAACATTCATTGATATTGCTCTCAACTCAAAAGGTAACAGGGTTCAATTGAATGAATCCAGCTCCAGATTTCCTGTTCCGGATTGATGCTCCATTAAACATAAGAGGGGAGAAAAAACGGCTTGTTGCACAACCAAAATTCCATCAGCCACAACCGCACAAGCAACAAGTCACACTAGCACAGCACAGGCAATAGCAATTCAGAAAGAAAAAGGGGAATAGGGATTTGCTACCTCACAAGCCCTTCCTTCAGTGTGTTCAGCTCACGGTCATTCCAATCTGAAGGCGAACCAGTGACGAACTTGTACTTGGGCGCCACCGTGCTACTGAACGCATCCCCCGACGAGCTCCTCGACGGGCCGGCCACCGATGCGTTGCCCAGCACACCGGTGTTCGGAGAGACGAACAGCCCAGCGCTGCTACTAGTCCCGTTCATGCTCCTCGGGGCCATCACCATACCGGCCGCAGCGCCGGCGCCATCGCCCAAGTCGCTGTTAGATTGGAAGGAGAGCATGTGATGGTTGTACATCGAGGCCGTGATCCCCTGATGGAATCCCATGCTGGAATCGGCGGCCATCTCACAGAAACAACCAAAATTCTCGATCTAATCCTCCATAAACACGCCCCAAATCCTCAGGGCGCTCAATTTGGATCAAACCTGCACAAATCGAGCCAGGAAAAAAATCTCACCCAATTGAAACGAAACGAGTAACTGACAGAGAACGACTTTTTTTTTTCAGCAGAGGATCGAAAAGCTCGACGAATCCCACGAACTCCAGCACGATCACCAAGGGAATTCCTCCCTCGAGAGTCGTGCACGCGTCACACTCAGCTTCGCATTCCCGACTCCCGAGGAGGATCCGATCGAGAGGCCCTGGGAGATGACCAGGAAGGAGACCCCGCACCTCAACACGACCAAGCCACCACAACCACCGCAACCAACCACCACCCACAACTGAGTCCCCCACAAATCCAGACGAAATCCGAACCCAACCCGGCGAACTCACCTGCCACCGAAGCCGCGGAAGGATCGTCCTCTGCCGCCCCCGCCGCCGCCACCGCCTCCACCTCCACCTCCCCACGCAATGGTGGGGGCAGACTCCAAGCCGCAGCAGAAGCTCACCCGCCCCCGCCGCCGCTGCCAAAGTCCTCGAAAATTCCTCGCCTCGAATCCAAATCCAAACCGCTCTCCGAATCAGGAGGCGCGCGGGATTCTGCGAGAGGAGAGAGTCCTCGAAAATTCCACGCCCTGTTCGTTCACCTCGAATCCAACGAATCCAAACCACTCTCTGAATCAGGATGCGCCGGATTAAGCGCGATTTAGGAGGCGCGCGGAATAAAACGGAATGAGATGGTCTCGCTCGCCGCCTATATAGATAAAACCCAACGAACCCGAGAATATTTTTTTTTTTTTTACGAACCCGTTTGATCTAAACAAATCGCGTGGAGTTTTGGTTCGGAGTCTTTGTACTTAAACGGAGGCTACGAGCAGCCCCCCTACCTCTAGGCTTCACGCCCATACCCTTTGTTTTTGTAGATATTTGGCCCCCGGAGTTCGGGGTTAATTACGGTGGCGTGCCATTTGGCGGGCAAAGTGTCGGCCTACGAAACGGATCAAGCGAGGCGGGGGACGCATCTCAGCCGTCGGCGAGTGGACGGCCGGATGCGGGGGTGAATTCGGTTGGACGGCGCGGATGCGTCCGGACCGGGCCGGATGGGCCGCCTCGGCACGTGGTCCCGAGGGGAATCTCCGAATCTGGCTGTCTTTGTGGAATCACGAATGGGAACTGTAGCCGTTGGGGTATTATCGTTAGGCGTACCAGATCCCTCGCGTAAATATTCTCGAATGGGTCACTTACAGGTGGGCCCAGAAGGAGGGTGTAGTGGCTTGTCCCACTTGTCAGTGAGAGCAAGTTTTCTGGAAAGAAGAGATATACATAAAAAAACTGTGACCGGTTTTGTAGAGCTTGACAAGTAGACAGGCGCAGATTAGTGGTAGCCGGTCATGATGGTTTTATGCTACTTTGAAAATGGTGAAAATGCTACTATCAAGAAAAAGAACAGATGATGTCCAAGTCAGAAAAATTACAGTTGACCGTAAAAAAGACAAAATAGACTTCCGTGTTAACATATAATTTGTTCAGCCACCGTAATCAAAAAGATAACTTTTCTTCGGAATCTTTGCAACTCCAATATAAAAAGGCAAAGCACTAGCCAATATATACCTTTAAGTTAGAAATAACGGTCTCATAAAGTGATGATTTGTGAGCCGCAAATATCTTGCTATGACAGCGTTCTAAAACATTTGGCTAAAGAAGGACTATTAGAAATTAAATAAACAATTGCTCACTCCGTTCTCAACTTCTCATCTATAAACATTTCTAGGTTGTTTAGTGAAGATTAGATCTGAGAAAAAGTTACTATAGTGTTCCTAATTAAATGAGGTGTGGTTCGAGGTGGGAGGGTGATTTATGACAGAGAGAAATTTAATTGACAGATGATTGATAGGATACTCTAGAAATACATATATTGTGTATAGAATTTGAATCCTAAAAAACATTTACTACGTATAAATTTTGAATCATAAGAAATACTAAACGGAAGGATCAAGTCAAAGAATTAACATGTCTATGCCAAACATTTTTTAAAGTCCGTGGCGTTGCGTTATCAATAAGATTTCAACGAGACCACTGATCAATCGCTGGCTTTCATATTCTCGGTGTGTGTTAAAAGATGTTGTACCACAATTTTAAAAAATAAATTAATATATACATGAAACTAGTACATGATACAAACTAGGCAAATTTTGCTACAGGACATCGCGACTTTGTGGTTTTAGCTGTAGGATACCGCACGAAGTCACTTTTGGGGAAAGACACTCTCAAAATGTGGTTATTTGCCAGGGGACACTGCATTCATTAAATTAATATTTTTGTGCTGACTAAGCGAGAAGGGGCCTACTTTTTACATGGCATGACCAAATTGTCCTCATCTCTTTTTCTCTTCCTCTCTCTTCCTCCTTAAACAGCGAGGTCGCTACTGAGGCGTTGCAGCGGCGCGTGGGGACGGGCGTGGGTGGCGGCGCGTGGGCGATGGGCGGCGGCGTGCGGGCACACGCGGAAGACAGCGGCGCGTGGGGATGGGCGTGGGCGATGGGACGGCGGCATGCGGGCACACGCGGAAGACGGCGGCGCGTGGGGACGGGCGTGGGCGGTGGCGCGCGGGGACAGGCGGCGCCGACGAGGGCGTCGCGTGATGCGGCGGCGGTGGGTGGCGCCGAGGAGGGCATTAGACGGCGCCGGGGGCGGTTGCAGCTTGGGGGGGGCGGGATGGCGACGGGCGTGGGCGGTGGCGCGCAGGGACGGGTAGCGCCGATGAGGGCGTCGCGTGATGTGCCGGCAGCGGGCGGCGCCGAGGAGGGTGTTGGACGGCGCCGGGGGCGGACGCAGCTTGGGGCGGCGGGATGGCGATGAACGGTGGCGGAGGCTGCTCGGGGTCGCGGGTTAGCGCTGTCCGGCGGCGATGGCGGCGAGCAGGATGGGGAAGACGCTCCGGTCGAAGGCGGCAGAGGCGCCACCGCCGCGCCTCTTCCGCTTCTTCATCTCAACCCCACGAGTTCGATTCGTGGCGGAGCTCCAGCGAGGCCGCCGCCGTGGGCACCGTCGGTGGGCGCCACCTCCCCCTGCGCCGAGTTGGCCGCCCATCCCAGCGCCGAGCTCGTTGCTCGTGGCCGTGGGTGGGGGTGGGTGGGGTGAGGACGTCATCGCCGGTGGAGGTAGAGGAGGCAAGGAAGGAGGTTTGGGGTGGGGGAAGAATATGACAAGTGGGCCCAAGGGCATTTTTGACCTTTTACACTGTTTAGCTCTCCTATTGAACCAGAAATTAATATTTTATTGGTTGCGGTGTCCCCTGGCAAATAACCACATTTTGAGAGTGTCTTTCCCCAAAAGTGACTTCGTGCAGTGTCCTACAGCTAAAACCACGAAGTCGCGATGTCCTGTAGCAAAATTTGCCTACAAACTATACATACTCCCTCCATACTCACAAAGGAAGTCGTTTAGGACATTGACACGGTCTTCAATACACAACTTTGACTTCTTGTTTCTATAAAAATATTCATTGAAAAGTGATATATGTATACTTTTATGAAAGTATTTTTCAAGACAAATCTATTCATATAATTTTTACATTTTTAAACTCAACAATTTAAGAGTTATTCATGATTTATATTCTCAAGGTTTGACTTAAACATTATCCTAAACGACTTACTTTACGAGTATGGAGGGAGTACACCCATCTGGTTAGAACATCCAGTGAGGAAGCGAGCCCACAAGGATTCCAATCCATGCAGTAAAAACTAGGCTACGAAGCGGATGGGCTTCAATGGATAGCAATAGCCAGTATCCTACTATCCTTAGGGAGCTTAATATTTTTAAAAGCAGCTAATCAGAAACCATCTTGTGAGAATCCGAAAAATCTAGGAACTCAAGCTTCTAGTTATTTTCTGATTGTATAATTATAAATTCTCAGAATATATATGATAATTAAAACAGTTTGAGAAAACTTCTGACAGTAGTAAGAGATTTTTGACATAAGCTACAGCTAACAAGAGCTATCCAAACATGGCCTACATAGGCTTTGTTATAGCTAGCATGGGGCAGGCGCACGTGCGACGCTCTTTGCTTTCGGTGAAGGCATCACGGCGCCCAATCGAGACGCGCAACGTTTCGCCACCTGATTGGCCAGCCGCGGCGGCACGGACTCTCACAGGTCACAGGGAAACCTCCTGCCCACCAAGATCGAGCAAATGCTGCATGGACACACCACAAAATTCCATGCACCGATTGGGTGTGTTTAGTTCACGCTAAAATTAAAAGTTTGATTAAAATTAGAACGATATGACGGAAAAGTTGAAAGTTTATATGTGTAAAAAAAATTTGATGTGATGAAAAAATTAGAAGTTTGAAGAAAAAGTTGGGAACTAAACCAGGCCTTGTTGGATGCGGCCGGTGTTCTCGTTGAGTCTGCTGGCCAACTTCCAACCCAACCGGGCAAAGTCCTGCTTCTCGTGAATTCTTTCCACGGCAATATCCATTTTCCATCTCCTGAAGAACGCCTTTCCTGCGTGGTGCTTTTGGGAAAAAGCTCCTTCATCCAGAACTAGCTTTATCATGTATCTTAGGGAAAAAGGTAGTGATGAACCCACCCGATACAGACGAACGTATTCGAATGATGGGTAGACACGAACTGGGTTTGTCGTTGTTGCTTACTAGGATAGTACCGATTTGGATGGTAGATATCGTCGAAATATGATGTTGAATTTCAGTATTTATATTATATATGTTGCTTAGTAACGTTCTTGGTCAACTAACCTAGTATGGGAGAACTATTTTATCTGTGCAGTCTTTGTTGGTGTGGTCATTATACAAACATCTTCGTTATAAAGCATGCTAGCGTGTTTGTGGTTGTTTGTAGGAGTATCTTTTATGTTTGTCATACGTTATTACTTGTCATGTAATGATTGGACATAGATTTGTTTTTAGCCTACCTATAGGATAGTAATGGTCAATTAGGTGCTTAATTTATGTGTGCTTTTTATTACTTTGGGCATGTTTTTTTTAATTTTTTTCTACCAAAGATTGATTCCATGTAGCTGCATTTTGGTTGCACCGGTGCAAGTGGAATTTTCGCATGTCGTTTGTATATATCCACACACCTCTCACCACCCTAGCCCGACACGTTTTGGAATCATCTTAAACAAAAAACCCATTGACCGCGATAGAATACAAAGTCTTAATTTTTGCCTTGGTCAACCAGGAAAAAACCTTGCGATTGACTGATAGTTCCTGTTGTTCTCATCTCATTATTATCGTACGCGATATGCATCCCAAATTGTTTTAACAATGCACAAGTTAATTAAGCAACAAATTTACTACTCTGTGTACGCGTGGCCGTGATCATCACGAGCCAGGAGGGCTTGCTTGTATGGCCGTATTGATGACGAGAGGATGCCATGCCATGTAGCTAGCGTACTCATGAAGCAAAAAAATAGAAAAATAGAAAAGAAAAAAAGAAAAACAATGAGAAAGTTTGTGGGGCAAAGCAAAAGAAAGACAAGCAGTGAGGGCGACACAAAATTCCCCTGTGGGGAACACCACACGCACGCCGGGGCCCACCACTGTACTTTTGAACGGACCAAAGAAAGAAAAGAAAAAAAAAAGAGGGAAAAAGAAATCAAGGAGAAGCTGAGACAAGAAGAAGAGTACCTCGTATCTGGCCTACTGCTGCGTGTCCCAAACCTTGTGGAAAAGGACCAAATCTGAAATCCCACATCCCACAATCCACCAAAGTGGAGCATCCAATCTTTTCTCAATCTTTGTGTTATTCTTTTTTCTCGCCTGGATTCTATGCATATTTTCGGGTGATTGCAATGGTATCTTTAATTGGTTTCTGATGAAAATAACCATTATTTTAGGGTGCATCGGTTACATAAATATTAAAATACCATGGTAGTAAAAATAGCATAAAATTAGAACCATATCAGTGGTATGGTTCCAATTTTACAAAATTTTAGTAGTATGATCCTAACTTTATAAAATTTCAGTAGCGCGTGGCAAGTAGTATTATGAATAATAATGACATTTACAAATTTGGGTTGTTAGTGAACAAGGGATTTACCAAAACAAAATTCCTCTCACTACTCAGTACACATTCCATATTGTTACATAGAAACACTTTTGCAAGGTGCAAGTCCATAACAAATGTCTCAACACTAGGGTAATGTGATTGCATAATTTTTCCTTTATCTTTTCTCTCCTTTTTAAAAAATAATAGTTTGATTTCATATCCTGCTATTAAGTATTTTTACTCATGGCCCCGATTGCTTGAGCTACAACTAATAAGCAATAGAAAAATAACTGAAGCAACCGAAAAATGTTCATGGGTAACACTTTTATATCGCATAACTAGTGATTTAAAAGTTAAGACTGAAAATAGACCATGGTGAAAAGTCCCAAAATCAATTCTAAAATTAGTTGTGGCTTATAAGTCAACAAGCAGACAATGAAAGACTACTAGTACAGTATAGTCAGTAGTCCAATCTAACTTGGAGCAGTATGGAAAATGGGACCAACTCTAAATTTCATTGTTGTTGTCTTAACAACCCAAATGAACCAGGGATGTACCAATGCAAAATTCCTCTCACTGCTCGCTACACATTCCATATTGTTGCAAAGAAGCACTTGCAAGGGGTAAGGGCTTGTTTGGTTGCTGCCCTGGTCCGGGAGCTCTCGCTCAGGCAGGTCGATCCAGTCGCGGGCGCACAAAATCGGACGCCTGAGAGTTGTGCCTGAGTTAGGCGAGTTTTTCAGGGCACGAAGCAAACATGCCCTAAGGCCCTAACAAATGTCTCAACACTAGGCAAGCTAGTGTGACTGTACAATCTTACCTTTATCTTATAATCTTTTTTAAAAAAAATTAATATAATTTCACATCCTGTTGCGAAATTTTAACGGCTCTAATTGGTTGAGCTACGGGTGATAAGCCTCAGCCGTGTAAAGATAAATAAACGAAGCAACTGAAAATAATTCATATGTAAAACATTAACTTATACATGTATAATTAGCGGCTAACAAATTATGGTTGATAAATAGACTATGATAAGAAAAAAAAAATCCTAAAATCAAAGTTTCAGATTTTAAATTTTGACTACACAGAAGGCTACTACTATTAACTTGGAGAGAGCAAGATGGGAAATGGAACTTGTTCTTGTATGCGTTTGATGTCACTATAGTACGGCGAAGAAGCCGGGTGCATTGTGACAATTTGGCTAATTAAACGCGGGCCCGTTTCTTCTTTCGGCATGACACGCCAACATGCTGCAACTTGCATCTCTGCATCGACATTGATCGCATCTGCCGTTGACGCAACTGGCAGCCAGCACCCCCAGGACAGCTACCCGTACGCCGCGGTGTCACCCTCCTGCTGGATTTTTCCTTTCTTTTCCTCCAAATTTCCACTCAGCTTAGCAGCAGCAGACACAGCTTCCATTTTGACAGCGACTAACAAATTTCATCTAGTAGTGTAGGGAAATTAATTAGTACTAGTAACTGCATATGACAATAGCATGATTATGACATGACTTAATTAGCTAATAATTTATCTAACCATGTCTTAAAGCCTAAGCCACTTCGTAGTTTTTTCATACTAATAATCCAGATCAATATGTAAAACCTGCAGGGTGTGTGTGACTGATATCTCGAAACTGTGATGTAATTTCACTACTGCGTCATCAGAGAAACTAAGGGTGGCCGCCGTTTTCAGTTGAATTCCGCCTGGGTTTGGAATTGGATGGATGAAACCGATATCCATAAGCAATTGTGCAGATCGATCCATCAACTGGGAGACGGTCAGGGCACTCGGCACCACATACGTCACTCAAAGTACTTTCTCCTTTCTGTGGTATGCACATCGCTGTGCTAGAAAGTTATAAAAAGGCATATATGTGTACATATATATATATATACCGGCCGGACAAGAGGAATACTTTCCCTTGTGTGGTTCACAGTGTTCATCGTGTGTGGCTTCGGTTGGCTGCGGAAACCACCTTTAGACAATGTTGTTTTTAGCTTAAGGGGGTGTTTAGAGCCCATTCTAAAATTTTACACCCTATCATATCGAACATTTGAACACTTACATAAAGTATTAAATATAGGTTAAAAAATAACAAATTATACAAATTGCGACTAATTTGCGAGAGAAATCTTTTAAGCCTAATTGCTCCATGATTTGACAATGTGGTGCTACAATAAACATTTGCTAATGATGAATTAATTAGGCTTAATATATTCATCTCGCGGTTTATTAACGGATTCTGTAATTAGTTTTTGTATTAGCGCTTGAACACCACATGCGATACTTTGTATAATAACCGATGTGACACGCCAAAACTATACACCCCTGGATCTAAACATCCCCTAAATACCCACGAAAGCTCATGCATGAATATATATAGACATAATTATACATCATAAAGTTTATAATACTCCCTCCATCTACTTTTGATAGTCATATTTTATCTTGGCACACAGACCAAGAATAATTAATTTTACTTATCATCCATATAAACATGCTACTAGTCATTCCTCGTAAACAAGCGATTCATTGATATTTACGTTTCTCAATGCTCATGTAGCCAATCATGTGTGGAAGAATGAAGAGTCATGCATTAAATCCGAGAAAGTCATTAAGACGATAGGTTGTTGAAGTGAAATATGCTTATAAAAAATAAAATTTTTAGATTTGGAAATATGACTATCAAAAGTAGATGGATGGAGTAGTTCAGAAAGTTATCTAAGCAATACATATGGTTATAGATTTCTTTTTTTGAGAAAGCACACTTTTCAAAGCATAGACACATTAAATAACCGGTTGATAGGCTATGAGCTAAAATAACCCGACCTAAGCTGTACTCCCTCTGTTCTTAAAAAACAACCTAGGTGTGGGTGGGGATGTAACTCCACCTAGAACAATGAATCTTGTCAATCTTTTATCCAGATTTATTGTCTTAGGTAGACATATCCTTATCTATATTGTTTTTTTTTTGGACGGATGGAGTACTTCCGTAACAAATTTTAAATTTTGGAATTTAACTTTGAAAATAATTTTTTTTGTTATTTGTATCATTTAACTTTGGTTTTTAAATATAATTACAAAAGTCTTACTGTAAAATAAAATTATTTTTCGTTCTCCAGTCGAGTTCTTTCTGTTCATAGGCCACAACCCAAAATATTTACACTACCAAACGGGCCCCAAGCTACCCTCCAGTAGTCTAGCTTATCTCACCTTTGTAAAGGGGCTAGTGGTAGCATCTTTAATTTCTTCCGGTGGCTTAATAATCACAGTTTTCCCTAACAACTCCCTAAAACAACAGTTACAGTTCATTGAAAAATAACTACCCGTACGTACCAAGTGACAGTAGAATACGGTGTATGGCAGGAACAGCAAGCAGACAAAACACAAGAGAGCAAAACAAGACGAGACGTTGCAGTCGCATGCTAGTAGACTTGATCATTGCAAACGGAACGATAATTAACTACCATTAGCGTCAGCTTTTAGTGCTTATGTCCACGCAGTGATGGTGATGTACCATTTACTTAATTACCTTTTTCTCAATCACATGCATCCCATTTAATTAATTAAGTAGATTAAGAGTTCTAATCTCAGAGTCTCAGCCAATGGTTAGAGCCTGCCCAGGATAAGTACGGCCAGGAGAGTGTATAATATATATTGTCAAAGTTCAGAATGTCCCAAGCTGGATTTGGAGAGAAAATGCATTTTTTATATGTCTCCTCTAAATAAATAAATTATATGAAAGCTCCATGAGTGGCTACATGAAGGCCAGCACGACACGACGGAGCAGTCGTTAAACTTTCAGCAAGCTGCTAGGTGATTACGGGGCAAAAGACATGCATGCATCTTGGTTACCCCTAAAGCAACAACATTAACCTACTACATCCGTTCTAAAATAAATGCAGCCATAGATATCCGTGTTTAGCGTTCTGACTATACGTCTTATTTGAAAAAATTATAAAAAAATTTAAAAAAATAGCCACACATAAAGTACTACTCATGTTTTATCATGTAATAGCAATAAAAATATTAATTACAATTTTTTTAAATAAGACGAACGGTCAAACGTTGAATATGAACCGTGCTAAAACTGCACTTATTTTGGGACAGAGGGAGTATTAAATATTTGGCATATTTATATAATTATTATACTAGTATATTATGATGAACTGGTTTGAGCTGCCAACTACGTGATCCCCCAACGGACGGCCAGGACCACCGCTCTTGCTATAAAATTCGCTTTGCAAATGGTACGCATCTTGAAAGTTGGAAGGCCTACTTAGTTACTAGTTATATAATATAGGTCTATTTGAAACTAAAAACTTGTGAAACTTTTCTAGAGCATATACGAAAGCCTGAACTAACATATCTTTATATGTATATATTAATAAGGTCATCAAGGATGTCTCAATGTCGGTCGGTGCGTCGTCTGTTACTGAAAAAATAATTAGTTCGAGAGGAGAAATCTAATATTGATACGAGGAATATATATATAGGGTGGGTTTTAAGGGCGCATCGTAAGAATAAAAAAACCCACATGATTTTAACATGAATGGAAGTATAAAATAGAAAATTGTACAATACAGTAAAAACACAGGAATGATCATTTGATTGAACCGTAGGAAAAACGTAGGAATCGGATATGAGAGAGAGATTCAAAGGAAATTTTCAAAGAGCTTTGAGCTCTTGCTAAGTTTCCTCCAAAATCTCTATAATATTGTCCATTCCATAGGAATTCCGAAAGATCGAATAGGATTCAATCCTTTGATTCAAAGGCATTCATAGGAATTTTTTTCTATAGGATTGAAATCCTCCAAAATTACTATATTTTTCCTTCAAATCAAAGGAGCCCTTAGATATCAATGAGCCACTCCTAGTTGAAAAATGAAACTTTATTGGGGTTACCAAGTCGTTTGCTGGTTTGAAATTTTGTGGGTGATGATTGAAACCATATTTAATCATCATTTACTTTCTTGGAAATTTCCAAATCTATTTGCACATTTTGTTTACCAAATTGGCAGGTCAGGGACATGCTATAACTTAGGTGTTTTCTGGTGCACCCAAAAATGTGCTTCATGCGTAGTATATTCGCAAGGAAAGAATTAAGTACAGAAGACGTTGTAGGAATACAAAAGAGAAAGAGACGCGACTCCACCAAATCCATCCATTATTGCCACCGCGCATGACGTGAGAGGAGGCATTAACACTCTAGCTCTAGCAGTACGTTGCAGAAAAGCAACCCCATTAACTAACACCGAAAATAAAATTTGTTGCCTCTGATTAATTAAAAACATAAGTTTGTTTACATTGGCACATAAGAATTAATTTAAAATCAACTTAGATGGGATTGTTATCCTTCATTTATGATACAATTCAGAAAAATGGGTCGGCAAAGAGAGATACTCCATCCATCCTAGAATTAATATAAGTATTTTTATAATTATTTTTTATAAGAATTAGTGATGAGTGTAAAATTAAATAGAACATAGTTATGATTGGTTGAAATAGGGAAGTATTTGAAGAAATTAAATGAGATACATTATGATCTGTAGCACTTCCTAGATTTTAGTCGTTAGAAATTGCTATCCTTTAAAACGGAAAGTACAATTTATTTGGTTAAAAGCAAAGAGACGATAAAAAGATGAAAAATAACTAGAAGTTCCCAGGAGAATTACATTTTAAAAAGGTGTTAAGAGCTAGGACAACTACTCACATTTAAAGTCGTAGAAAATAAAACACATCAAAAATATCTTAGACCCTGAATAAATTAAAGAAGGCCAAAGTGCCAAGAGGAAGAGGAAATAGAGTAATGGAGAGGGGCAGAGAAAAAGCGAGAGATCCAGATAGTTGCTGGACAGTTGCGGGGCAGCATCATTAGGGAGCGGCTTTATCATCGCCCGTTAATCATTTCGAGTTTAAGGTTGACTCATACTAGCAGCTACTCCTAAGCTAGTGCTAATCCTAATCCTAAAGTAAGCTCCACGCAAACGAGGCCATGCCTCCACCACATGCATCTCGCTATACCGGCCTTCCCATTGGCCAGCTCCCCGAGATGTGAGCTGCTACTCTCACTTCACTTCACCCCCGTGATCATTGGAGATGTATGCCACCCTAGCTGTCCTTTTCTCTTTTTTTCCCCCTCTAACATTGTGGTAGTACATTGCTCTGGGATCTGAAATAAATATAAATAGCCACATATTTTGAATTCAAAAAAAATTCTTGCCGTCAGAGATGATCATGGTCCTTTATAACAGAGGAATTTAATTAAAACTAGGGAACTTCCATGCACGATTTTGCGTGGGCTAGTTAAATTGAAATCATATACTACCTATGTCCCATAAGCATTTTTAGCTATTAATCTGAATAACTGTGTGTCTAGATTCATAGCAAAAAAAATGTTATATTTTGGGACAGAGGTAGTACAATTGTACTTTGCATACAACTATTGCTACCAATAGGGGTGGACATTCGGTCTAACCGAAAATTTCGGTCTCGGTCTTCGGTCTTTCTGTCTTTTCGGTCTTTGAAAAGTGAAGACCGAATTTCAGCGCAAAAATGTTAGGACCGACAAATTCGGTCTCGGTCTCGGTCCTAACCGAAATTCAACAATATTTTCATATATACAAAGAAATAATGGAAATTTTCAACACAAAAATCATAAAAAAAATCGTAAGCACTTATGAGTAAAGATTCTTATTAGGTTGCATGCCTAGAAGAAGTAGGGATTTGAAAATTAGATTTTAATCCTATTAAACATAGTGGATTGTAGATTGCATTTAGACATTTTTTGATAATTCGGTCTATTCGGTTACCCGAGGAGACTAACTGAATTGACCGAACAAAATTCGGTCTTTCACTACCTAGGACCGAATTTCTCGGTCTCGGTTTTTTCGGTTCGGTCTTTTTTTGCCCACCCCTAACTACCAATCTACATTATCTTAAAAAAACATTAGATCCTGCATGATCTAATATCTTTAAAAATATCTGTAATTAATGTGGTAATTTTAGCTCTTTAGGATGATCACCGTGTTTGTAATGCAATAAATTGCATAGAAAATATAGAACATAACTTATCAAACAAAATTCCTATATTTTAAAGGAGCTCTCCAGGCTAGAGCTTTCAGCTGCGAGTATATAGTTTTATCCTTTTTCTATAAAGAAACAAATCCTGATCTTTGTTCAAATAAATTGCAACCACTTATTGCAGCCAATGGGCCTGTTCGGCTCTGCTGCAACAGTATTGTTGCCACAAACTGCTTATACGAGCATTGTTCCGGCCAGTTGCACCACCGCCGCATGAGTGTAGCCGAAGAGGCCCAATGTTCACTAAACAAAGAGCAAATAAAAAAATACAAAAAAAAAAGAAGGCACGGAATTAATTAATAACTTAATTAAACACATAAGGAGAAATATATTTATTTAAGTCTATTTGTAAATCTTTAGCTAAACTTGACAAATATTTGCATGCATAATTATTGACTCCAAGTTTTAGCATCCCAAGTAAATGGTTTTCGTAAGCAGGTGGTGATGATGCCATCAGCCTTACAGTCTTGCGGAATAACTCCCAGGGCTCAAATGAGGAAACTGCCAGATCATCACTTAATTGGGGGAAGAATATGTGTTCGCCTGCGCTGTAGGCCTGTAGCGATTGTTATTCCCATCAAGCAGTGTGTTCCTCTTTTGAGAAATTTCGTCAGGAATCAGCCCACAAAGCGTGGGGGGGATCCGTATTCATGTTGACTCGAAAGCAAAGATCAGATTCTCTCGATTGCACTTGTTCTCGATCGCAATAATTCTGGTGGTTTTGAACGACTTGATTCGCCATCTATTTTAGTGCGCGTATATTATAACTTTATGCTGCTCATTAGCTCATATCGCCATTAAAGTATATAATTCAAAATATTTCTATAGCTTATTTCCAGAGATGGTACCGAAATTCCCTGGGGTTCAGATTTCAGAGGACTCAATATAGTGTATCTGTTTATTAGGTTGGCATTAATGCAGTTGGGCCTTCTATAATTAGACAAAAATTAGTGGGCCTAAAGCCCAAAAGTGGCATAATTATGGGCTAATATCTATGTCTAGTCTGAGTAAAACCAAACGGTTGAATTAGTGCACAGGTCTGAATAGCCCACATATGCAGAAATTTGGGCCTTGATTCTGGCCCACTGGGTAATTACATAGCACTTGTTTGGGCCTTCAAAGTTGTTGTCCCGGCCCAATGAGGAAAAAAAATGCTTTCCTGCAAAAAAAAATTGTCATGGGATTCAAAACTATTGTGGTGGAGTCAAACGGTGAGTGTTCAATTTGTCAACACATGCTAAAGTTTATCTGGAAGTAGGGGCTTATTTACTGTTTTCTTTACACCATAGTGGAAAAATAATTGACTTAAAATATGTTTGATTTTTCCAAAGTTGAATGGGCCTTGACAGGCTGTAAATATATGATTGACATTTGTGGGAGGAGCTAGTCAATTGAAGCCTTCAATTTAAACCTTTATTTTCCTTTTATTTATTTTTATAAGATTGCTGGAATAATATTGATAGCGAAATCAGTATAAAATTACTAAGAGCATCTCCAACAAACTCTCCAATAGACTCTCCAAGTTAAAATTTAGCCATTTTAGCAAAAAAAATCCTACTCCAACAGCTTCTCTACTAGAATGGCTAAGCCAAATGACTGGCCAAACTCCTCCCCTCAATGGCCAAATTTGGCCAACCCAAATTGCCTTGCTATTTGTGGCCCCCACGTTGAAGATGCTTTTTTCTCACCTCCTACTACTTGCAATCGGCGCAGCTAGCTACTGCTGGCGACGGCTTGATGGCGCTGGCTTCTCCCCTCTCGCCGTCGTCGTCGCCGTAGTCTTCGTCGTCCCTCGCCGTCGAGCGGCGACGGATGGGCACGGAGCCCGAGCGGCGGCCGCGGATGGCGGCAACGGATGGGAGCGGAGCCCGAGCGGCGGATGGCGGCAGTGGATGGGGACAGAGCCTGAGCGGCGGCGGCGATGGAGGGGGCGGAGCCCGAGCGCCCGGCGGGGGATGGGAGCAAAACCCGAGCGGCAGCGGCGGATGGCGGCACCGCGGCAGTGGATAGAGATGGAGCCCGAGTGGCAGTGGCGGCGGTAGATGGCGGCGGCGGTAGGTGGCGGCGGCGGTAGATGGCGGCAGCGGATGGGGGCAGACCAGCAGAGCTTGGGGAAAGAGGGAGAAAGATGGGAAGAAGGAAAGGTTGAGAGACTGACGCGTGGGTCCCACTATAATAGACTTAGAATAGAGAGGATGAATGGGGAGGCTGTTAGAGTAAACAACGAGTTTGACTTGATAAATTAGATGGAGAGTTGGCCAAATAGATATTTAGAGAGTCAGATTTGGAGAGACTGTTGGAGATGCTCTAATGTCTAGTCTACAGGCTACATTTCAGATTTTTCCAGCATATGCGCTTGACACGACCAAACCACAAAAAATGCAATATGGATTTCAAACTGGAACCGTCAAGATTGCTTCGCTATTCTTTTGAGCAAATGTTGCTGTCAAAATCCCATTGAATATCTCATGAAATCTCTCCAACTCCGGAGGGTTTCTGAACCCAGACACTGAAGCCCGGGTCTTCCGAATAGTAGCTCACCATGAACAGAATGTCTCGGCATTTCTTAATTCTGGGCTGACTACTTCGGTCTTTGACAATGCCGATGGCTTCATTAAACTAGTAACAAGATCACCAGACGCAAGCACATCATCTTCAGAGTTTAAAAACCATATTACTTTGACCGCCCAAAATTAAAAGAATTCAACTATGTTGCGTGACTAATACTACTATATACTAGTACTAGTTAGCAAATACTACTCCCCTTAATGAAACCTCGTTGACATCGACTACGGAATTGGAAATTGCATCATTGGCTCGTCCTGATACGGATCCCATTTAGTTGCACTAGTAAACAACAAAATTCACTGACGTGGCGATTCTCTTCGATCCTATGATCTGCTCGAGAATATTGTGACATGCAGATTAGCTCCCCCCATGTTGACTTTCGAGTCACTCAACTCAACACAGCGAAACTGCCTCGCCGGAACAGTTGAGGATTTGCAGACAACAACCCACATACTGTGGATGTACAGGCTGCACGCATGTTCATTGGGATATTTGAGATTTGACAAGGTGAAAGCAAGAGATGCAGAATGGAAGGAGTCGTGCATACAGTCGTCTCACCGACCGATCTAGATGCACTACACAGTGCAGTGATAAAAGATACTCCCTTCGTCCCTAAATATAAGTTATTTTGGTAGGATGTGACACATTCTAATACAATGAATATGAACATACTAGAATGTGTTATGTGTCACATCTTACCAAAATCCCTTATATTTAGGGACGAAGAGAATATGTGGTTTCAGGGGCTGTTTGTTTCTTAACTAACATTACCATAACTCACTTTAGACAATGTTAGGCAAGTGTAGCTTGCCACACTTTTGTGGCCTACAAATTGTAAGCCACACTTGTGGTAAAATTAGGCAAAAAATTAAGTCTATGACATGTGGGGTAAAATGGTAAGAAAGTGTGGCTTGCCATAACTATGGCAATGAACCAAACACAAGACTAAGGAGGTGTGGCAGCCTAAAGTGTGGTGTGGCAAGTTGAAGTATTGAACCAAACAGCCCCTCAATCTCAATATCTCGTGTTCAATCATCAATACACGAATAATTTATTTTTAATAAATGTTTAGAGGGACTATCTCCTTTTAAGAGCAAGTTTAATAGTATAGCCAACTACTGGCTCCAAATCATCTATAGCCAATTTAATAGCTCATTCATACAATATTTATCTATAAACTATTAATATATGGTCCCACTGCACCTTTCATACACGCACAACGCATTGGAGTTCGTGCTGTAGTTGACAAGAGTACAAATTTATAGTCCACTTTCTTTCTCTTTCTTCTCTTCTCTTCTCTATATGTGTTATATGTGTTTACAACTTACTTATAGCCTAACTCTTGTAATTGCTTTAGATCTCGTTTTTTGTTTCTCACCAACCGATCAAGATTCGACAGGCCAGGATGACAATGAGATTTACTACTACGTACTACCTTGATCGGTGGTCTGGGCCGTGCAGTGCGTACGGCTCTAGGGCGAGGGATCTGCCACCGAAACCGATGCAGTCTCATCAATCTCCGGCGATAAGCAAATCCGCATTCCGCAAAGCAGCAAAAGGATAATCAGCCACGTGAGCCATGGCGACATGCCGGCCATGAGTAGCAAACGCAAGTGGCGAGTAATTTTGACCGCCTCGCGCGCAGTTTCGAGGCGCGCGACCGGCATCGAGCAGATGGCGCGCCGGTGCCACCACCGCCGTTTCTTGCTTGCCATCTTCTTGGATGATTTTTTCAAACACCTAAACAGATTGGTTTGGTGTTATATTGATATAGGGGTCAAGCCACCCAGCCGAAGGCTCAAAGAAAAGGAAAAGAACTGTACAATTCTGACGGTAAATAAGTTTACACATAAGACCTTTCAACTTCTAATGACAACAATTTCGCAATATGCTTCCCGTCGGCCAAGCTTGAGTGGTCTAACTTATCTCGGATGCGGTTGATTTTCGGGTTGATATCGTTGGATTTTGCCGGCGTCGGCGTTGTCCATCGTCAGTGCTACTACGGCGATCATCAGAGTTGAGAGAGATGCCGTTGTTTCTGACTGAAGAACGTACACCGATCACGGTACCAATAGTAAATACTCCTACTAGGAGCAGTAGTGAGCTTTTTTATGGATACGGATGATTTGTAAATGCTGTTCCCAATGTGGAGCAGCACAACCGATTCTCTGACGATATCTCCCCTTCTCGTACCGGACGCCCCCACTTTAGGAAAGAGAGAATCTTTAGGTTCTGATGACTTGGGCAAACGAGCCCTTCTCTATCTCTATCTCCGAAAGCAGCAGCAGCAGCGGCAAGGATTCGATACGATGCGATGCGATTCTCCGGCACGAGAGCATGTTGCCGCGATCTCCTCATCTACTCCTACGACCACTCTCCCGGGTGGTCCATCCACATCTACTACTCGCAACTTGAGCTGCAGGTTGCCGCAGTGAACATATCCCGGAGTAGGAGTACTACTCCTGTCCACCGTGTCCTCCTGACGCCGACTACTCTTGTGATTCTCGGGAAGCATATCCAAATTCACAAAAAAGAAGAGGAATGCGTGGGCATGGCTGGCGTGATTGTTTGCATGCAGATCACGCCTGCCTCTGCTTGCGTTCTCTATAGGAGTATCACACTTTCAGAGAAAAGCCTCTGCTTGCGTTATCTAGGAGTATCACAGTTTCAGAGAAAGCGAGCGAGCTGCTCTTCTCCTTTCCCTTCCCCTTCGAGGCAAGATACTCAAAGCTGCAGCCTAGCTGTACCAGATCTGCGTACCAGAACAAGGGAATGACTGACATCCAAATCGACACAAGCTACGACGATGCTTCCCATGATGTAGAACCTAGAGACAAAAACAGTAAGAAATTCCCAGGTTCTTCTGACTAGCTATACGAGGTGGTGGGCTAGACAAACTGAGTTCGAAGCCTCACCCATTCAACAAGTTATTTAAGAACCCTTCTAATATGTTCCTTTATCAATAAAACCGATGTTAAATCTGTTGTTTTTATACAATACGTTAAATCTACAATTTTATAAAAAAACAGTTAAATCTATAGTATATACATTCTTAAATATATAGTTTTATAAAAAAAATATATGATGTTAAATCTGTAGTTTATCATACACGTTCTTAAATTTATGATTTTCTCATAGATCGATAAAGGACATTTAGTTTTGTAAATATTACTTTAAAAAAATATACGTACGAGTGAGAAGGAATGAATGATGCGATTGTTCGTACCAACTTTTTTTTTAAAGAAAAATGCAAGTGAGAAAGAAGGGCAAAGGCTAGACAGATGCGATTGCCCGTACGATTGTAATTCCTGACCTGCCTTCTGTACTGTACATACACCCCCACCCAGATTCTCCGTATCCGTCACATGCCAAACCGACTGATCGATGGCGTGCACAGATCCAACACGATCAAGCAAAACCGATTTGGAGCTTCTCCTCCCATATCTCAATCCGTCGTTTTATTTTGTAAACTGCGTGCACCGTACGTTGCCAACTCCCTCTTCTTTTTGCACGATGCGTTTCAGATTATGAGCAATATCTGTACAATCCAATCGATGATTTGATGGTTAACAATTCATGTCCATGTTTCTCTCTAACTTTTACACAAGTCGGTTAATGCTTACGAGTGAAATTGACCATAAAGTATAAAGTCCTAGGAAATTAGTACTATCTCCCTCTCCGTTCCATGACCAATGATCATCGTATAAAAAAACTAAAATTTTCAAATTACTCAATCGTATAACACGTGTTTCGTTTAATGTGTAATATTATTCGTTACCTTATGTGGTGTCACATTCCCATTTAAATTAGACCTCTTCGGCAAGCAGGTGCAGCAGCCGACCACAGCCTGCCCGCTGTTTTTCTTCTTCTTTTTTTTTCTTGCCTTCACTGTTCCTACCAGGCCATGGAGTGAACGGAAATTCTAGAGGCCCGAAATGAAAACGATACTAGCATGATCATACAGCTCCCATGTGATCAAGATAGTCAGATATATACCACTGCCGGCCATATCGGCAATAGACCGTTTCTTGTTTTTCCCTTAATTCCAATTCTCCGTTAACGTTTGACTAAGCGTAGGCCACCTGAGAAGATGGAAACGAAAGAGAAATGAAAAAGGGGGCCAGTGTGTGCTGCTGGGGTCACAGGTCAATGCAGGTTTACATCCAGACACACACGGTAGTTGGAGGAGAAGGTTTCAACCAAAACTTTTCAACGCGACAGGTGAGAAGTTTCGACGCTGAGAATCCGCTCGGATACGTGGTTGACGCAAGCAAGCGCACAGATACGGCCTTCCTGCAAAAGCACACGGAATTCGCAGCTCCTGACGTGCCGAAGCGGCGGCAATGGCATCAAGCCATGAACTTTTCTGTCGTGAAGAAAATATTATCCAAAAAGGAGAGAGGGAGGGAGCATGTGCCCCAGCTGATGGGACCACGATACGGGGCTAATAATTTCCTGAAACTTTTGTCGTGTAGAATATCAATGGAGATCTTCTAGCAACTGGTCAATGGAGTCAAGTGTACATATAACACATCGCAATTAATAGGCATGGGCGGAGTCAGAAAATCTCTAAAAGTAGGCACAACTTGCTTATTCTCTACTAGTATGCATTTATATGGGTAAATAACTTTTTTTATAAACTATGCATTTACGCGGGTAAATAACTTCATGTTCAAATAGAACTTGGCAGAAAAGACCTTACCTTATTCAGATCGGGGTCTGACATCTTCTATTCTCACTAAACAAGTTAGAGAAATTAAACGAGTGATCTGCAAGTTTAGGTACCGGAATAATACAGTCGAACAAATTTGAGGACCTAAACAGTCGATTTGCGAGTTTAGGGACCGGGATGACACAACGGTACAAATTTAGGGACCGGTGATGAACTTTACTCTTGAAGGAGTTTCCATTCTTAAATACTGTATTTTCATATTTGAATATACCTTTTGTATAATATCAAATATGTGGTATTCCTGGTAGTTAGGAATATAAGTATAGGATGTATTCATGGGAGCGTATCCTATACACACAGGCCTTCGCGTGTACACACCGTGTACACCAACTAAAAATTATCACAAAAAATTCTAGGAAAATTCATACATGTACTTTCAATAGTATTACATATACGTGCAAAGTCGCATCTTCAAATTCATTCTACATAGAGAATAACAAAAAAGATAAAATTCTGACAAAATTGTAACCTTAAAACTGTCAGATTTTTTGTTTTTTTTTGCTACGGCTAAAATATAATGAATTTGACGTTAAGATTTTAACCCTAGGTGTAATACAATTGAAAGTATGTGTATGATTTTTTCTAGATTTTTTGGTGACATTTTTTAGTTGGTGTGCACGTGTGTACATGTGAGGGCCTGTGTGCATAGGATATGTTGCCTGTATTCATAACCTGTAAAACTGACACACATATATATCAACCTTTAGGAAACTTTATATTCTACAGTTATTGTGAATCCAACAGGTGAGAATACAGAGAAGCCGAGAATCTAAACAAAATGTTAATTTTTTGGGGGGGCTTTAATTCTGTAAGAAGTTATTACGGGTAGTAGAAATACTATTATAGGCCCCGTTCTAATGTAATGAAAAGGATGGATTAAATTTTGTATTAAAGTGGCACGCTTTTTAAATTGCTAAATGGTGTGTTTCGTGCGAAAACTTTCTATATGAAAGTTGTTCTAAAATATCAGATTAATCCATTTTTCAAGTTTGTAATAATTAAAACTTAATTAATCACACGCTATTAACACCTCGTTTTGCATGAAACATTTAATTTTTATCTTCAGTAGATTCAAACACCACCTATGTCGCTATGTATCAGTTTTGTTGTTGATCGAGTTAAATACTATCTCTTTATCCAAAAGTTTTAAGTATATTCCATTTTCTTTAAACGAGATAGTCATATTTGTAATCATCATGTATCCAAAACTTAAATAAAGATAAATTTAATGGTTGATTGAAACTTAAGTGGCTATCTTAATACTTACTGTTTGCATGGATGTATATATTTCTTGATTTTTATTACATATAGGATGAGCTGAGTTTTCTTTGATCTTCATAAAAAATGAAATACGTCCCAGAATTATGGATGGAGGGAGTACTCCGGATAAAAAGAAACACGTTTTGTCTAAGTCAAATCCGATGTTGGAATCGAGACAGAGACAGGGGAAGGACACATTGAAGGAGGACGATCACAAAGGACATTGCTTCCGATCTCAAGCGTCCGTAAATTGATCTTCTGAACATGAACAGGCCCAGCACAGCACGGAGAGTATCGCAGAAAACGCAGATGCACACTACTACTACTCCTACTGGCACAATTATCCGATCTGGCCTTTTGGTACAGGACCAAATCGAGCAGCAGCACCGTGACATTCATTCATCCATCCATCCGACCACAGCAGCAGCTAGCAAATCTCCACACCGATCTCTCGAATTTACGCACCCGAATCCCCATTGGTTTCCGCGGCAGAGGAGTTAATGGATCCCCTGTTCCGCTGCTCGCCGTCGATGCAGCTGGCCGGCCGCCCGGTCGGCCGGCATTCGTGCAGCCATGCGGATTGGGTGTCGATTAAAGGATGTAAACGGATCAATTTAAGAACCCACTTATTTCAGTGCTAATAAATGGATAATCCGTATTATGAGGCATTGAGGCTGTGTTCGTTTGTGTCCGGTGGATGGTCTTTTGACACAGAAAACGGAACAACATATTAATACAATATTAATTAAGTATTAAATAAAATTACTTTAATAATGATTTTTTATAATTTTTTAAAAGCAACTTACTAATACATTATTAATTATAAGTATTAAATAAAACTTCTTTAAAGCTGAATTAATATAATATTTTAAAAGCAACTTTTTTATTATATTTTTATATAGTTTAACTGTTTAAAATACGTACGCGCGAAAAAATCTAAGAACACAGCCACCCAAATATGGACTGACACGTTTACACCTTTGGTTAATTGCAGGTCCCCTCGTCGGGCGGCGTCGCGGTCGTCGTCGGATCGGACGGCGTACGTGCTGCGATATCGATCGATCGATTGATATACGTATCGATATCGAAAGCGAGCGATCGGATCGGATCGGCGGTGATGGCAACGGATTGAACCACCGGGCTTTGAATTCGCGCGGATCCTGCCATGCACGCCACGACTGATTGATACACTACATGGATGGATTGATTTGATCGTGTGGCATCCAGAGGAGATCGGGTCCAGGGTGTTGCTAACCCAGAAGCCAGGAGGTTTTGTCAGACTAAAAACTAATCAAATCAAATATGGCCATCAGGAGAAGCGATTAGTACTAGTATATTTCTTTAATCTTTCCCAGCAAAGAGCCAGCTGACCTTTCAGGAATGCTAATCTCCGAAGGACAAAATCCTCTCCCAGATGTTGGCATTGTCTGGTTCACACTCCGTATTGCCTTTCGGGTTAAGTCTCCATTTTTTTTAATAGTAAAAAACCGTGTTTCAAACAGAGACGCCTAAAAACAAGCGATCTGTATCATCAGTCAAACCCGCACTGCAGAAGAGATCAGAACAAAACTTCTTCCGAACCAACATATCAACGATGATACGGATTTGGATATCGACGAATCCTATTTGAACTGAACTAAATCAGCCAAACCGGATAGCTAAATCCAAGACCAATCAAAAGCGGATTGTGCAATCGAGAGAGAAAAAAAAGCAGAGAAGAATCGCACGCGGCACCCATGCATGCAAATCTCCGGCACGTAAACAACTCTCGGATTCGCCTTCTGATACCGCGAGCAGCAGCACAGCAACCACAGCATTCAAAAGCGAACATTCAAAAGCGAAGAAGAAGAGAGGAGATCAAAAGGCCAAAAAAGAAAAGAAAAGAAAAGAAAAGAAAAGAAAAACAGCTGCGCACGCAGAGGAGAGGAGAGGAGGAGGCGAAAGCGACGGGGGAGAGAGAGGGGCAGGAAGGGCTTTTGGTTTGAAGCGAATTTTGGCCTTACCAAAAATTTTGGTAGTACTAAAATCAAATCTTGGCAAGTTTTAGCACTATCAAATTAAGTGCTATTGAGTTTGAACTATTGTGTCAAAAAATTAATAGCAAACCATGAATTTGGTAGGGCTACAAATTGGTATCAAACCAACCAAGCCCGAAAATCCCAGGCGGATCGCGGGGTGGCGGTGTCTGGCGTGTGGACCCCGCGGATCCCGTCCCCGGATCGAGCCGTGTGGGTGTGGGCCCCACCCGCTGTGACGGTGAGGGGGGGTTTACTCGATCCCCGAGCCTCGGATCCCTTTGGAGATCTCGCAGTTTTCTCCCATTTATTTTTTCTTTTTTCTTTTTCTTCTTTTTCTAATTACGAGTCACACGACACGCATATCACCCCGCCTGTATATATACGCCAGCGATGGCTCCGCCTCCAACTCATTGCAACCGCAAAGCCTCTTCTCCTCTTCTTCCCCTACTCGCTTACTCAATCGCTCGAGGATTCTTGGATTGGATTATTGGGTTGGATTTTGAGTTGATCAATGGCGGCAGCGGCGCAGGCTCCGGCGGCGGCGAAGGTGGTGGTGGCGACGTCGCCGAGGGCAGGCGGAGGCGGAGGCGGCGGCGGGGACAGGAAGGTGGTGCCGGTTGTGGTGGCGGCGGCGGCCGGCGACGAGGCGCAGAGCGAGATGCACGTGCTGGCGGTGGACGACAGCTCCGTGGACCGCGCCGTCATCGCCAAGATCCTCCGGAGCTCCAAGTACAGGGTGACCACGGTGGAGTCGGCGACGAGGGCGCTCGAGCTCCTCTGCCTCGGCCTCGTCCCCAACGTCAACATGATCATCACCGACTACTGGATGCCCGGCATGACCGGCTACGAGCTCCTCAAGCGCGTCAAGGTAATTTAAATTCGATTCGATCGAATTATCGCGATGATCCATGTGAATGTGGAACCCCCAATTTCTTGAGACTGAATTTGTTTCGTGTGTGGTTCTTGCTGCAGGAATCGTCTCAGCTCAAGGAGATCCCGGTGGTGATCATGTCGTCGGAGAACGTGCCGAACCGGATCAGCCGGTGCCTGGAGGAGGGCGCCGAGGACTTCCTGCTCAAGCCCGTACGCCCCTCCGACGTGTCGCGGCTCTGCAGCCGTATCAGATGATCGCTCGCTCGCCATGTTGGATCATGGAGAGGATGATTAACTCCTAGGATTTTTTTTGGTGGCTTTCTTTCTCAATTCTTGGACATAGTTCTTCTTCTTCTGCTGCTGCCTCAAACAAGAAGCTAAACATTTGGGGCTTTACGAGATGATTAGCCTTACTGCCTTAGCAAGTTAGAATTGAAATTAGGTGTCAGGCATTTGCTTGTTCCCCTCTGTGTGCTCTGCAAAGACGCCATGAAAAAAAAACAGAGAGAAGAGATTCTTCTGAAGCTTCTGTTCAGGAGGTTTCTCTTGTCACAATGTTGAAATGGCATCAGAGCATCAATCTGTTCTTTTTAACTGTTTCAAGATCGGTCAGAGTTTTGACATTAATTTAAGTCTTGCCAATTAACCATGCATCATCATCATAGTTTCTTCACATATTTCTGTCCTTGTGATTGTTTTTCTTGTCTGCTCTGCTCTGCTCTGCCCTACCCTGTATATGACTAATTCATCAAGAAAAAAAAAGGGTCTCTTATCTGTTCTTTTCTCTATGATCTGTACGTGCTGTATTATTGTATCAGTACAGGTATAATCGCAATCTTGTTGTGATCATCGCACTAGCGTGTATACGTATAAACAAATAATACCACAAATGTTCTTGGCCTGTCTTAGGTGAGCTGTTGTTGTATACGGTGTGTAAACAAATGAAAAAGTCCAAAGGGGGAGCATAATATAGATAAGATAATTGAGGAGATGACAAGACGGTGGAAGGATCTGCTCAGAGATTTGCTTACCTGGAAGCAGATTCTTCAAAAGAGACCCTGCATTGCATGTGGCCTCTCAGCCCTGATGTCGTTGGAATGTACAATGCTAATTCCAGATTATGAAAAGAGATCTGAAGAAAATAAAAATCTGAGAGAGAGAGAGATGCATTCAGATTGGTTAGCAACTGTTAGGTCAGGTACAGGAACTGTTCTGATTTCTTGCGATTTTCTGGAACGTCAAAGTTGGAGAGCCTGGATTGGACGTGTTGGTTCGTTGGAATAGTTTTTGGTTTGCTTGCGAGGAAAAGTCCACGAAAACACTGTGCGATATGCCATGCCATGTTTTTTTGCTTGATCGCTTCAGCTGTGTGTGTGAGCACGTCTGACTTTGACCTTGATTTGTTTACTGGTTAAAAACGATGTACTCAAACATTTTTATTTCTTTTGTCCATCTCCGTTTGATTGCTACGCATGGACGTTTCACTTGTGTAGATAAATCAAACATTTTTTTTCCCTGGACGACAGGTCGTCTCTCGTCTGCTCCTCGTTGCATCTCTACACTCAAAATCTAACCTGCACGTACTCCAAATCCTGATTGATAGTGAAATCGCTTTTCTTTGGGTCTAAATTCGTGTTGAATTAGTACTAGCTTAAACGGCACGAATGGAATCAGCTTGATGAGAAACTTTCCTTTTCTCTTGACGACATTGCATTGATTGCATTGCACGGTTAAGACGGTCACTAAACTCTTCCGGCCGGGCACCATTAATTTCACCAGTCACCACTGCTCCAACTGAACGTCACATGACCAATCGGCTACAGTAGCAGTATCTTAAATGCGTTAATGGAAAAATGTATAAGGGCAAGTATTATAAGCCTCTGTCCCTAAATTTACCACATAAGGCCCTGTTTAGATTCTCCAAAATAACAAAAGTTTTGCCATTTTATAGCACTTTTTGCCATTTTGGATCTAAACAATAGTAGCAAAAGTTGGCAATTTGGCATTTGGCATTTACTAGTCCATAGTAGCAAATTGTGCCAAAAAGTGCTTTGGGACCACTCCCTCTCTCTTTCTCTCTCTCTCTCACTTTAGTGCTAGAATGACAAAACTTTAACATACATCTAAACACCAACTAGTACTTTTGCAATGCCAAAACTTTTGCCATTTGCCATTCCAAATGGATCTAAACATGCCCTAAGATTAGGTGATGAGTTGGAGGAGAGAAGTTAGGAGAGAGAGAAAATGAGCCACCTCTCATGTAAGGGGCAACCTCCACACAATCTGCAAGAAAAATATAAGATGATGTGAGAGTAAATTAATATTGGGGTTTGTGAACTATAGGTGGCATGTTGTACTTGTTACCTCTTAATGAGAATATGACATGGTTTAAATTAGATATGACACTCACCTCCATTATAAAACTTGCCCTAAGGGCACCCACAATGGTTATCTATAAGTTCTCTACAAGAGATACATGTCAGCATATTTTCCTACTTGGAAGAGATTAAATGAAGAGAGAGAGTAAAACTATCTACTAATTTGGAGATAGTCTATAGAGAAAAACGAGGCAATGGATTAGAGAGCTATAGATACTCATGTAGACATACTATTGAGGTGGTTTACTATTAATCTAATCTATTGCTGAGATATACATGTTTTATAGAGAGCACCTTACTTTACCATTGCGGGTGGTCTAATACTACCTCTGCCCCAATATAAATGTAGTTGTCGTTTTTGTGTCCAATGTTTAACCGTTCGTCTTATTTAAGAAATTTATGAAAAGATTAGAAAAAATAAGTCATGCATAAAGTATTATTCATATTTTATCATCTAATAACAATAAAAATACCAATCATAAAAAAATTTTAAACAAGATAAACGGTAAAATGTTGAATACGGAAACTCCTAACTATAATTAAAATAAAACGGAGATAGTAGTTCGTCATATCTCGTCCTAGATCAGTTTTTCTCTAGACGGAGATCGAGCGTACTGGCGATTCCGATTCTCTACGGGAAAAACCCAACCAAACGCATCGATCGCGCGTACGGGGAGAGTTGATGACCGAGGCCGTATGCAGATACGAGACACAGCGACGGGCGCACGCAACACGGCACGGGTGGATCGTGTAGCGTGCGTGCGAGAGTGTGTCGCGGCGCGTGTGGGGACCCGACGGGATCGTATCCCGTGTGTGGTACGTGGTGTACGGGGGGAGGTGGGGGCGTTGTACTTAAACTAAGCTAGTAAACCCTGTGTGCTTTGGTTCAGTTGCTACTTGCCAGTTGCCACTGCCACGGCCGCTGCTTCTCGTGGGATCCTCTTTTTAACAACTGGTCCATCCCCTAAGCTAGCAGTACTTAATTATGGTGTACGTGGAAGCGGTTCCTTTGACGTGAACTAACCGATGACGTGGTCATTGATAGGTCGGCCCATGTGCGGTGGGCCTAATCTATCAGTGACCACGTTCCTCTGATTTCATGTCATACGATCCCAATCTGATGTACGTTTAGGTCTATACATTGCCACCTGGAGCTACCTCTCTAACTATGTGTATTGATGTGTATATTATATAGTACTAGTAGATATTGTTTCGTTTTTTTATGTCACTCAAGTAGTTATAAAATAAATTAAGAAGATGTATAGCATATAATCACTCTACAAATATGCAAGTTGAAATTCAAATTTTACATGTTAAAAAAAATAAACTACAACTAGTTAATGTATATTCGCAATTAAATTTGTTTTTCCTCGAAAAAAATGTTTTTTCATTGTAACATGTAGAAGTTAATTTTACATTGCATGTTAGTGGAATGATCTGTCACATGTTAATCTATCTTGTTGATTTTCTAAAAAAAAATATAACCATTTGAGTGATATGCAAACAACGAGGAAATATCTCCTCGAGAGTTTAAAATAGTTTCCCAATTATTTTGTCATTACTTTTTCTAACTACTTTATGCAGGGTGTGTTTGGTTACCGGTCACACTTTGCAGCTAAAAGTATGGCGTGGCAAAATGTGGCTAGGAACCAAACACCTCCACGGTATTTTCTCATGTGCAATGGTGAATCCAGAAAACAAACTAGATAAAGCTACAATCATCTCTCTCATCTATGTATGGTAAAAAAAAATAGCGGTGAGGGCTTCATCAGGGCTATTATAGTCTTCACGCTAATAGTGGAGACTCGAGACCCCGCTACCCCATACTGGATCCGCTCCTGCTCGCGTGAAGTTCTAATATTTGTATATTTAAGTTTTTGAGGTTTAACGGCACGTATTTTACAACGTCATTTATTTGTAAACGGAAGCACTCCTGTACGAAAAACAGGTGCAGCACATGGTCACATTGCATTTACCAGATGGGAGTACATTAGTAGATGAAAATGAATGACGACCTCGCATTCGCGTAGAATGGACGACACAAGCAGAGCTGTCAGGTTGTGTACAGTGTATGCAAATTGAGAACCCCAGATGTCGTACATGAAGTTTACCCTGTCGTCCACAGTAGGCCATAGACGTGTCCGGTGCAACTAGGCACGTGCTACGGTTGAGGCCTCCATGACTGAACATCGTTGCATGGCCAGACCATGGGCGTTGGCGTTGGCGTTGGCATGGCTGTCATCCCATGGAGAAGCATCCAAATCTCGGGGATTACGGGAAAGGGATCACGACGAGCGAGGCAAACCGCGCATACAATCGAGAGGGCAGAGGCGACAAGCGAGAAGAACCGAGACCTGGGGCTACCTGCCGTCAGGTGGAACCAAATACTCCAATCCCAGCCCCAGGTCATGCAAATCGGCAGGCAGCCATCCACATTCCACCAGGCTACGGTGGTGTTCTTTTCTCTTAAAATAAAGATCAATCTACTTACGTAAAATAAGTTGGTATTAACGTATAATTGATTAAGTTTTAATTATTATAAACTTGAAAAGTATATTCATATGATATTTTAGAACAACTTTCATATAAAAAGTTTTCACACGAAACACACTATTTATCAGTTTAAAAAACGTGCCACGAAAATCTTTATCTTCATCCAACACTCTATATAAATAAATGAACTGGACAGCTCTCTCGTATTTGGCATATCCACGAGGGAAACGTGGGCGTGGAAACCATGAGCGCTCGCGGCTCGCTCGCGCGGGTTTTGCATGGCATGGAGGCGCGGTCTGGTGGTTGATTGGTCGGGGGGATCGCGTCGCCTCGCGCCTCGCCCGCGACACGAACGCGATCGCGGGGGATTTGACCGCAGGATCGCGGGGGAGATCTCGCGCGGTGGACCGCCACCCGACCGGTTGATAGCGGCCAGCGCCGACGCGGACGCTTGGCCTTCCCATGCCGCTGGCCGCTGCCACTGGCTGGATCGATCGGCACGGTCGATCGGGGTTGGGCTCATCCGGACCCCTACTAGAATAGGGAACACTAGTACCGTACTTACCACTGTAGTCCTGAGTGCCACAGGAGAGAGATCTACCCACCAGCAGGAACAGCTAATGGTTTCAAAGGAAGGGACTGTTTGGCACAGCTCCAGCTCCAGCTTCACCCCTTCTGGAGCTGGAGCTCAGCCAAACAGTTTCGGCTCCACCAAAACTGGGAGTGGAGTTGGGTGGAGCTCTCTCACAAAATGAACTAGAGTTGTGGAACTGGGTTTAGGCAGCTCCACAACTTCACTCCAGACTCAACTCCTATAGTTAAATTTAGGAGTTGGAGCTGTACCAAACAGGCCCGAAGCTTTTAGATTTTAGTAAGAAACAGCTAATGGTAATTTAGCTGATGAGAGTCTATAATTTGGGAATACAATCTTATGGTTTTTATAGTACTCCGTATATATTTTTTAAAACTTTACCATAAGCTACTTAAAGGGAAGTATAATGGCATGGTTTTAATTTTTCCTAAAAAGAATATCAGCCATGCATGTGGCGTGCATTTACCCAGTGAAGAAGGTAAGGAACTAGAGAGTGAAAACATAAAATACGGGTCCACGGCTGCGCATCTGAGATACTAACGGAGTAGCATATCGGTCTTACTAGATGTGACATGTACGTTTGCCCGCAGACACCGGCCATGCATGGGACCGGTAGGTGAGCTTACGATGTACAGCGTCTCAGGTCGTCAATTGCGTCCACAGGTACATGCTATCATGTCCCCAGGGCGTAATGATAATCAAACGGGCACGGTACAATCAAGGAGATTGGGCAGGAGCTAGCTCACCTCGTCGCTTTCAGAACGACCTGCGAACAGTGCAAGAGACCGGCTGCTTTGCTGCTAGACTTCCATCCAAGTGCGTGCCGATCTTTTCCAAGATCGGCCACTTGCGATGCTTCCATTGCAATGGAGCCCACTGTACGTACGTAGGTGCGATTTAGTAGTCATGTTATCAAACATGAGATGGAGCTGGGTGAAACATGGAAGTCACGCTTGCAGATCTGCAAAGATCCGGTGATTTTGCCCCGTGGAATGGAATACTTAAAATTTTGATGTGAGGCCGAGAGATTACGACGGGAGGATGCATCGATCTCACAATCACAATCTATCCAAGACTTGACGGAGCCGGAAGGATCGGATGCGACGTCAATACATGGAATGCCACCATGTCGTTTTCTACTGCCCCCGGTTTGAGCTGATGAGACAACGTGCATGGTTGTGTGTCAAGTTTCAGCAAAGCATCTGGACTCTGGATGGACTAACACGTTGCGATGCCTGATGCGTACGTACGCTGCGATTCTGGAGTTGTAACGCTTACGCTGCGGTTCTGGAGTATTACATGTCACTCTCTGGCTGCACACACGGCGACTGACGTGCCGGTTTTCTGCAAGCTCTAGAAGCATGGAGTATCTGTCTAATTATTTGCAGGCAACCACCTGCTGTACAAAAAATACTACAGCCACGGTAGGTGTCGTGCGAGACGTGTACCCTTTCACCTGCTCATCACGTGCTTTAAATACACTCTGTACGTAGGTGCGGCACTCATCGAATTAAAAGAGGGGACATGTCTCTAGCACCGGAATTTCTTAGGATCTAAGGGTTGGTGACAGGTCTACGAGCAAAATCTAAGAGGACAAAGGGATCCCAGATGAGGAAGGACGATCTGGCTTTATGGTATTTAAAGAACTTGAAAGGCCAGGACGGTTGTTAAGCAATTCTTCAGATCTAACAAAGCGACCAAAATGGCGCCCAAGCGCTACGCAAAGTAGCTGCACATACGACAACCGAAACAATTTAGATGTTTCGGTGCGACATTAGATACCATATAAGAACTGCGTAATTACATTAGCATTTTGATCGGCCATATATAATTTAAGGTCCTACAAAATTTTGGCCGAATTCGATGGTCCTTGCAACAAGTACCTTCAAAGCAGAGGTGGTTGTCAGGCAGACAGACCACATGATGTCTTCAAATGGTCTAGAGTTGCCAATCAATGGCAGATAGTCCCAGCCTCTCCAAGATCTGATTCGTTTTAGAAAAGTGCCTGTTTAAGATAAGCACAGCACAACGATCATCAATAAAAATTTATCCTATTGCAGGCTGATTCAACGATAATCACAAGGGCAAAAGTAGCATTAGAATGATTTGAATTGGCCCCATAAACAGTATCTGAGATGCCAATATCCAATTCACGTTCTATATGTTGTGCCTGAGCTAATGCTCATTTGGATCTAGCCATTAACACTAGCGAGTGAAAAGGCAAAAGTAATATCAAGTTGGCAAAAACAAGACAGGACAAGACGGCCAAAAGCATTGAGGGTTTATAGCAGTATAGCACCACTCAGCATGGACCGACAGTACCATTGTATAGTGGTGCAGGTGAGTTAAAGTTGATCGTAGGATAAATCATTATAACCCACCCACCAAATCATCTACAGTAACAAAGATACCAGCCATTGGTGGGTTGTCTAGCATCAAATAGATATTATGGCGCCGCATATAGGGCAATCCTGATATGCAAGTGCTGAACAATCATAATAATTCAGTTTTATACTAAGTAGCATAGTCTTTATTCTCTCTGAAGTATGCTATTCAAATTTAACCTAAGTTACAGAAATATATCAGCTCTCCCTTCTGTGATGTTTTACTCCTATGTAGAGTCTAGTCTTATTTTTTAACTCACAGAAACAAATGAAGAAAGTTCATTTTATCTGACAAGAAAACAAACCTGCATCCAAAGAAACCTCTGCTTGCAGACAGCCCTGATGGATGAGCGGATTTCAAAATGTGGTGTTTTGTTTCATCAATCAATCTGCAAAACAGCATGCAGGTACTCTTGTCTCTCAGCTGACATTATAATAGCCAGTTTTACAAAATATTCTTTTGATAGCGCCAACATTCCAAGTCACAGATTTGCAGATGTGAACGAAGCAATACCTTGTCTTTGCTTGAGCTGAGTTTCCCCAGAGAATAAAGACTATTCCAGATTTCTTCAGTGATATTGTCTTAATGACAGCATCAGTAAATTGCTCCCATCCTTTCTTGGCATGTGAATTGGCTTGATGTTCTCTCACTGGCCCGACAAGATGAAAATGAAATCAGCAAAAATATACCCAACAAGATACAACTTCCAAACAAATCAATTCTACCACAGCATTCAGGCAGATCAGATACTGAGAGTAGATTTTAATGGGAAACTAACATGGTAATGATATTAGTATTGTTTATCTCCTGCTGGAAATGCAGAACAGCACAGCTGGTGGCAACCAAACTTCTAGTTGGAGCTTTCAGTAAGGAAATTGTTTAGCGTTTACATTATTATCCTAGCAATATAGTAACAACAAAAGAGATGTTTTATTTCTCTGATTATAGATTGACACTATAGAAAATTAAGAAGTAGGATTGTTCAGTGCTGATAAGAAACTCGTGCAAGGATAGAGCAACTAAGATCACAATAGTGAATTCCCATGGAATAAAGATTCTCAACAGAGGAATGCATTACTTTGCACTAAGCTAGAGGAAGAGGACAAGCAACATCAAATAAATGTGATACAGTAGCAACTGGAAGAAACCTTTGGGGAGCCTGTAATCCCCAGCCCATCTCTGTGGATGGGCCATGGATCGTGGGCTCCCAAAACAGGCCTATGTGTAATGCAACACTTTATTATTTTTGTGGTCATGATTATAAAAGAACCTACAAGTTACATCACAGTTTAATCAAGATTATGAATACATAAGAGCTAACAAAGCAACAAAAATAAAAATAGTTTTCGATGTAAATGGGAACAATAATCATACCAGTTAATACAGTGTTGAGCATAAGAACACCCTGTAAAACATGTGTTTCCCATGTTAGACAACATCTCCCAAAAAACAGTCATAGAAAGTTTATCATGCTTTGCTAAGAACTAATGGAATAACAGCTTATCCACTTTCTATATCAGATAGAATTAATAAGAACAAACTAGACCCTAGTGGATTTTTTCCTTCACAAGACCTGTCTCAAAGTAACAGACCTATCGTCTCCATGGCGTCCAAATAGTGTTATATATAGACCACAAAATACAAAACTATCTAGTTGTTAAAGGTACTAGTGCATACAAATCCTCTTGTTTTTGCAACACGAGTTAACATTAAGATAAAAATAAGAGAAACAGCATGTTGTTACAAATGTCAGGGACTCAGGGCAGTTTATTCGGATGTTTATCAAACCGCCTTACCTGCACAGCCCATCTTTCCAAGTTTCCATGTGAAGGCACGGTGCAACCTAGATCTTTTTGCAGCTCTTTAAATATGTTTGCTAAGCTAGAAGGAATTTTGATCCCCTCTGGTACTGAGAAAGACAACCCCATCGCCTGACCAGGTCCATGGTATGGATCCTGAAGAATAGACATTCCACAACATGACACAATGAAAATGAACAGTTCAATTCAAATGCAATTAAAGTACTGCAGGAACTCATGGCATGTTCTATGATGTCAGAAAGAAAAAATTACATCTACATGGGTCTAAGTTGCTCAGGGTTACAAGTACCGAGTGGTTTAAGGACAGATCAAAACATATGGTATGTCACAAAAGCAGTAAAACAACACCATCAATTAAAAGCTGAACAAAAAGGCGAGGCATAAACATATTTCCCCCTGAACTAGCTGTTGTAGAAATATGATTGAGCAGGCTAGCATCCAAAATGATTAAAAAAAAAGGTAAACACTATTACTATCATATAAAGGGCAAGCAAGGTGAACAAGCTCAAATCACTTATTTTAGCATGATATGATACAAGGAGAACAGAAGCGATCATTTATATTCTAATGACATAATAATGCCTTATCCATGTTGTCAATCTAATGCCAAACAACACCAACACACTGAAACAAAAATAAGTACCAGATCCTCAAAATGATGCTACATTAGTGGACCTGTCGGGCGTTTTCCACTGCCTATCAAGCATTTTAGTACTATCTAGAACCAAATTCATACCATGTTCCGTAAGAATTAATCAACAATATAAAACAACAAAAACACCCCACATTAAACACAAATGCATCAATGGCCACAGAAGCAGTCCAGCAAAACAAGTGTTCCACAATCTCCTAGAATTAATGAAGCACACTATAAGCATCAAAGATAATTAGCCCCATTGCAAAAAAATCCTGATCACAAACAGCATACATTATCTATTACTTGAGAAACAAGTGCAACCATTACATGTAAGCGTTGATAGTAAATTATACAAGCAAGGTAAAATGGCCACAAGTTTACGCTGCTATGTATATTTGAAAAGGATACCTCCTAAGAGCACAGAAATCCACGCGAATGGATTAGCTTAGGGAGTGACGAGAGAAAATGGGGGAGGATGCGATACCTGCCCGATGATGACGGCCTTAACACGGTGGAACGGGGTGGCGTGAAGCGCGTGGAAGACTAGATGCGGCGGCGGGTAGACGGGCACCGGGCTATGCAACCTCTCGTGGGCGACGAAGCGGCAGAGCTCGAGCGCGTAGGGTTTGTGCAGCTCCCCGGGAAGCGCCTCCAGCCACGTCTCCTCGACGAGCAGCTCCTCCAGCTTCGCGGTGCCGCCCGACGCTAAAACCGCCAGCACCAAAACCCTAAGGGGCGGGCGTTCGCGCGGACGGAATCGTAGATTGTGGTGGGGTGTGCGCGGGGTCACCTACCTTTGGACTCGGCGAGGCGGAGGTGGCGGCGCGCCCGGGCGAGCGCGAGGTTGGTGTCGGCGCGGCGGCGCTGCTCCGGCGAGAGGCTGGAGGAGGAGAGGGGGGCCGACGCAGCGGCGGCGGGAGCGGGAGAGGTGGGGCGGAGGCGCTTGGAGGGGCGGATGAGGTAGTCGGCGATGGTTTTGGGGGCGGTGGGAGGGAGAGGCGGCGCCATTGGGGAGGGGGTTGTGCTTGGCGATTTGGGGATTTTGTGGAGAGGGCGAGACGTTTTGCTCGACGAGCAGCGGGGCGGGGAGGCAGACGATGTGTAGAGGAGGAGGAGGAGGCGGAGAGCGCGGTAGCGCTGTGCCCGATGTGGCAGTGGCGCGCGCGCGGGAGAATTGGAGCGATTGGCGCGCCCACGCCGCCGTCCTTGGCGCGTGATTTTGGCGAGGGTATGGCTGTGCGTGTTGTTGTGTGGGGGTATGTTCTGTTCTCGTGCGGCTCGTTGCTCCCCGGACGAAGAGAGACATCGCGTGGCGTCTGCGAGCCGAGGCGCTAGCCCGGCCCGGTTTCTCTACGGTCCAACAAAGACGACGTAGAGGCGTGGGTGGACCGCAGATCAGTTTCGGGGGATTGGCCCAGAGTCTAATCCCATACAATTGCATCAAAATACTCTCCTCTCAACCACCACACTAAAAGGGATCAGGTTCCTCTACACTTCTACAGTTGAAGTCGTGTGACTTTGTTACTGACGTATGAGCAGTATTCTAAATCTCCGGCAGCTATAGCCGGAGATAGCGGATTGAGAGGAAAACAGCTAGGATACTTCAATTTTAACGCTATGATTTATCAACCGCTAATAGCTGCACTTAGTCAGAGATAGCCGCTAAATTACCCATATATAGCGGCACTTAGCTGTGGCTAAACAAATTTAGAAAGCAAAAACTGAAGACGGGCTTTCGACTTGCATGGCCCATAAAGTTCAACCCAACAACAAACCCTAAATAGTCGACTCCTATCCTCTCCCACTCATGCGCTGTGAGACACGATCAAAACGGCGGCATCTTGCGGCGGCAGCAGCGGCTCCTAAGGTGGCGGCAGCGGGGTGCCTCCCCCAAGTAGCGGCGGTGGCGGCGGCTGCTGCTGCTTTTCCCGGTGACGGCGGCTCCTCCCCCAAGCATCGGCGGTGGCTGCTGCTTCTCTCGACGGCAACGGCTCCTCCCCCAAGCAGTGGTGGCAAGTGCTTCGTCTCCCGGCGGCAATGGATCCTCCCTCAAGCAGCGGCGGTGGCTGCTTCGTCTCCTGATGGCGGCGGCTTCTCCCTCAAGCAGCGGCGACGACTGCTACTTCTCCCAGCGATGGCGACTGCTCCTCCCGGCGGTGGCTGCTACTTCTCTCGGCGACGGCGGCTGCCTCTTCCCCACAACGAACGGCCACCATTCCTCCCCATCCCCTTCACCAATCCTCCTCTATGTGCAATTAAGTAAGTGATATGTCAGTTTTTAGTCCAAATTCTATGAAAAAATTGAATTTTTTTTCTAATATTTTCAAAAACTGCTAAATGTCTTAGCTGCAGTTATAGCCAGCTATAGCTGCTTTTAGATGCTGGAGAGCTCAACCGCTAAGAAGCTTAGCAGGAGATTTAGAACATTGCGTATGAGTCTGATGATCCCTAGGTCAGCATGTCAGTGACAAAGACACCATACATTTGACTGCAGATGATTTCAATCCCACTAAAAGTTGTGTTCGGTCTTGTTGGTTGGGAACGTTTTCGCTTTGCATGGAAAATAAAGTAGCTCATTAGCATATGATTAATTAAGTATTTAAAAAAATTAAAAAATGGAATAATACGATTTTTAAGTAAATTTTATATAAGTTTTTCGTTTTTAGAAAAAAAATCATCGTTCACTAGTTCCGGAAGTGTACACGTGGGAAAACGATGTAGTGGAGGATGGGAACCTACGCATGCACGTTCATAGGATGAGTTAGGAATTTCTCCATCCTGCAAAAAAAATGAGGTAACGCATAATTCATTAATTATTAGTTTAAAAAATAAAAATAATTAATCGTTTTTAAATAAATTTGTCTATATAATTTTTTTTGCAAAGAAAATATATTGTCATGCAGTTCGGAAATTATGCGCGTGAAAAATTATTTAAAAAAGAAAAATGGTGTACCGAATGTAGCCTAATACTTAGAAAAAAAACGAGGTAATGGTTTCCGCATCAAAGACAAGGAGGAAATGTAAACACAACACTAAGAAAATCTCGTGTTTTTCTTCCACGCCAAATCCATTCTATATGTATAATACTAGCACGTCACCGTACGTCGACTTGGAATTTCTTGATAGGCCTGCCATGGTTGGTGGAGTTTTTTTAAAAAAAGAAAAATCTCAGAAACCTATTTGTTGAAGCTATTAGTTCGTTGCAAGTTTAGCTCGTTGTTTTAACTTTACTAGTAAAATGTCCGTGCGTTGCACTGGATAATGTCGCGGCAATTGAAGTTTAACTGAACGATTTTTTAAGCAATATAGTATGTCAATAATAATCGCAGAGTTTTTTCGACAATTAATCCACGTGTATGTGTATAATATGAACGATGTACCTGATGAGTTAATAGTGTGAATGCCATGGTCATTTTCATGCAAGAGGCAATGGACAAAAAAAAATTGTGTGATTAACAAAAAAAATGTATTTAAAATAGAAAATTTTCATAATACCAATAATAATCAAGATGGATAAAAAAAATACTTTTGGATATTTACTAATAGCCTTGTAGCGGTTACGCCTGCTTTCTCGCTTATGTCAACTCTCACGTTGTAAGCATGCGTCTTGTTTCACTATCATATGTGGACCCGCGTTGAGACCGGTATGTGACATGTGAATGATAGCACACATTTTTTTACAATTGATATTTTTTATCTCAAATAAATATTAAAGTGAAACTTCCGGTGATTTTGATGTCAACAATAAAAAATAATAATAATAAAAAATCACTCATTGTATCTAGCATCAGAACAGAGCCGTAGTTGTCGCCAAACAAATTGAGCACTGACTCCAAGCCATCGTTGATGCGCACACTGATCCACCACCAGCGCCTGAATCCTATCGCCTCTCTGCCTCTATCTCACGCGGATCCGCCGTCAGCGGTTACGGGAGGGGCAGATTCAGCGAACTCTTCCCATCCCACACTGATCCCGTCATCTCTCCGCCTCCCTATCGCACGGATTCGCTATCGGTGTGCGACGTGAGGAGTGGATTCGACGACCTCTTCCCCTCCCGCATGGATCACGTCGACTCTCTGCATCGAGAGGGAGGATAAAGGCAAAAAAACGATGGACGGAAAAAAAAAGAAAAAAGGCAAAAAAATAAGACGGACGAAAAAAGGCGATGAATAAAAAGCGGATGAGAAAAAGGGTGAAAAAAAGATTGACGAAAAAACCCGGAAGCCTTATGTAAATCCCCGTGCGTTGCACTGTGTAATGCAGAGTGATTGAAGTATGATTTTAACGATTTATTAAAGCACCCAACCATAATCATAAGAATCAGAGATATGTTCGATGACTAAGAAGTCGTGTTTGTTTCTAGACAATTAATTTTCCCTACATGTGCGGGATTGTTAACAACCGAATTTGGTAGTATCAGCGTCGGAGGTGAAGATGGGATCGAAGCGGAGTCGGAAATAAGGATTGTTGCGGGAACAGAGTAAGAATCGGCTGGAGTCCAGATCGGCTACGACTAGAATCGACTAAATCTGAATCGGACTGGGTTAGGTGATACAGCCGATTCCGGCAATACGACTTGGTGTACAACATCGGGTTGAGTCGATATGCTTCAAAATGATTGCCGCACATGGATAGAGTCCTGAGAAGGCAATTGTATCTATTAATTAGGATGTTTTACGTAATTTCTTTAGAGATATGCTTAGGGCAAAAGTCTGCCGCAAAGACTTATGGTATCTTAGAGTTTGTTAGAGATAATAGTCGTGTCCGGTATGGACATATCTTGTAATTCTCGGGTATAAATAGACCCCGAGCCCTATGTAACTAAAAGAACACACGTTCAATACAATCTTGGCACATCGCCACCCTTTTTGCTTTAGTTTTATTTCGACGAGTTATTGCTTTCGAGTTGAGCTGCATCGGTTTCGATCTTCAACAAGAGGTAAAACTTGTTATGACGGCTTGCATTCTCTGGATTAGTGCTTCCATCTTTATGACACTCTAATCTTGTTTATGTAATTCGTCGAGTTATCATATATCCTACATAATCCCTGGCAATATTGATATCTAACCTACAATCGGCTAACATCCGTCAATAGAAGGCAGCCGATTAAGTTAAATACCGATGCTGACTTAGATTATATAGGATATCTACCACTCTATGACACATCCGACGGCTTGATTGTCTAGATATTGTCCTTCTTTTCATACTTATAGCTGCATCAGTTAAGTTTGATCTTATGAGTCGTGATTAGAATCTCAATCTCTTGCCTACTTCTTGGTTGCTGATTAGGCTAGCATCGGAGTTTCAGCCGATCTTATCTGATTTAACAACTTTTTATCCTATATGCTTGATTGACATGTTAAATCTGCCATTTACGTTAAGATCTTGCTGCATTTAAGTATGTTAGGCTGTTGTTTAGTATATTCTACTTGCTTTGATATCTTAATATAAGGTGGTATCGGAGTATTAGCCGATACATGCTAGATCTATCTGATCGGCTATACTATGAACGTATATAGTCTCATTATTAATACATATTTCGATCTAAGTGATTTATACTGTCTCGGCATAGCGACCGATCTATCCCAATCACTTGATTTAAGTATATATCGATATAAAGATTATATATTGTTAATATCTGCAGCCGATCGAGTAGATTTAGTCCCTTCTTATTTATTAATGACTGCCGATCGATGCATATATGACATCGGCTCAAAGATAAATGATATGTCATCGGCACCTAGCCGATCGACTATCATTTATAGATTTAATTGCGGTTTCTTTGCTTCTATTTCTTGTTGATTACAGGATCAAATCAACTGGCACGCTAGCACACCCGAAGACGAGCTTTGGACCTGCACTGGAATTAAGCAGATCTCCCAGGCCTTGTGTTTTCTGTCAACAGGGATGTGGATGATGCCTCTGACATGTGGTTCGGATGGTTGTAGCGATGGAAGAACGTTTGGAAGAACATTACAATTGTGTTTGCGCAGAAGGCGACGGATGGAAATTTATGTGATGAACATAAATATTGATATTTTTTAAGTAGGTAAGTCTAATAAAAAATAAATGGAATTTTCTGGTAATCTATGTGCTTTAACTATGAGAATATATAGTACGTGTTGAGACATGAAAAAAATGCGTGGAGTTAAACCGACGACACATTAGAATTGTGAATATCGATGCTACTTTTTTGCATTTTATTTTCTTTTCTGAAACCTTTATATCATTTTTTATAATTTATGTTTTTTTGTCTTAGTAAATATTGAAGTTAAGAATTGATGTTTTTTATGTTAATATTAGAAAAGTAAAATAGTGAGGAGGTTATGAGCTGTTGCACACCACCAGCCTGACCAGCTGCCAGCTCTCACTTTCTAGATAGCTCGAGGAGGTCAGAGAAAATGAGAGCTGTTACACTTACACACCACTCTCTCTCTCTCGTTCTCTCTATTTCTCCCTGTTTTCCTCTGTCTTTCTCCACCTCCTCATATATCGCCAGCAGCCACTCTCCTGCTCAAAGCCGTCGTTGCCAACCAGATCCACCATGCCACCACCTGCTATTGCATTTAGCTTCTTCGATGGTGCATTTCCGTATTGAGACGGATTCACCCCTCCTCGCCTGGATCCCATAGTTTCTCTGCCTCCTTCTCGCGCAGATCCGCCATCGTCGGCGACCGGAGGGGCGGATCCGGCGACCCCTTCCCCTCCTGCACGGATCCCGTGGGCGGCTTCACTCCTCCTCGCTTGGATCCTGTCGTCTCTCCTCCCCACTGTCGCGCGGATCCTTCGTGGGTGGTGATGGGAGGTGCGGATCCGGCGATCTCTTCCCCTCTCACACGATTCTCGTCGTCTCTCCGCCCCCCTCTCGCACGGATCTGCCGCCAGCGACGATGGGAGGGCGGACCCGGCGGCCTCCCCTAGGGTGACGACGGCAATTGGTTTCAAGAGGTGCCGATGTCCATGATGAGACCGTATGCGTCTCATGGTCTCCATCACCAAAGCCGCCGATAGCGCCAAGAAGATGTACATTGCTCTTGAGCTCCCCCGATCCCCACTCGTTCCATCACCATCACTCAACGGACTCCCCGCTAGCTGTCCGGCCGGCCGGAGAGGAGGGTTCAAGCTTGCAGACGAAGGTGGACCGAGGAGAGCGCAGCCGAGTGGTGGCACTGAAGATAGTGGGCGTTTCTTCATGATTTCAGGTGCGTTCTCGGTTGATTAACATTTTCCTAGCTTTTTGATTACACGGTTAGACATGATTTTGTCTGTGTATGTGCATGTGGGGGTCCGAGGGATATGGATGTGTGTTTTTTTTTTGCTTGTTGGGGGTATTGGTGTAAACTTATCAGATATCTAAACATAGTAAATTTTTTTCTCCTGTAAAGCATATCTGATTCAGTTTATCTAAGTGCTTAAGTCCTATGGCTGCCATAGATTGGGGTTAGTTTTGTCCTTAATATAGGATTATAGGACTACAAACTCTTTGATGATCCGGTTTGTGTGTACCTATGTATGATTACTTAGACTTTGTAGGAGCTGTTCTGCTATTTTCACATGCAAACTTTTTATCCATTTTTCGCATCTAGAATTATTGGCCAACCATTATTGAACTCATTTAAACTATATGGATCTGAAGTTTTTATACTGAATATACCTCATTAGTTGCCACACAAGGTCATATCTTGTTACAAAGTCAGTGATTCTAAAAATTAATTTGAGCATATCATGTCTGTGGAGTAGTTCATATTCACTTTTCTTCTTTCGGAATTTGTGTTCTTTGTTTGTGAGACCAACATCTTCAGGATTGATTAAGCTGTTATACAGATATTTTAATCTTTTAGACATATATTGCTTGAAGAATTGAATTTGGGAAAAATGTGTAGTATTTCAGCATCCTTGATTAGGTCACACATGTTTTGACAAAATAATATGTTTTGTAATCATTATACTCAAGCGTATGTGAAAATAGTAAATTCTGGAACATGTTGATCAGTCCGAGGTTGGGAACATGTTAGTTAGGTAACACACTGTCCATCTGCTCTATGTTGTAGGGGAGGAGCGGATTGTTGAGTGGATTCGAGGCAGAGATGGTGGTTAGGATGGAGTGGTGATGTCATCGGAGGTTGTCTCGAAAGCTGCAGTCGAGGTGTCTGAACCGGTGAGTTTTTTTAAGCTGATATGAGCTTTGCTATGTTTTTCTTTGTCAGAATAATTAGATTGGACCAATAGTTTATTTGATTTGTTTGGTTTGAGTGGATCAACCAAGAGCATATGTCTAGGTGGAGAAGTGTATTCATTAAAAACTTGTCCTGTTACTCTATATTGGTCGAATCTTGATGCGTTCTTCTCGGTGGGGCTCGTGGACGATAGCAATGTTCCAGAATTTACTACTAAAATTTTAGTAGTATTTCTTAAGTAGGAGGGCAAATTGTGTTTTTATGATTATGTTATCATGTAGCTTCCTAGTGCAAGAATCTAGTCGATAAATACTATAGTGAACAAAAGAATGGAATTATTTCCATTCTGAAATTCTAAACATACATATACATATGATAGTCTGTAAGTGAGAAAATTTGTCAGGCAGCTTAATTCCTGGACTGAACTGCTTGTTTTCCTTTTTTTTTTGCCCCCTTAAAATGCAATGATACATCTTGTGACTACAAATGCCATTATTAATTACCAGTTGATCATCTTGATAAATGAGACCATTGCTGCTAGCTTGATCTCCAAAATCTTAGGACGCCCAACAAACCGGTTTGGTGCTCAACAATTCAGAAAAATCCAATTAATTCAGATTATATTCGTATGATAATTGTATGGTGTCGATTATATTAGTTATAATGAGCACTAAGGCAAGTTTTCAAATTGACTAAGAATTCTACTATGATTTTGCTGTCAGGGTTATACAATAGATCATGCATTCAATTCCCGTGTTGAGGGATGTTCTCATGATACTGGGCAGCTATTGTTATGGATTTGTGTTTGATTATTTATTGAATTGGTTACTTTTCATATTCTCTGAATTTAGCCTTGAAGGTTAATCAGCTAAAAATTATCATGTCTGGCTCTATGGATTACCAGAAGTATCTAAACTACTCATTTTTCTATGTCAATTCCTGTAGAAATCTATTTTCCAACTTCGGGAGTGGAGGAGAAACTGGGTTCATGTTTTCACCGCCGCTGGTCGGAAATTGGTAAGGTTTTTGTCATGAAATTACCAATCTTAATTGAATTGGTTAGTTTTCAGTAGTTTGAATTTAGTCTTGAAGCTTAACAGCTAAAGTAGGAAACTCAACCTCTAAATGATAAATGATACTGTTCATATTGATATTTGCAAACATTCAAGTACTGTGAATTTTATTACCTCAATGTGTTACTACGATATTATTCCAATCAATATGACACGGTGGTTCAAAAATTGCAGATTAAATCAAATCATTAATTTCATGCTACTATGATATGATCTCATATTAATTTTGTTACCTCAATGTGTTACCGTAATGGAGTAGAATTTCTTGAGTTATATATAAACCTAATGGAATTGTAACTGCATTAGAATTTCTTGAGTTATATATAAACCTAATGGAATTGTAACTGCATTCAGGGTTCAGTTTAATGATAACGTGGAAGTGGCTTGACCCCCGAGGAAGAGCCTCGTGATTTGTATTTTTGTATTTTCTTGTGTGTTTCTATTATTTCTATATGTATGTCTTGCCTGTGATTGTATTCGTGTATGTGTATTTTTCCCCTGCGAGAGAAATCTGTAAAATCGTGTTAGTGTGAGTGCTAAAAAATAGCGGTAGAAATAACAGAAGAAAAGGAAAACGGAGGACTTGCGGTTTGTGGCCTTGTGGGCTTGTGGTGCACCTGGACTTGTGGGTTAGGCTTTATGGGCTTGTCGCTTGGACCCGGGCTTGCTTATGGGCCTGTGGACAGATGTGGCCTACTGGGCAATGATCACACACAAAAGCGCGTACGGACGAAAAATCGGATCTGTGTAAACTGCGCGCACGGACGAAAAAGCGTACGGACGACAAATTGGTGACGAAAGGAAAAATCCAAATCTTTTAGTTAATGATTTGTCTAACAAATTTGACTCCACATATATAACCCTCATGTTATTTTTTTTAAAGTCAGACCTATATATCATTCACATAGTAGATAGAGTTATATTTCTTTGATAAAAACCATTTGTTGTTTTGGTTTTGTAAAATACCACGTCGAAGTTATAGCAAAGTGATAGTTCAATCGAATAATTGTAATTTTCCAAATTATTATTTTTATAATATCGCAAAGAGTTCAATACAAAGGATGGTCCGCTAAAGATGGTTTATAGTTTATAGTTTAATCAACGAGAGGCGCGGTTTTCCACGGGAGAAAAATGCGAGTGCAAACTGAAGGTTTGGGATGCAACATTCAGCAAAGTCACAAATAAATTATCCAAAGTCAATTCCAAATACAAAAAAAATCTAAGTAAGAATTACACGAGATTGCAATGAACGAGCACGTCAAAAATCACTAAGCATAACACTCGCAAAGACCTGACAATCTACAAGACGATATCAATTCGATCGGGCATGCACGCAGGTGCATGCAGCTACGGTGACCATCAGACACCGTACACGAAGACCGGCAGCAGCATGGCCGCGACGGCGAGTCCGCCGGCGCCTAGCGCGGAGGCGGCGCCGCTGGGGTGAGGCGGTGTAGGGGGAGCGTTCGACGGCGGCGGCGGCGGGCTGGCCGGCGGAGGCGCGTCGTGGCCGATGACCTTGATGACCATCCTCTGCCCGCGCTCGCAGTGGCCGGCGACGCCGCTGATGAAGTAGAAGAGGCCCTGCCGGTCCAGCCCCACCTCCGTGTCGCCGTTGTTGGAGAAGAAGATCGGGTGCTCCGCCTTGCACTTGTTGTAGTCGTCCTCCGTCACTACCATCACCGAGTCCTTCGCGTACTTGAAATCTGCATCAAATGCAAATCAATGTCGCGTACTTGTTATTTTTATTACAACCAGTAGAAGTTGAATTTAAACTTAAATGTTTATGAAGTAATATATTTCATATTAATATATGTTGTCAAAATTTTTTAGATTTTTCGATGACTATTTAGGTGGCATGCACGAAACGATGGATATCCCCTCTAGAGATGAAATCACTTTCCCTGTTCATTGCCGACAGAATTATTCGATCGATCGAGTGATCTTACGGACGCTGTCGCCGACGAGGAAGCGGTTCTTGGACGCCCAGTCGTTGTAAACGCCGGCGTCTTTGGCCGGCGGCACGGCCCAGCCGTGTTCCCCACCGACCTCGAAGGTGGTGGCGCCGGCACGCCGGACCGATGCGCCGAGGAGGGCGAGAAGCAGCAGCAGCGCGGGGGAGACGAGGTGGTTCGTCGTCGCCATTACCGATCGCGAGATGGTGCAATGCAGAGGGCGGAGAGCGAATTAATAGCAGGTAAAGAGCGCGGATGGTCGAGCGGCAAGCCAGGAGCCCAGGTCCCAGGAGGAGGAGGCGGCGGCGGTTTTGGAGTCTTCAGCCAGGGAGGGAATAGTGGAGATTGCGACTACGTGGGCCGCATTGGCGTAGCTGCAATCTTGCATTCTTGCATGTCTAGTATGACTCGGCGATTGGTTGCCTCGTTTGACCGACGTGCCAATCAACTGCCAACTGCTAACTTGGTTCTCACTTCTCAGGCTCTGAGCTGATGGGCGTATCCTGGGCCTAATTGTTGTAGTGGAAGTTGCGGCCCTACTAGCCAACGGCCCAGTGCAGAACGCAGAGCAAAGCGAACAAGAACTAGTTTTCTTTTTTATAACAGGCTAAATATTGATTACCCGGCTTCTGGGAGAAAGCTAAAACAAACACATTCTGAAGAACTACTACTCCCTCCATCCTAAAATATAAGAATCTAAAATCGGATGAGATAATTCTTAGTACCATAAATATGGACGAGCTATAGGAATAGGAAATGTCTCATCTAATCTTATATTGTTGTATTTTGAGATGGAGCCCGTACACAGCCGTTGTATGTAGACGATGCACTGGCCAGTGGCAGCCTGGCAGGCAGTACGATCGTATCGGATCCAACGGTGTGAGATGCACCGAGCCCTCCTCGCTGGCACCGGATGCGTGTAAAAAGATACTGTAGCCCTAGTACGTTCGAGAATCCGAGCAAGCACGCGACTCCCGTATTGTAGTACTCCTACTCTATCTCGCACCAAGGAGGGACAGTGTGGTGACACCAAGGACAAAGCATGGCGTCCCCATCGGGAGTAGCGGAAGTGTATCGGCAAGCGCCGTGCTCTGTCGGGGCCGGGCGGGCTACCGCGACAGCAGCGGCCGACCTGACCTTCACCTGACCCTGCCCCGGCGCGACCTTCTTCCGCTTGCCGCGACGGCAAACCTGTGTGCCCCGCGCCGCATGTGCGTGCGCGCGAGATCGCTTGCGTGACGGCTCCGACCACCGCACACATGGGCGATGTGTGCGCGACTACTGTACTGTGCGTGCGCGCGCGTGCGCGTGGGCGGGTGGTGCTTGACCTCGATCGCCTGCGCGGTTGAGTGCGCCACGGCGTCCTCGTCGTCATCGTCGTCGCCAAGGCCAGCGCCTCCTTGCGCCTCTCGGCAAGCCAACCTCGCGGCTCGCGCCCACGCCGTGGTGGCCCATGCGGGCCGCGCCGCTGACATTTTCGCCGTACGTGCGGCCGCGGTTCGATCGCCGTTGGTGCCAGGTTGCTCGTTCTCTCACGCTGGTTGTTTGTACGGCTCGGCTAAGCTACTCCCTAGCTATGATTCCCCCATTCATCGTAACCACATCTTCTAAAGTATTAAATGATGCGATTTATACAAAATACTTTTTATATAAAAGTTTTTTTTAGAAAAATAAATGAATCTAAAATTTCAAGTTTGTACTCCCTCCATCCTATAATATTAGGGATTTTGAGTTTTTTTTACATCGTTTGACCACTTGTCTTATTCAAAAAAAAATTTGTGCAAATATAAAAAACGAAAAGTTGTGTTTAAAATACTTTAGATAATAAAGTAAGTGAAAAAAAATAATTCTAAATTTTTTTAAATAAGACGAATAGTCAAACAGTGCAAGCTAAACCTTAAAATCCCTTATATTATGGACGGCTCTATGCAAGGGTTTGTCTACCTAGATAATCAAATGTTATTATATTTTACAACAAAGATAATACTTAATTATTCATGCATTAATGTTTTGTTTCATTTCGCTCGCCAAAAAAAAAAAATCTGAGCCATAATAAGCTGATTGTTTCATTAATGTGTCTGTTTCAACTGGTGAAGTCGGTAAGAGAGATTTTCTTCACAAAGTTCCTCATGGTATACATACAGTATGTATGAAGCCGCAAAATTACATAGGTAGGTGAACATTTGCCACGGTTTTCCCAAGTTTTTACTGGATTCCACATCTGCAAAAGGGTGCGAATTGCACTGTGTTCTCATATGTGGCAACCTTGACACACAGATAGTAGTAACAACTGGTAGAAAAAGCACCAAACCACTGCATTTGGCTGAGACACCACCCCATGTTGCCCTGTACCTGTAGAACTGTACTACTTCCAGAATTATACTTGTATTTATACAGTGACATACCAGTATGGCTACGGACGACACACGGTGGAAACGGCTATTTACACGGCGTCTTTTCGGCGGGTCCCACCATGATGCTCCCGAGCTCCGCGTTGCGGAGGTACAGCGCCGCCCGGAACACGCCGTTGACGGCGTCGGACAGCCGGTCCAACGGCGCCGTCAGCTCCTCCGTCCGCCTCTCCACCTCCTGCGCCGCCGCCCACAGCGCCGCCTCGTCGAGGTCGCCGTCGCCGTTGTCGAGCACGGATTTGAGCTTGCCGACGGCCTCGTCGACGGCGTCCACCTCGCTGGGTTTGGTGGCGAGGGCGGCGAGCTGGATGGACACGGCGTTGAAGGCCTCGGTCCACGGGAATTCGCCGGAGACCAGGGGGAAGACGATCTGGTGGAGGGCGTCGCCGCAGAGGACGGCGGACGCGGCCGCCGCTGCGAGCGAGGAGACGGCGTCGACGGCGAGGAGGACGGTCGCGGCGCCGGAGACGCGGTCGCGGGGCTGGTCGAACGGGAGAGAAGGGAGCGGCGGGGGAGGCGACGCCGGGGCCCGCTCGTCATGGTCGGCGAGCGCGGCGCGCGCGCGGCGGACCGAGGAAGGCAGCGGTGGTGACGACGACGAGAGGAGGTGGAGCGCGAACCGGGATAGCAGGCGGCGGCGGCGGAGCTGGTCGAGGCGCGCGGTGATCCCGTTGCAGGCGTCGAGCAGCGCGACCCCCGCGTCGAGGTGCGCGGCGACGGCGGCCGCGTCCCCCTCACCAGCCAACGCGGGAACAGCGTCAGCGAGGGCAAGCGCGAGGAGATCCGCGAGCCGCGCCAACGCAGCCAACGGCGACGCCGGCAGCGGCAGCAAACTCCCGAGCCTCGCGGACAGCGCGGCGCCGAACCGGGCGGACCCGGGACCACCACCCGCCGCCCCGGGCACCGCCTTGCCCGGCCTCCGCCGGTGATCCTTCACGCCGCCGCCGGTGGCGTGGAAAGGGAGAAGCGCGTGGTACTTGTCGGTGAGGAACATCTGGGTTGCTAAGGGTGATCGGATCGGATTCAGGTGAAGCTCGCGGCGGAGACGAGGAGCGAGGATGTGGCGGGGAGAAGGATATAAAGGTGGCGGTGGCGTCGCGGGGGGTGTGAACGGTGGCGAAGGTGAAGGTGACGGGACGTGAGGCTTTTGTCCCCGGCAAGAATGCGTTTCCGGGAAGGGGGAGATGGCCTCTCTCTCTCTCTCGGCTGTGAAGATGATGGGAGGGCGGCAGCGTGGGCCCGCCGCGTAAGACGCGTATCGGAAACACTTCTGAATAAGAATTCGCCTTTTCACTCCTCCACGCCTCTCTCGTCTCAATTGAGATCATGCCGTACTGCAGACGACCTGTGTCCCTCTCGTCTCTCCTTTTGGTATCGATCGAGAGGGGAAAAAGAAAATTCAGAATCTAATCAGGGTTAGCTCTCTACTTATCCACTTTAATACTGGACTTAATCGAGATTATCTGTCACATGGTTTATGTGCGGTAATCCACCACATATATATACTTTTACTTCGAGTATGCGCAATCCACCACATATATATACTTTTACTTCGAGTATGCGCGTGGCGTCATCTACTTTTTACCTTGGCATGACGTTTTCTTTCTGAACATTGGGATCGATTCTTTTTTTTCCCTTCTTGTTTTAGCGATCTTGTAATTGCACAACAGCACACCGTAGGTACTTGGCAGACTGGAATGAACACATACACGTAATAATTTCTTCTCCTACCTTGCGGGCTAAAGATATACGAGCAGAACATACTGGAACGTTTGGCTAAGCCTTAAAGATATTTTTTTTCCTTATCGTACCATTAAGGGCATTAATAACTAGACTGGGATCACTGGCTTATTACCCCCACTAATAGAGCTTTCATCTTTATGACATTTGATCTTACAATCTCCAGGCACTCAAGCTCCGTGCAGGGCCGCGCGTTTCCACTGGTGACATCGCATCCTACATCATCGTACAACTACAAGTGCAAGGCTTGCACTTTTCTGCAGTTCACACTGGACTAGTAAGTTACTGTCAGATGGCATATGTGCCGACTCGATCAGCTAGGCTTATAAACAAGAAAATGTACGGGCTAATAGGTAAGGATGGGGCCATAATATTTTCTCTGGGTACATATTGATCAAAGAAAAAAAAATCTCCTCCCATATGCAAGTTCTACTAGAATGTGCTTCTGCGATTAAAGTCGTAACGAAAATTTCATAGGAAACAGTTACAAAAATCATCTTTATGACATTTGATCAAATCGATTCCAATGCCAGGCAAATGTGCTGAGGCCTGGTTTAGTTCCTAACTTTTTCTTCAAACTTTCAACTTTTCTATCACATTACAACTTGCCTACCTATACAAACTTTCAACTTTTTCGTCACATCATTACTATTTTAATCAAACCTTTAATTTTGTCGTGAACTAAACACCCAGAAGCTGATCGAATCACAAAGTAGCCTAGCCTAGGTTATGACGAGTCCAGCGTGAACAGCACGCCCTTTTTATCGTGATTTTTCTTTGGGGTGTGTGTCTGTGCCCATACCACGTCATTTTCTGATTTTTGCCGAGCCATTTTACTTTACTTACCGTGGATGCCACACAACAAACCGTACATCACTTGCAGGGAAGATACAGATATTTTACCCGTGCAACGAACCACCCCGTCTTTGAGGGTGTCGCGCACACGTGTAATGGGTATGTTCCCATGTTCTGTTACGCCCCCATTCTGCATGACGCAACGCTACGAACAGCACACTTCATTTCTGTATCATATGCAATGCAATACCGACATCATCAGATTAGCAGAAGTAGCAAAGGCCATACCTCCTGATACCTCTCCTGTGTCCTGATAGACTCGTTGGGGGTGGCAACAGCAACAGCAACAGGTGATGGCGAAGAAAAATTTACCATGAGACGGGGTCCAGTGCTACAGTTGCCACCACGCTAGCTTCGCTTTGGCTCCACGCATCCGAAACGGTAGGAGAGAAACGTGGGCGCCCGTTTTATTCTTCGCCCATTGGCTGTTTTTTGAAAACCAGGTTCGGGCCATCGACTTTGACCTGCTGAAAACTTGATCTGCACACAACATATGGATAATGAGCGATAATGGTAATTTGAAAACTTTATAAACCTGAAATTAAGGAGCCGTTGACGCAGACCCTTTTGAATTGACGTGTATTGTAGGTTCAGATGGCCGACTTGGCCCCGTTGATCTTGAAAAGAATGATGTACAAGTGGGATAGGTACATCTAAAGTTTGGCATACATAAAGTATAAACTATAGCGATCTAGCAAGCTAGTGAAAATTCTAAAGTTTGGCTTGTATAAAGTATAAACTATAGCAATCTGGCAAGCTAGGGAAATTCCTAAAGTTTGGCATACATAAAGTATAAACTATAGCAATCTGGCAAACTAGGGAAACTCTAAAGATTAGCATACATAAAGTATAAACTAGCAAACTGGCAAGCTAGGAAAATTGTGAATTCAACGTTTCTGGACCTAAATATGAAAATAAATAAATGCCTATTTAACACCGGAGTATATAGCAAATAGAAAAAAAAGAGAGGCATTTTGCATGTAACATATGCCTTGATACTTGAGAAAAAACAATGTATTACTCAGAGTGAAAGAAGAAGATAAAATCAAAATTAGAACTTTAGAAGTATGAAAAAAGAACCTGCAGATCAGCACACACATTTGGTTCTCGTTCCACTTTGATGCTTTGATGTGCTTAAAATGATCTCATGAGCCATGACTATGTGGCAACTCATAAGTCCTGTCTACAACTGTAACATATGACTGAAAAACACGGGGGATTTAGTGTGATAAATGATATGAGCATTTTCAGAAAACCTTGCATTAGTGCGTCATAGGCAATAGAATGTCTAGGACAGGATATGGTATTTAGTTATTTGCCAGATCAATGTTGGCACACAATGAAGGAGTACCAGATCAACAAAGCTATCCATATAAACTAAAAGAGTTCTCCTTCCACACACTGTATCACACAGGAAGCAAATCAGCTAAACATCACAATCAACACAGCTAATATTTCCTGTTTTTTCAATTTTTTTAATTAGGTAGAGTATGCTAGGAATGTTCTTATCATCTTGCATGTGCTCAAACCAATCCAGGTGGTGGCCCCACAATATCAAACTTTAAGAGTAATCTGTTGTGGCACGAAAGAAAGCATCTTCCCTATCGCTAATCTGGTGTGGAATTTCAGCAAGGTGGAAAGCTGTTGCCGGATTGGCCCGGTCAGCTCTGAAGACCGGAATTGCAAATTCAGACTTCAGCGTTGTGGGTCATATGTGAACCCACTCAGGCGACAAAAATACCTGAACTTCCCGCAAAATAGGGGAGCAAACGATCTGTTTTGATTAGGTAGGGCACACATGGAGTCCATGGTGGTTGAAACTCAGACATAAGATAAGAACAAACTTATCTTCCTTGACAAAAAAAAGGGAGAAAACACCATGGTTTACCAAAAAAAAAAAGAAAGATAAAAGGAAGTAGCATGCCAAATGTAATGTATCTAACATAAATTAAGTCTTGGAAAATAAAAACAGTGATGACTGTTATTGGGAAATGCTTGGCTACTAAATCTAATAAATGTGTTAGTTCATAAGTGATGGCCCAATCATACATTATTTTAGTCATTTTACTTGTTGCCTCTTTCCATTGTGTATGTTCAGAATTCAGAGAAATGTCTGATTAACTGGCACACATTTCTCAACTTACAAACCAACCATTGTTCTGTCAATATCAAAATAATAGCAAACAGAAGGTAGGAAAATGTGAGCTGTCGGTCAATACCTGAGCTTAAAAACGACAAGGACAATAAAAAGAAAATACCTACTGTAGGTGGAAAACACCAAAGCTACTCAATGAGGAAATAGCAGTAAGTTTGTGCTTCCACAAAACCAGTCAACACAAAAAAAGTGAATGCCTCTTCCAGCTCAATCAGATGCTACCAAACTCGAGTTCCATAGGATGAGCTTGCAACTGCTAGCAAATATACAGTAAATAAGCTGAGGAAACTAAGTTCTGAACCATGGTCTGAATATCATGATATGTTTTCTTTAGTTCAACGGACAAGGCACCCATTAAAATTTTTGTAACACTCAAAAGCACCTTCCTTGATTATTGGAGTGCACACTTGAGATTAAAAAAAGCTGCCGCTATACAAAATAACTACCAAAGGCTAAAACCATATTCAAGTCCCACTTTACAGGTACACAAGCAACATATGTAAGAGAGAGAAGTACACAACACAAGAAAGGAGTCTATTTAATAAAGCACAATCAAACACATGCTAAAATATTACTACCTATGTTCTTTTTTACTTGTCGTTTTGGACATTGACACAATCTCCAATGTATATGTCTCATACTCTCATCATTACTTTTTCTAGTTATATATGTATAAAACTTATTAAAAATATAACCATGTGAATGTGTTTTTCATGACAAATCTATCAATGTCATTTTCACATCTTAACCTTTTTTTTTAATTTTTAATGATTTAGCATATCGAGATTTGAATGTGTTCTCTAGGATGTCATCCTTTTGATAACAGAGGTAGTACCTCTCCAATGGGCACCTCTTTCACTCTTTGTCACTAACTTCAGAAGAAGAATGTATGCAGACCGTAAAATGTAAATGGATTTCAAAAGATATTGAAAAAGGGTACATAAACCACAGATTGAGTTATTTCTCTTAGCATATCAGTACTGATTGAGAGGAAAGTTGTGATTAATGATATCGACAATTTAAGCATTTGTGAGGTTAATGCATGAAACGTATGCTTACCTTGCATGGCATCTGTTTGTTAGGAACCCAAAGGGATGAAATGATGAACATGTCAGCAAGGTAGTTAATTACATCCAATAACAGAAGGAAATGTTTTGATTTTTGACATGTAGAAGTGTGGAGCATTGCCATCCACTGAAATTTCTACTCAAGCCATCAAGCCCTGTCATTTTCCCATTAGTTGTTAGCTTTCAAACGAGTTCATCTAGAACTCTGGAATACACAGACGAAAAGAAAGAGGTAGATATGTAATATGTTCAACAACTTTTCCAAAAAAAAAAAAAAAATCCTCCATAGAATATTTAGCTAACTAAATTACCTCATTGTTAAAATTGTGATATGAAGTTAGCATCTTCAAAAGAAATAAGATGGTAGGATCTCCCTGAATCCTGATACAAATATCCGCTTCACTCAGGCTCAGTTTCAACTGACAAACGTTACGGTGAAACAGAACCATCAATCCATAAAGTCTTTGGTTGACTGCAGCAACCGTCATTCTGTGACCTATCATGCAAATGAATTGGTCATGATAGTGTAAAGTAACAGAAACGTTGAACACTGGGGCGAAAGTTCCCCACCTAGGCTCGCGTCGCTCCAGCCCCAGGGGCGATGCGAGCGCCCCCACACGCGCCGGCCGTCGCCGCGCCTTCCCCCTCCCCTTCGCCTCGCCGCCGCCCTAGTGGCCCACCGGAAAGCCGGCCGGGCGCAAGGACGGCGGCGGCGGGGCATCCCGGCGCCCGTGGCGGCGGAGGCGGCCAGATCCGGGGCTGGGGAGGCGACGGCAGCAGGGCAGAGAAGGTGGCGGCGACGGGGCGGACGAGGCGGCGCTGGCGGCGGCCGACGGGGTGGAGGAGGCGCTGGCGACGGTGGCGACAGGACGGGGGTGGAGCTGGCAGCAGGGACAGGGCGGGTCTGGCGGCGCGCGACGTCACCGGATCTGGCAACCTCCTCGCTGGATCCGGCGCCCCCCAGTCCGGATCTGTCCTCTCCGGCGTGGGAGGCCGGATCCCCTCCGTCGAGGCGGCGACCGGCCAGCATGCCGACGACAGTGTGCAGCCGGGTGTGGAGGCGGGGAAGAAAGAGACCGGCGGCTGTGTGGGCGCAGCGTTGGCGGCGGGACCCGCGTGAGAGACGCGGCTTGAGGCCGGCACGGCGCGAAGACAGCGGCATTGGTCCCTGTGCGGCGACGGCGCGGTGCTCGGCGGCGATGACGGCGGTGCCTCCCCAGATCCGCGCCTCTCGACCGGATCTAGAGGGTGGTCGGCTGTGGTGGTCGGCGACGGCGGTCGACTTGCGACAGCTGGTGACGGCAGTTGGCAACAGCGGCGACGGGTGGTTGCGGCAGTTGGCGGCGGCGACGTCGGCCGACGACGCCGGCGGAGGACTTGGCGGCGGCGTGGCGGAGGGCAACAGTGAAGCGGCCGCTAGCAGTGGCGGCGGCTCGCGGAGACGGTGGCTGGTGGTCGCGACAGCGGTCACCAGAGGCATGGCGGCCTTGGACGGCTAGCCGAGGGCGTGGGAGACGGCTGCATTTGGCCGGGCAGCATCGTCTGGTGGAAAGGTCGGAGACCGGCTTGGCGCAGAGAGGCGCAGCTGATGGCAGTGGAGGCCAGCTCGTGCGAGAGGCACGGGCGGCGGAGTTAGAGGCCGGCTTGGCGCGAGAGGCACGTCCAGTGGAGGAGGCCGGCTTGGCGCGAGAGGCGCGGCCGGCGGTGAAGGAGGCGACCTAGGTGTGACGAGGAGCTGCTGGTGGGTGTAGCGCGGTCTTCGGCGCACGAAGGCTGGCCGGCGAGGGACGCCGGTGCAGGGGTCCCACATGTCGGTAGAGCTTGTGTGATGGTGGAGCATCAGTGTGGATCTTACCCCTCAAGGGTGATTGCCGGACGAAAGCTCAGTCTTGGCTCCTTTGAGTCCCGACGGACGGCGGTGGCGGTTTTTCTGTCGCTTCTCTTCTTGAAGACGTCATTTTGGCATCCCCTAGGGGGCAATCTCGGTTGTCCCTTTGTTGGTCTAGTGGCAGCCGGTCACGCTTAGCGGCGGCCGGTCCGGTGTTAGCCTTCTCCTGGGCTTGTGTGTTGGCGATGTCGGTGTGTGGGTGGTGGTATTTTTTCCTTTTTCCTGTTTACGACCCTCTAGGGTTGTAATCTTGTAATTTTTTCCTGCTCTATCAATAGAACTTCACACCGTCTCGTGTGAGTCGTTCAAAAAAAAAAAAAAAGTAAAGTAACAGAAACTTGACCCTATCCGTCTTGGTTGATGGGTTTGCTCCAATCATTATAAAATAAACCTTGAACAGGAAATCAGTCTACAATATATACAGAATGCAGTCCTTCGGGTGAAACTCAAATGTAACTGGCAGGATATGATAATATGCAAGTTTCTGATTCATTCGGGAACTGGTGAAACATCATATCATCCCTTTTTTGAGATATCACCCTCTGGGAATTATTAAGCAGTATATTCAATTATGAATAAAATCTAAGAGAGTATGTGTAAGCTTAAAAGCTGTGGTTAAGTGTATAATTTGTCCATGAACCAAAAAAAAGGAAGAAGATAACATTGAATAGTATAAATAATAATCAGAAGAAGAATGAGTGAGTTTTCATCAATGTTCTCCATTAGATATTTCATACCTTTCGCATTAAGGGGATTCAAGCTGTATAGCTCACCAAAATGATGATTTCCTGTTCATATTTAAGGGAGGTACAAAGAAAATAACAATATTTTCGGGAAGCTAATGGGTTTACAAGGAAAATTGAAATGGTGCATGCATTAGTGAATAAAATAGTCAAGAACAAAATCATGATGGAATCCTGGAAGAGCTCTGAGAGAGCCTAACAGGAACAACCGCCCATATGCTGGTAGAGTACATCATCATTCGTATGGAAGAATATTTTACTGCGCTAAGAGTATCAGGGGTGTTTGATATCTATTTCTGAAATGAAACTCCGTATAGAACACCATAAAGAAAATCAAACATTAGCAGTCTCAGGTAGATTTAAAATAACATACGGGATTCGAAAGAAATGTTTGAGGACTACAGAAATCTCTATTCTGGTGAACCCTCCTGATATAACTAGACACTGCTACGTGCTCAACTCCTGTAAAATCCTTGAAAAGGATACATAAACGCTGAACTATCATGTGGTTTTCGAAACGATGAATTCATCAACCAATACATACAAAACAGTAAACAGATGCACGCCAAACCACACAGATGAACTTGAGGCGTACAAGACCAGCAACACTGAGCTTGAGAGTTGAGGCGCGCTACAAACCAATGGAATCAGAGCCTTAACAAATGGGACACGAAATGCCATCTTCCAATCTCCATGTCAATGTACCAAACCCAAAAGTCTGAGCGGTTACCGAAAGCTCACGAGTTGTCGAATTCGTTACCCTAGAAAAAACCGCACGCGCATCCGTACGCAAGCTAAGCACGAGCATACACGCATAGATAGAGAAAACTCGGGGTGAAAGGGGAGGGGGGGAATCCGTACATTACGCGCTGCTGCCCGATCGAGAGCCTCCTTCTCCGGCTCCGGCTCCGCCCCGGAGATGTCCCCAAACTCCAGTAGAGCTCACCCGCACCTCGCGGCTGGAGAGACTCGCGGCGAGAAGCGGCAGCCTCCGGCGGGGAGCTGCTCCCCAAATCGCGCGGCGGCCGGCGGCGAGAGATGGAGGGAGTGTGTTTTGCGTGTGAAAAGCTTCTGGCGGAAGCTATACGATGGTTGGGCCTTAGTGCGGGGCCGAATTAGTAGGCCGGAACGGGACTCCGGCCCACGTGCATCCTGCGGCCCGTTCTAGTTTGCCTCACGCGCACCGTTGGAAATTGGACAACGTCTTCAACGAAAAATCAATGACATATGATAGCGAAAAAGAGACAATACAATATATACTGGTGAGAAGTGTTATACGTACGAGTGACTCATACATACGACTAGCGACTAGCGTACGTCTTACCTCATCATCAGACTAATCACGTAGCTTGGATTACCTTCATGTGAGTCCAGATTTTTCAGAGCTAGTTATGAACTTGTGGTTGTACACTTGTACGGGAGTCGTATGCATAGTTATTATGTATGACAGTTTGAGGGTCTATTTGGGAAAGTTTTTAGCAGCCGTAGCTTCTCGCATAATCTCCAGCTCTTCAAATAATGTAGACTGTCACTCAGATTATAAGAATATGAAGTTATAAAATCAATAAAATGATCTAGAAACCAGAAGATGAAAACTCGGATTTTCGGAAGCTAGTTATCAACCAACAGATTCTCAGAATCTTAAACTCTCCACACAGGACCTAATACACACTGTACACTGCTAAGAATGATTAAGGACTTTTCTTTAAAGATGATGGAAGAGCATTTTCCCGGCCTCCATATAGAATGAGTAAAACTAACTAGACAGGAATATTTCCATTGTTTCACTAAACTATTCACTATTCAGAATTTTCCCATCCGCCCGTCAGATATACATTTCTTGCCGTGTGAAACTTCCTCCTATTTGGATGGACTATGATGATGATGAAACATCAGCATTGGCAACCTTCTCCCGTAGCTTTTGTACACGAGCCTGAAACAGGGGGGGTTGAGTGTGTCAAAATGGAGAGTTCACAGTGTTACAATTGCCGTGCGTGTGATACAGACACAGAAAACACTAACCCTGAACGACTTGGTCCGGCGAATGGATGGATCAAGGTCCAGGGCATCAGCATAAGCATCCTCTGCAGCTCGGTACTCTTCCATTGCAAACAGAGCATCGCCTCGTGACAAGTGAGCCTGCATAGAGCAGCACAGCCATGACAAATAGGCCCATGGAAAAAAAAACAGATAGTGAATTTAAAGACTGACTCTCTAAGAAACTCCATTTTATCAGTGCATAGAATAGAACGTTATGGTGTTTCAGACTTTCTGTTAGGCAGGGGGAGGCTCCATCTACATTATACAAGTGAATTTCATTGAACACTATGTGCGAACGTAAGCTATATGTCAGAGACATATAAATCAATAGAACTATACTTGCTATCGCCCGTCATCTTTTTTTTGAGAATGCGCAAAAGAGCTGCGCATCTTTTTTATTAAGATTGGGGAGAAATTGTGACATTTTTACAAAGCAACTGAAATAGAAACCGAAAAAGAAAGGCAAGAAAAGGAGGCTAAGCTATAATCTCGTGACATCAATTTTGCGACCACGACAGCCATGATCTACTATGGGAGAAGACCTGCTAGTCTCCAGAGGGCGGCCTCCTCTGCTGCTGCCCTAGCAACCTCCTCCCACGATCGCTGCTTCTGGTTGAAGACCCTATTGTTCCTTTCTTTCCATATGGACCAAGCGCCTAGGACCACCACTGTATCGAAACCACGGCGGAGTTGCTTTGCCACTCCCTTCCTGGATGCCGACCACCAAGAGATGAAGGAATTCTGAGAGGCGGGGAAGAGGTCCGGACGCCCAATGGTATTCATTACAATCCACCAGAATTGCGCGGATTCCGGGCAGGAAATCAGGATGTGGTCTATTGTTTCTTCTTGTTGGTCACAAAGCACACACCTCGCCGGGTGGGGCAATCCTCGGGGCCTCAGTCGATCTGCAGTCCAGCAACCACGATGAGCCACGAGCCACATGAAGTAACGGCAGCGGGGAGGCGCTTTGTGCCCCGTTGGTCCATATGAAGGCTGAGGGCACTTGTGCCCCGTTGAATTGAAAATTAAGCATTTCACTGTCATGCCATCCAATGATCTAAATTCTGCAATCACTGTTCACTACTATTTAGTTTGGCAATCATGCCCAGCCATACTGTTTGGTTTTATTGATCATTGTAGCAACCTTTCCTCTCTGCATAAACTACTAGGTAGCCAGGTAGGTAATCTGTTTGCATTTGCAAATGTTTGTGGCATACACAACAGTCCGCAACAAACAAGTTAAGAAACACCAATGTGATAAGGAAAAAAAATATTTGTATTGTAGCAATCAACAGTATGGCTTGGCTGTGGACGAGTAGTAACAAGAAGATGATAAATTCAATTTACAGGGCAGGTGTTTACCTGAGGAAATTTCGGAGCAATCTTTGTTGCTTCCTCGGCATCAGCAAGCGCACCAGTGATATTCCCCATTGACAATCTAGCCCTAGACCTGCACTTAGCATCAAGCATTCATTTCAGTTAACGCAAACTCTCATTCTCACTTCCCAATAGTGCAACGAAGGCAGCATTTCCTAAGAGAAAAACATAAATTGTGAAAAATTAAGCTATCACACATACTCCCAATCCCAAACACTCGTTCTCATAATCAAAGCTACAGAAAGGACCTGCTTCTGTACGCCAAGTGGAGACCGCCACCAGCATTCATCTCGATAGCCTGCAGTGCATACAAGCAAGCAACAAGTTAGAAATTGGAACAGGAACACTACATGATAGTACCTGTAGCACGGGAGATGCAGCTTCCTTGACGCCATTTTCAAGAGAAAAGAAAAAACAAATTGGCAAGCACACTTTGCTTGGTAAGAATGGGGTGAATCCTCTGCAGAGACCTCAGTCAGGAGGGCTTCCGCTTCGGCGGCGCCACCCTTCTCGAGGGCGGCCTCCGCCTTCTCACGCGCCGCGAGCGCGGCGAGCCCCGCCGCCGCGTCGAATCCGGAGTCGCCGAGCAGGTGCTCCAGGAGCTGCGCGGCGCGCGCGGCGGTGCCCACGTGGCCGAACACCGCGGCGCCGCCGCCGGAGACGGAGGCGCCGAAGTTTGGGCCCGCCCCGCAGCGGCCGAGGCAACCGCAGGAGGCCACGTCGACGCGCGGCGGCGCGAGCCCCTCGAGCGCCGCCAGGACCTCGCGCCCGCCCTGGCGCGCGCACGTGCGGTTGGTGCAGACCCGAATCTCCACCGCCGCCCCCGAAGCTCTCGCCGTCGTGGGACTCCGGCGGTGGCGCGGGGAGGCGAAGGAGCAGGAGAAGGCGGTTGCAGCCGCTGCCGCCATCGCCGCCGACGAACTCTGATGAGGCGGGGGGACACGGAGGTGGAGTAAAGTAATAATACGTTTTTTAAAGGGTTTCTTTGCAAATTTCCGCGGACATTTTCCGGGTCCACGAGCCAAACCGGATATTCGGATCGCAATACCGACCCATGTTTTTGGTGGGCCTTACGAAAGCCTGTCTCTAGCGAGCCCAACTTTAGTGGGCCTAAATACGGTTAGGGAGGATGTGCGGCCCATGAAGGCTCGGCCCATTATACTGCAACTAGGCCCAATACCTAGCCATTCAGAGTTTCGGACCTGTGGCTATCGCGGAAGGGAGCGGCGGCGAACCCAGCTCGGTGAGTCGTCGTCGGCGGCGGCGGCGACGGCGACGGCTAGGACCACGTGACGCGGATCAGCTCGGAGGCAGCGACGACCCATCTCTGATCTCCCTCACGTTCAGAGGCGCGACCAAGCGTCGAGGGGGAGCGCTCGACGGCGAGGTACGCGTGTGCAGATCCCCTTCAACTCTAGGTCGCAACGAAGCCTCGACAGTGTTCCCAAATTTTCTTGATTTTTCTGTCACCTGCTAGTTTGTTGATCTGCTTGATTTGTTTTTCGCCTGCTAGTATGTTGCAACTATCGGTGCTAATCGATTTAGGCGATTCTTGCACATCTTTCTGTGTTGACTCGCTGGTGTTAGCCTGTTAGGAGTGATGCTCTCTAGCTGTTCGATGAAATGCCTGATAAAAGCATCTTTCCACGCCAATATATCTATCAACATTTATTCGCACGATTTGTTCCCCTTTGCTAATGTACCTATCACCATCGATTTGCATGCGATAGGATCATTGGATCATTAGATTACTGGTGAATGTCGTATAATGATTTTTACCATACAAAGTATTGAACAAGAATGCAAGTGGCTTAATGGTTCATTGTTCTTTCTGATTTCTTTTTGGTTTGTAGAGTCATGCAGGGGGCGCGTGTTAATCTGAAGGGGTGGCAACAGGCTGCTGTTGCATTCGGTTCTGCATTTGGGGCCTTGCTTGACCCTAGAAGAGCTGATCTGATAGCTGCTCTTGGGGAGACTACTGGGAAGCCAGCATTTCAGCGTGTGCTTCAGCGGATGAGGAACAGTGCTGAAGGCAGGGTAAACTCATGCTACCCTATATCCCCTAAAAGTGCAGGACGTTATGTCGATGCATCCATTTGTTGTGCTTGACCATCTCTTTATATATAGCCTTTATTACTAGCATATTCTGTAAATAGTATACATATATACTCAGCTTCTGAAACAGTAACAATTTCTCTGCCAACAAATGCTAAGGAGCATATGATGATTATACACCAATACTACGAAGTAGATTTTTTTTGTGTGAAGTAGCATTATCCTTTTTACTTGGTTGTTTCAGGGAGCAATGTTATACTGAAAAATGGAATAGTGTAGGTCTTTTCATAAGCTGTCCATTTTTTTTGTTGTTCATTTGTTATTTATGCATTTAACTCTCCAAAATATCTTCCTTGTTTGGCTGCAGTCTAGACTTACCCATTCAATAAATTTAAACCTGCAATTGCTATACTTTGATGATTTTTTCCTTCTTGTTACATCACTGCCATGCAATAGCAACACATGCCAGCTGAAAATGTGTACTCAACACTGTGGACTTCTTTCCCAATTGACTTAACTAAGATACTATTCCTACAGGATGTTCTCCTGGAGCGTCCTCGAGTTATATCCACACAAGTTTCTCATGCCTGGGACATGCCTCAGAACACATTTGGTGCAGCATATGCTCAGTTCATGGGATCAAGGAACTTCTCACCGGATGACCGCCCACCTGTCCGTTTCATGGATACAGATGAGCTTGCGTATGTTGCGACCCGCGCCCGTGAAGTCCATGACTTTTGGCATGTGCTGTTCGGCCTTCCTACGAACCTGATTGGAGAGACTGCCCTTAAGGTCATTGAGTTTGAACAGATGTTCCTTCCAATGTGCATGCTTTCAGTCGTTGGGGGCTCTGCAAGGTTCAATGAGAAACAAAGGACACTGTTTTTTCAGCATTATTTCCCATGGGCCTCAAAAGCAGGTCTTAAGTGCACAGATCTTATGTCTGTGTACTATGAGAAGCATTTTCATGAAGATTTGGATGAAGTGAGGAGGAACTGGGGAATTATACCATGCCCTGATCCCAAAAGGAGAAGTGTTTAGACTTTTAGATCGGTACATTTTGCATGAAAGATGTCTGAACTTGGTTTTCACTTTGTCTACGTTAGTATTAGCTCTTCCCTTTGAAGAATAATAGCAAGAGTTATGCTATTGATACCTAAAAAAACTAGTAATTCTCTTTAACTTAGCATAGCAACTAAGCTTGCAATGTTGATGTTCCCTTTAACAATAGTGTAGATGAGTTAATTACATTTTTATGTGTAATACTAGCTGAATGCCGGTACTTTGCTATGGACAGAAGAAAACATATCATAATATTGTCTGAAATAAATAAAATTATATTTTCCGTGAGATGTGTTGCCCATCCTCTTTTTGCAGCACAAGGTACAACTATCCTTGCATAGTTGCATGTGCAAAAGCAAAATTAGAACCTCATACTAGATCAGAATCAAAATTATTTGGCAGGCCCCTTGTTGCCAGTGGCTGAGGCAAAGCTACCTGAAACCTCCTTGCTGAGTTGCTGGTACACGGCTACACCACCTCTGAAGAGAGAGAACTGCAGATTGGTGCGTATCCCAAAACGAACGGCAGAAGTAAAAAAAACTGAGACCAAATGGTACTAGTAGTAGGTAGTACGTCCAAAAGCTGCACTGTAATTATGGACCAAATCACCTTAAAGTTACAACAAAAGAACAGAAGAAAGAAAGCATGCAGCAAAGGGACAATGGTGAAAAAAGAAATTTACATCCCCTGTCAATCTTGCTCATCTTCATCTATCTTACTCACACCGCCAACGCAAGACACAAAACGAAAAAACAAAAGGGAGAGCCCAATCAATGCAGTAGATCATCAACTTAATTTACAGGTGAAAAATTAAGGCGAGCTATGTAGTTAAATGCCCCTATGTGATGTGGTGGCAAATCTTGACCAACAAAAAGAAGAATTCAAAGAAGAAGAAGACGTATTACTGCTTGATCCATCATTAGCACAGCCTAGGCAAGCCTCTACCGCCGGTTTGATGGCAGGCGGCGGCGCCGAACGACGACGACGGCCTGCCGCCCTTGGCCATCTTGGACATCTGCCCTCGCATCTCCTTGCACGCTCTCTCCAGCTCCACCACCCGATTCTGCATCTTCTGCAGGTTCAGCTTGAGCAGCTCCTTCTCGTCCATGGCGTCCAGGTCCACGCTCCGGGCGCGGCTGCCGCTGACGATGATCTTCCTCGGCGTCTGCGACGGGTCAGGCCTGCCGCCGCCGGTGCCCTTCGCCGCGGCGGCGGCGGGTCTGATCTGGAGCTTGGACTGCTGCGAGGCTAGCGCCTGCACGGCGATCCCCGGCGGGATCCTCCGGTTCTTGGCCAGGTCCTTGCACGCCTCCAGCGTCAGCTTCTCGTAGTTGAGGCACCGGCATAGCGTCGTCCGCTCCTCGATGGTCAGCGTCGGGTGAGACTGCATGCAGACATAGAATAAACTTCAGTCAAATTTGCACAAAGTTCAGCTAAGTTTCATCAGCATTCAGCAACACTCTCTTGCAGCCTAGTTATTTAATTTGCAGAAAATTCAGCAAAGTTTCATCAGCAAACTAATGCCTTGATCAATGGTACTCGCTGTTAATTGTAGCACAATTAATTAGGCCCAATCATGCATGCAGCTAATCACATTAGATAGTGTCAAGGAGCAGCACGAAAAGAAGAGAACTACTCCCTCCCTCCGTTTCACAATGTAAGTCATTCTAGCATTTTCCACGTTCATATTGATGTTTATCTAGATTTATTAACATCAATATAAACGTGGAAAATGCTAGAATGACTTACATTGTGAAACAAAGTAAGTACATCGCAGAGAGAATTAAAGAATTGTTTAGTTCCTTTTTGCGCGCGCTTTACCACGCTTGAGAGAAAGGCAGTGGATGCGATGGGAAACAGGAAGCACAAACATGTAGGAGAGGATTAAAGAAAGGCCATTTGCACATAGAAAGCACCGAAGCCAGGATAAAGGCAAAATCTGGGCAGACCGGGCACTTGTTAAAGCCTCCCTAGGTTTCATTGCTGACAAACAAATTGGCGAGATCTCAGTTGCAAAAATGATCGGTTGGCCAAGACGAAATGGTCACCAATGTGATGGGCTAACGACAGTGTCATGGATCAAAAGTGAAACGCAGACAGGGAAAAAGGTTAAAGTTTACGTCTGCATGCATGCAAATAAAGCTTGAACGACTATGTCAGAAAAAAGCAGTTGTATCTATCCAAGGGTTGCCAACTCTGCAACTGTGAAGAAACAAAGGACCACAGTCCACAGAAAAAAAAAATGTGATGCAGAAGTGCAGAAATGCTGCATGGATTCCTGAGGTAAGTATGTGATCAAGACATAGCGAGTTTCAGTAAGTTGAAATTATCAACTTATGATTTTGAAACAACTTAAAGTTAGCATTTTTGTTGAAATGGGATCAGACTTCAGTGGATAGGACTGGTAGGACAGAGGAATGTATGGTGGCCAAGTGACAAGGTTTCAGATCTGACGAACGAAAAGCTCACACTGCACAGTGCAAAAGGGTTAAAGGCAATGGAATTATGGAAATTGGACAAATGAATTGTTCTACCCATAACACAAAGTACTAGGCGATCTCTCTGTCCATCATTAGCGTCCCATGATAGTACTATCAAACTTTATTCAGTCCTTTGTAAAAGACCAGGCAAGAACAGGCCAACACACAGGAATTATGCAGTGGCTAAGAAAAAAACAGTTCGAAACAAAGTTGTTGCAAAGAAAGATTTGAAAGATATGCAGAGTCCTGGAGGAATGGTATATCCATGACAGAAGTTCCAATCAAAGAAGCTGTATTGAAGACAGAACTGACAAAAATGTAAATGTTGAAATCATAGCCATTACGAAGGTGACCTTCAGGTACAGCAAAAGCGTACTACCAGACTACTACCTAATATCTCTCCAACTATTAACCTTCCTATCACAGTTCTTGCCAGTGTTTATCAACATTCTAACTGCCTATTGCCACCTCCAGGAACTCATCATGGCTCCAATCATAGCGTGAGAGAATGCTCCTATTCACTGTCAGTGTCAGGTGAAATTCCCGGTGCCCTAAACTACCTACAAGTCTGTTTCTACCCAGTCATGATCAATCATTCACGAAGTCAGAAGCTCAGAGCAGAACAAGTAAACCTCAAAATCCAGCTAAGGGGGTACAGAGAAATACAGGATTCACGTCGAATTTTCCAAAATGTAAAATCTGGATGCTTACTAGACGACCAAAATGCCATCTTGTCCCATGCACAACGGTAAACTTTACCTTGGCAGGCAAAGAATTTTACCACTGCTCCTACTAATCCAAGACTAGACTGGTACTTTTTTTTTTTGCCGGGACGGCCAAAGGATGGCCGGCCAATTTCATTAAGATAGGAGAAAAGACTAGACTGGTACTGCCCCTATAATTAGCCACTCAATAGCATCAAGCTTTTTGAACAGCCTATCAATCATGTTCCCAATCATGAATTGAAACAGAAGTAGTACTATCCTATTATTCATAAACAGGTATTACTATTAGGACGAAATTAACATATATTTTGTTCACTGAGCCAAACACTACCACCGAAAATAACATTTTTTTTGCTGAAAAATATGAAATATAGATTTCATAGAAGGTGATCTCTTTAATTACCTCAAGGTAGATATCCAATGCCCTGTACACGCCGTCGTAGCATTCCCGAGCCGAGTCCGGCAGGCTCTCGGCGACGGCGAGGAACTTGGACACCCTCAGGCCATGGTCCGGCGAGATCTCACCGAGGTACTTGTCGACCAGCCTTCCAACCTTCCTCATCCTCTGCGACGGCAAGTCAGCCTCCTCCTCGGAGCCGACGAACACCCTGACCAGCCGCATGACCAGGTTCACGTCGTACACGTCGCCGTCGTCGCCGGAGACGAGGAGGTCGTCGAGCGTGGCCTGGTCCAGCATCAGCCCCATGAGCCTCTCCAGCTTGTGCCTGCACTCCTTGCTCAGCCCCACGGCCGACACGATCCGGAGCACCCAGAAGAGGCCCCGGCACGAGAACGCGGTGCCGCCGACGAGCGCCACGCCGTGCACGGCCGTGTCGGCGAGTCCGGCGAGTCCGCCGCCGCCCTCCCTGCACAGCGCCGGCCTGCGCGTGGCGGCGCGGAGGTAGTGCAGCAGGAACCGCGTCAGGATCAGGTTCTTGTTCTCGATGCCGTAGCAGCCGAGCACCCTCATCGCCTTCTCGATGGTCTGCGGGCACAGCGACGTCATGTCGTCGAACCACCACTCCCTGGCGAAGCACGGCTTCATCGACTCGGGCGTCTTGGTGGACGACGACCGGCCGAACCCGAGCGTGTCCGGCGACGACGAGCACGACGACGACGAGCGGTTCGGCGTCCCGACTGCCCCCGCGGCGACGGGCGTCTCCGGATTGGCGGTGATCTTGGAGAACAGCGCGGAGATGAGCCTCTCGAGGAGGCCGGAGGCGTCGGCCGCCGCGGCGAATGGCTCGCAGCTCTTGACGGCGGCGAGGACGTCGGCCCATGTCCAGTAGTAGAGGCCGTCCACGAATGCCTCTGCTTGGGTCAGGAGGTTGCAGGTGCACACCTCCTCGGTCATCTCCAAGAACACGGCGGCGCAGTGCAGGAGCGGGAGGTTGGACGGGCAGAGCGGGACGCGGCCATTGTTGTAGCAGAACCTGGCCACGAGCTCGAACCCCTCGCCGCCGCCGGGGAAGTCGGCGAGCTTGACGGACAGGCTCTCCGCCCGGCTCGTCTTCCTCTTCTTCTTCTCCTGCGTCACCATTGTCCTCAACCTCCCCGAGAACGCACACATGACGCTCTGCACATGAAACAACACCAATCACTTGTAAGAATAGATGATTCTTGATTACGTGAACCGATTTCAAAGATTTACGCAGGTCGCACGTACCTGATGAAGAAGAAGCGTGTGATGGCCATTGATGTGCACCTTGAGGTCGCAGAGCTCATTCATGGCTCGAGAGTGAAAGAGAAAGGGAGGGAGAGAGAGAGAAATGGAGGCAATGGCACTGCAGAGAATGGAGTTTAATAGTATCTAGGAGCAAGTGAGAATTGGGAAGATTTGGTTGCTTGGTTGCTGCCTCAGTTCAGTTACTTGGGACCTCAAGGCAGATACAGTCACAGCTCACAAGCTCACAGTGTAGTAGACTAGTAGTACCACATTGCTTGAGTGCATGTGTCCTGTGGAGAGATATGGAGGAACACCTCATGATCCCTGAGAAGAAAACAAAAGCAAGTTTTGGTCTGGGTAGGCAACAGGTTCTCTGAACTCTTCACTCTTCAATACTGGGCTGATGGGCTCTGCATGCAGTTCAAAGAATGAAAGGGAAAAAAAAGCACCCCTGCCTTCCAAAGGCACGAGAGCAAACAAACAAAAACGTCCCCTTGTTCTATTCTAAAACAGAGAGATCTCATATGAAAATAAAGAAAAAAAGAGAGGAAAAAAACAGAGGAACAGAGAGATCTTGTTCATGGCCACTATGGATTGAGTGTTTGCACTGCTCAAGGAGATGATTCAGCATCTGGATGCTAAGATTGCTAGTGCGCCTGGCTGGAATTGATTGGCAACATGTCACCAACTTGACATCAGAGCACGCAACAAACTGTAGCTATGCACCCTTATCCTGTAGTATTACTCCAGTTCATGCTGTGCATATTTGTCAAAGTGCAGTAAAAATTCTGTGGCTAGGCAACGACCAACTTTTGCAGGATGAAAGATGAACTTGTAGCTGTTACAAGCACTGTTAAAAGTTTTCCCCTTCTTTTTGCTCCCTAGTCCCTATACTATCCAGACATTCTATGGCTATAGTACTGTTGAAAATCCTGTGCTGAAAAACAAGCTTAGAGAGTTGAGAGGACATCAGGACACATGGCCCTTACAATGTATTCAATTAACTAATCAGAGAGAGAGAGAGAGAGAGAGAGAGAGGTCGTGACATTTGTTCAGGCATGTGTGCTCTGTCAGGAGCTGGTGCAATTGCAGTGGCTCCATCGCTCCAAAAACCTATTATGCCAGGGCTGTCATATTGGCAATTTGATATGGCTTAGGCCACTCAAGGCTTTGGTATTGTCTTCTCCCTAAGAAATGGGCTTTGGAGTTTTACTGGTGCTCACAGTCACAGGCTTATCATATTCCATGTGGGAGTTGGAGAGGAGCCCTCTTTCATGCTTAAATTATCTGTAACATAAAGTGTTCATATGAAAAGATGAGGAGGATGGAGTATGGACCATTGCTACTACCTTTTTGGTGACATATTAATGGATGTAGCTCAAGAACCTTCAAACAAGAAGAAGAACAAACACGCAAAACAACAACTTCTTCTAGTTCAGGCTGAGCTGTCCGCCGGCCATACTAATAGAGGTAAGCGTGGGAAGATTTGCCAAGCGTTTAGTTTTTCATGTTCAGATGTTTAGGATGTCTAATATCAGGTTAGCTGATATACTGATATAAACACATGAGTTAACTAAGGGACAAATCAATTGAAAGGTAGGTACAGCATAGTCCACTATTATAATCTTATGGACAGAAATTCAGAGGGTCAAGACGAATACCGTGATAAGATATTGCTGCATATGCATCCAAGCTAGCACGGCGAGAACAGCAGGGAGCAGCAGTACGACTAGCTAAGGAATCCCGCTCACAAGTGCCAGAAGAAATGCCACTCGTGTTAGTTTATCATCAGGCTCGCAGCAACTCCAACATGTGCAGTGTTAATACCACCATCAAGTACATCCAATGTGGTACTGTAGAAATTAACCACCTAGGGAGTAGAAGCGTATGGTCAGTTCGTGTTTGATCAGACAAACCTGGCTCTGAATTGGTTTTGACTGTTTCGGACCAAAAAAACTACATATTTGAACATCGCATTCGAGGAATGCGAATTCGACACATTGTACTTACAAAACTTTAACACAGGATTAACACGTCAAAGAAATGCTACTACAATGTATGCTACTCTCAAAATTTCGGTTGGCCTATCTTTCAGCTGAACTGATTAAAAAAACATATGCTACTGCGGCACCTGTTTTTTCGGTATCTTGACAGGTTAATCTACAACCAATAGCAATCAAAATCAAGAACAGTAGCAGCCAGCAACCTGTGTCAAGAAACATATGTCTAACAGATATCCACATATCGCGGCAATTATTCCCGCGGATGGATCACGGGAGAGGGTTTCGGGAGACAACCATAGGTTGGCGATGGCTAAAATACGGGTGTTGGGAAGTGGAGATGAATGTTCTCTTGGCGCCCACTCACCAACTGAAAACGGATAAGCGATTGATTCTCCTCTCCCTGGACGCCACGGCATCACCTGCCGGTGTTGCTCACGAGTGCAAGAGAGACCAAAGATGATAAAGAAATGCCGTACTCACTTAACGGCCACCGTTCTTCCTCTCATCGCCATCAATTCAGTTAGTGAAGAGAACCTAATTGCAGAGGTTAATTGCTACTACCTACTTCTAATTTTTTTAGATGCTTGACTAGAGGGAGAAAGACTTACGTTGTTCAGAGTTGACGATCTAGTAGAAGTATCTGAACTTTGTACACAATCTGTGGTTGTTTCTGAACCGAAGCGCGGAGCGCCACATTTTTATCAGCTTTTCTCTCCCTGCATGTTGAAGAATGTTCAGTCCAAAAATCCAAGGGCGTGAGCATTTGAAAAAGATGAATGATCAAGTAAATGTACGGGAGAAAGCCAAAAGCCGCCATGAATGGGAAGGTGAAACGAGCAAAGGAGTTCACCTCACGAGGTAAACGAGATCCGCCTGCAGAGGAATGGCGATGGGCACTACTGGGTTCTGCAGGTCGCCGCGCGTGCCCGCGTAAACCAAGTCACGGATCCGCCGCCCCCCACCCCACCCCGGCCGATCAGTCCAACGCCACGCCGCCGGCGTGATGTGGGCGGCACGCACGCCCTCGCGTCGCCATCCTCTCGCCGCCGCCGGCGACGGGCCTCTCACATGCTCTGCAACTGCAACTCACACGCGGCGGCGAGGCCCATCCCGTCGTTAGGCCTGTCCATGGGCCGAGACAACATCGAAGCCCGCGTCTCTTTCTGTACTGGGCCAGCGAAGCGGAGGACGCGCGGCCCATCTCGAGTCCCCTCGCGGCGGCATCGTCTCGTCTCGTCTCGCCTCCGCGTCGCCGCCGCCGGCGAGAATTGGAAAGGCGACACGTGATTAGTTTAATCAGGAAGCTTCGGGAGACGCACGAAACCGCGAGCATTTCTGATTTCTCCTGATCTCCTCCCCTAATTACCGCCTCCTCCTTCCTCTATGTACGAAAAGCCAAAACCCAAATTCGCTTCCCCCCCAAATTGCTCTTGCGGCGCCGCGGATTCTTCGTCTCCACCACCGCCCTCGACGTCAGATCAGGTATAAAATCCGTACGCGGGGTTCAATCTTCTGGCTGGTTGTTTCGATCTGGTTCCTGCCTTTGATCGAGTTTTGAGGGTGAGGGTTTGTTTTGGTTTTCGCTTGCGCGGTTGCAGGTGGTGCGGTCGATTTGAATCCATGGCGGCGGCGACGGCGGCGGCGGCGCTCGCGGTGACGGACGAACTGGCCTTGCCGCTTCGCGCGGTGGGGGATCTGGCGGCCGCCGCGGGGGTCTCGCGGGAGGAGGTGGTGGTCATCACGCAGTGCGCCTCGCTTGGTGAGCTTCTCCTCGTCTCCTTGCTTCCCTTTTTCCTGCTATCATATGAGACTCCGATATCGATTAGGATTTTTCGTGTTTAGATTCAATAATATGGAACTGTGCCTAACCCTGTTACGAGCGTTTGTTCTTTGCTGGTTAGGATCAGTTCCAACTCAACAAATCGCAACAGTTCAATCGATTCATGGTAGAGTTCTTCGAAAAACAGTTTGGAGCTCACCATTCCTTTAGTTTCCGACGACTCCCCTTATGATGCTTCATATGCTAATTCCTATATAGATTCATTTCACCATATATGGGACCAAATAGGTTATGAGACAGTGCTATTGGTTGACGAAGGAAAGAAAAGAGTTTCATATTCTCACATCAATCATGAGGAGAAAATTTTGGAGATCATCTCCCTTTATGTTTTGTATTGATTATCTAGATTCATTAGTGGCAATATTCAATTCTCACCCATGACTACTACTCCAAAATTGGAGTATGTTCCAAAATTTGGACCCTACAATTGACACACTGTTTTGCTCTGTTATATGTTCAGTTTTGATTTCTGTTATGCTTCAGTATACCTTATCCTTGTAGTATACATGTTGGTTTGTCATAAGCTCATTTTGAACATTTCATGTTGTCATGGTTCAGGTGGGAAGTTGCCTTTTGCTGATGCATCAGTTGGTTCTGTTCTTGCTGTCATTAAGAAAGTGGAAAACTTGGGGGATCAGTTCATAACTGAAATAAGCAGGGTTCTCAAAGCTGGAGGCATGGTGCTTGTACAGAGTTCCCCCTCTGATCAGGATGTATGTACTGTTTTTCCAATTTACTCTATTTTGTAATGTTTAATTTGCACTCCTGATTTTTTGATCTTCTCTTCATCAGCCCAATAACTCTATTGAGCGCAAGCTACTGTTAGGAGGATTTGTTGACGTGCAAGCTTCTGCTGCAAGTTCGCAGGATAATGAGCATTCTGTTACTGTGAGTGATCTAGTGCCATAATATGTGTTAATGCTTCTGTGTGGTCACACTTTCCTGTGCTAACTGAATCACCATGCAGATTAAGGCAAAGAAGGCCTCTTGGAGCATGGGCTCTTCCTTCCCCCTCAAGAAAGCCACAAAGGGTCTTCCAAAGATTCAGATTGATGATGACTCTGAACTGATTGATGAAGACAGCCTCTTGACTGAGGACGACTTGAAGAAACCAGAACTTCCAGTTGGTACTGTTATATAGAACCCTTCAGCTTTGTTCAATATCTATAAATTAAATATGTAGATCCTGAAGGTTTGCTTATGTTTTACCAGTTGGGGATTGTGAGGTGGGAGCCACAAGGAAGGCATGCAAGAACTGTACTTGTGGCCGGGCTGAGGCTGAGGAGAAGGTGGAGAAGCTAAATCTCACATCAGAACAGATCAATAACCCTCAGTCCGCTTGTGGCAATGTGAGCATGACTGCTTTTTAATTAAGTGTTTTCTTTTTTGCCTTTGGTCCTCTCCCTGTGAAAATCCATAGTTTCATCCTGTTACCCAGATTTGTTGCCTTCCTGTTATGCTTATGTGTGAAATGATAATTGCAGTGTGGGTTGGGCGATGCATTTCGATGTGGTACTTGCCCATACAGAGGTCTACCAGCATTCAAGCCAGGCGAGAAGGTAATTATCTCTCCTGACCCTAAATTCTTGATTCATGAGAACACCCAAGATGCCAGTTGAACTTGTTTTTAAGAAACAACTCACTGTTCTCTGATTGGCAGATTGCCCTACCTGGCAACTTCCTTGCGGCTGACATGTGATGATAGAAGGGAACATCGGCAACAGCAGCAGATAGGAATTGGCTTCTTTAATTTGTTCGTTCGTTAGAATGTTGAAGTTGCTGACCAAGTATGGGTGTGATAGTAGATGGAAAGAAGAGGACCATTGCTGTAGTCCCTGCTAGGGATTGGGATCCAGTGCAGTTGCTAGGGTAACTGCAACTTAAGCAGTTGCACTAGCACCACATGATAACAAATTAATGGTTCTAGCACCTGTATACTGTAGCAGAAATTACTGTTTCACGTGTTTTGTAGCAACAAATCTGGACCATTGGATGAAAATACAAATGGATCTCAATCCCCCTGCTAGTTATCACCACTTTCTGGTTCCCAGGTTTCAGGTGTGAGTGTGACTCGCCTATGCGTTCTGTTTTGAGGATATATGTAACTGAGAAAATACTGCACTGTTGTTTCATTGTGAAACTGTCAAATCTCAAATCGCACGTCGCTGCTCTCTGCTGATCTTGCAAGACAGTGACCCCTTAACAAATGGCATGTTAGTTTCAATGCAGTGGGATGTTGTGTTCTTATCTGCTGCGTGCGGCGTGGTGGTGGTGGTGTTATTTTTTCCTGATTATAGCCTTTTATTGCTGTTGTTTTGTTTGTTTTTCTGTTATATATAAATAATATAAGACCTAGTACTATCTTGTGCAGTTCGTTAATAAAAAAACGTATGTTCGCAGTATTTTGTGTGGTTTTTTTTTTTAAAAAAAGACAAACAAATGGCATGTTCGTGATCCCTGAAAGTGCAAACTGCAAATATAAACTTATCTCTGCGGCATGTAACCCACTTGTATCAACTGTATGTACACAATAACAACATAGTAGTAATAACACAGTACTAAGCATCCTATGCTTGAAACCTGAATACGACTTGTTAGCAGGAGCATAGGGTCCAAAACAGGAACAGTTCTCTGTACTTTAGAAGTGCACACAGACTGGCGACAAAAAGGAGATAATTTATCATTCGCGACTTCTTGGGCGGTTCATTTGATGCTATTTTTAACCTTACCAAATTTTGATAAAGTTGATAAAAAAAATGACTACATTTAGTTTGCTACCAAATTTTTGTAACTATATAAGAAATCATACCGGTATAGTTGCCAAAATTTTGGCATTACTAAAATTTGGTAAGGTTTTTTTTGGCATCAAAGTAAACAGGCCCCTTATCCGAAATACAGGATATCACCAAAGTAGGCCTTCTTTGAAATTGAACTAATTTATATGAAAAAAATCATGTAAAATACCTTTGTTCTAAAAAAACCAGAGTTGTGTTTTGCGATTACATGGTAGAGATGTACACACACTATTACAAATGCAACGCTACACTAACGAGTGCATCCCCTAGCACGTCATGTTTGACATTACTCTGTAACTAAGGGTTGTTCGGTAGTGCTGAACTGCGGTTGTACAACCGCAGCGCTGACGCTTCCCTAGCATCTTTCTTGTGGTGGGATTATACCTGCTGCTGTAAGGCCGTCACTAGTAGCACTACCAAATACACCCTAAGTTTTTTTTACAAATTATTTGGACCTGAAGTTGTGACAAAATTGATAATATTTTAATGAGCCATTTTGTTTCTACAAATATAAAATCTAAATTACTATAATTTAACTTGAAACTTTAAACGTGGAGGTGCACTAAACATAACCTTAAGTATTTTCCTTGTACCAGTGTTGACCCGGTCTAGAACTTAACGGGGGGTTAGATCATGCGTATTTTTTATATACATCATACATGTGCTCAAGGAAACAATACCATACTTTTTTTCAAGTAGAATAGTCAAGCTGCTTATTATTATATAGGAATAAGAATGACACTAATGCTTGATTAAATAGCAATTTTTGAGCTTCATGAACCTCTCTGTTTACCTACAACTTTTTTTTTTTTTGAAGTTAAGCACCTACAATGAATAATCCTACATGATATGACATGGTAAGCACCACATGAAGTGCTCTTTTATAAAAGAGAAAAGGAATTAAGAGCCTCCACCATGAAGCAATTCTTTTTGTTTGGTCTTTTGTACCGTTTAAAACTAACTAACCTCAAGTCATCTTCCCTTAAACCTGTTCTTATCGAAACATATTCTCTCCTCTTCTCCGTCTCCGCCTCTATTCCGAAGTGTAGAGAACCCTGCGAATTTCCCAACCACCGCCTCCGCTCTCTCAAGCCGGCCTCCGCTCCTCCGATCCGCGGGCTCCCGGTCTCCTCTGGTGGATCCGCGATGGAGGAGCAGCAGCAGCAGCAGCCGCTGCTCGAGGTTTGCCCGTCTCCCCCTTTTTCTTTTGCCGCGTGCTTTGGCGGCATCGCCTTGTAGGGGTTCCGTGCTGTTCTAGTGCTCTTGCGTCGAATTGGGTCCATGATTGGGAGCATCATTGCGCCTGATTTGCAACCGTCGGCTCTCGGTCTTGCCTAAGTTTCGCACCCATCTTTTTGGTCTCCGTTGCCAACACGCGAGGGAATTTCTAGCCTATAGGATAATTAATAATGGGTCGGGGCATCGCCCTCTACTTGTTATGTAGATTGTAGAGGTGTTTTTTTGTTTTGTTTTGTTTTGTTTCTTGGGTAATATGCGCATCCAGTTGGATCATGAGCTTGGGGTTTATCCTTTTGTGAGCTTGGGTTGTCTATTATCACTCATTCAATTATTGGGTTATTTTGTTGAAGGAGACGTCTGATGCTTGATATCTGGATTATTTGTAGTGCCAAATGCTCTGGGAAGTAACTGATATCCGACGAGTAACCCTGCTGTAGCCTTATAATTGATACGCTTTGGTCTGGATGGTGATTTGGCTTTAGCCTTATAATTTTGTTGGTCGGCCCAGACAACGAGTCTATGACCATGATCTTAAGTTGTAATGCAATTCAGAAACACGGATATTATCTGTGGTAACTGACATGATATTTTACAACTATGTGCTCCGAGAATCACTAATGTACCCTTTTTTGTTGGTAAAACTTCTGAAACAGGTACTAGCAACTTAAAATAAATTTAATTTGTGTTCAGAAAGAACCCAGAGATAGGCAGTTAGCACAGCATAATCAGTAAATTGTGTTGACATTGAACATCATTTATAATACATGATTGCAGTTTTGTTGATTTAGATATGACTGCTAAAAGCTGTGCTTACTGTGCTACAATCTCACGGGAGAAAATCTGTTATAAAGAATTGCTCTTGAATAAAATTATGTGCTCTTGGCTCAGTAGCAAGAATGATATTCCCTAAGTTTCTTGACTGAAATGATAAACAAGTCAAGGTTGTGAGTTACAGTTTGCTGATTGGAAAATGATATGATGAGTTGTTTTAAGTTGGACTAATATTCTCTACAGTAATGCGCTAATTGCAATTGTCCTTCCATTTAGGTAGAGCAATGTGTAACATCTATACCAGAAGATCATGAGGCCACTTGTTGGGGATGTGGACTCCGTCTCATTTTTGCAAGTTATGCTCCTGTTTTTAAGTGTGGCTGGTGTGGAGCAATCACACAAAGTAACCAAACTTCACGAAAACCTGACAGTGTATGCTTTTCTCATTGGAGGAATTTCCGGGACAGGTTCTTTGTGACTGTGCTCATCCTCTTCATGCTCTTCGTCATATGTAGGTTCCGAGTCTATTGTCATCTGCTTTAGATAAAACTTTCCATCTTGATCTCTCCATGTTTATTTGTTTATTCATGCAATTTGTGCTGCTGTTCCACATGACTAAACTTGTTGTCTCACAGGTGGTGGGGTCTGGGCGGTATATCCAGTTGTTTTCTCGATCAGCACATTTTGTGGCATCTTTCACTGCATATTAACAGGTGTACTAGCTGTATTTACCATCACAAGTTATTGCTTGGCCTCTTTTAAATCTGCTGGTGCACCGGCAGACATGCGGTGGGGCAGCTATCCCATGGTTGGGAAAAATGACCTGGAAAACTATACCTTCTGTACATACTGTAGTAAACCAAAGCCCCCAAGGGCACATCACTGCCGATCTTGCAAAATGTGTGTGTTAGACATGGATCATCATTGCCCATTTGTAAGTCAGACAACTCTAAAACTAACTTCCGATACCGTTATTCCTCTCTACTTATTTGACTTGACTTGGTTTGTTTCCTTTTTCTGTGTCCAACTGCAGATTGGGAACTGTGTGGGAGCTTCAAATCACCGTGCTTTTGTATTTTTTCTTATTTCTGTGGTCATCAGTTGTAGTTATGCTGCTGGTATGACCATTTATTCAAGTTATCGTATATGGCCCCCACTAGATTTTGAAAATCTAGCATCAACTCGCCGTTCAATGGGTTATATAAAGATGCTAATTGAGATTATTGGTACCTTGGCAAGCTCTGCATTCTTCTTGTCAGCAAGGGGTCTTGTTACAGTATATATTGCATTTGCTAGTCTATCAGTTAACGCCGGTATAGGTGTGCTGTTGTTCCAGCAACTTAGTTATATATATGAAGGAAATACATACCTTAACCGTTTAAGTTCGCTGAGTGTCATGCACGGCGAGAGAGGCCTGCAAAACCTTATTCGATTTTTTGGGTGCCCCTACTCAGTTTCTAGAGTATTATCGGGCTACTCAAACACTGGCAAGTTACAGGACAATTCGAGTTCAAAACTTCTTTAGAGGTACATAATCACAAGTCTTCAAGCACTGCTTTCATTTCATATGTTGGTTCATGCATTTCATAAGCCATTTTTTATGAACTCCTTCCCAATAGATTATGTATTGTTGGAGTAAAAAAAATGTGGTCCTTAACTAAACCTTCCTTGCCTCTTAAATCCTTTGGCTTGGTCATAATGATTCATCTTGCTGGTTTCAACTACTTATATTTCTGCAAAGTTTTATTTTTACTTTTTCAACTTAAGGAAATGAATAAGCATGCAATCATGCATAATGTTAGTATCTAGGTAATACTAATTTCTCGTCGTGATTTTCTTTAAATTAATTTTAGCCTACTCACTTGAATGAAAAAGGACTGGAGCCAACTAACAGATTGTAAGATGGTTGTAGATGATGTTATTAGTTATTCCACCTGCTTGGTTACTGCACACAATTCATTCATGATGTTTTGTAATCATTGTAATCATGGACTAAAGCAGAGGTTTCATTTACATGTTTTCAGTGGTAGAATGTGTATATTATCATTTGAAGAAACATTTATGGACCTTCTTGCAGACATAATGGTTCTGCTGCTGACACTAAAACAGTGGATTGACAGTCAATAGCCAGTTAGTTTGCATAACTGAAGCTAGTTGTGAACATAACATTACACAAAATAGTCCACGCAATCTGGTAGAGGACTTCATTTTGAAGGGAAGTTATACTGTCGGCATTAGTCTTGAGCTGGAACTGTTCTCACATTGATTTACTGGATGCAATTTCAGCAGATGCTGAAATACAATGTGGTCCAATATATTCATTGCCTACAGAGTACGGATGATCTTGAGGTGCTGATGGTTGAGGCCATAAATTGCTCTATCTGTAATTGTGAGCATCATCAGTACTTGTTCTGTGTGAAAGATCCCAGTCTAATGCTTCGGTGTTGCAGGAGAAATCAACGTGAAGATTAAATCTGGCAGTGATTTCGGTGTTGTAAAATGCTTGGACCACACCTGTTTGTTGTCGATACATTAACACGGTATATAGGAAAAGGAACCCCACGGCTGCTTTTGTACTATTTACACACTAAACTAGCCTTAAATTGGTCGGTAATCTTATAAACGTGTCATATACTGTTCCATGTGTTCTTGCCATTTTTGTCCAGATTTTATGTAATTCATTCAACTGAGCTTTTTGGCCTGGCAATTGTAACGGGACACAGCTCACGTAATTAATATTGCTGCTGCCCTTGTAACCATTTGACCTCATTTTTGTTCCTTACGGAGTATGGCCTTTCATGAAATCATCAAAGTTTGGAATTATGGGAGCTGCCTGCGTCAGTTTGTTGAATGGTTCGTCTGAACATATATGCAAATGGACATGGTTACTCTGGCCATACATGCAACTAACCAAGCTGCATTGATTTCATCATTTCATAGCAACAGTACATTATATTAATATTATTATATACTGATGATTGCGTTGTCCGCCTTTGAATGGAGGCTGGCTAGGCAGACTTGTCTTCAGTTTCAGCTTCAACAGTTTCTTTCTTCTCTTTTTCTTTTGTGAGGGAAGGAATTTGGAGTATGCAAGATTGCCTTGGAGTAAGAACCTTTTTCTTTTCCTTTTTTGTGATTAGAAGGATAAGCTTCAGTATTACTTGTTGGCTTGTTGCATTTTTTCTAACCTTCAAGCTCGTATGATTTGATGTTGTTGTAATGGTCTGATCATGGGCTTTCCTGAACTGCAGATCTGAAGAAATGCTTCAGCTTCCACTGCATGTACGGATGCCACTTGACAAGGATCTACCGTGCAATTTCACGTTGGATCGGGGAGAGATATTGATCATATTGTTAACTACAAAATCACTCTAAATTCAGAGAGAGAGAGAGAGAGAGAGTGCGGCAAAGTTAACTGCAGGTATGTATGTCTCTCAGATCTTAATTCCTTCACATGCTTTCCTTCGATCGCAAGCAATTTTATCAATTAATTGCCTGTCCTTGCATTGCATTTGCATGCCCCGTTGTCCCAGCAGCAAGCAGGCTACCTCTCCCATCTCATCTTTCCCATGAATTAATCATCCATCTCTCTTTCTTCCTTCCTTTCTTTTTTTTTTCTTTCTCTGCAGCCACATGTCATGTACAGATGTACTGCTATGCCATATACATATGCTCTCTTCTGCAACAGCACAATACGCAAGCTGCACATTGCTACGTGGCACTACGATTCCGTACACACTTACGAGGTTAAACAATGGCGCATTATTTGATTACTTCTGATGGAATTTTGTGCTCTGAGCTGCACATGCAGGGGCAAGCTAGCATGATTTGTGCATATGATGCATTGTATATTCATCACCGAAGAGTACACAGACCAATCAGCAGCTGCAAAGTCAACATGTAAAATGGCAAAAGAAAAAGCCGGCCATTGCTATGTCCGGCCGGTGGAAGGAGAGACAGTGCAGTGCAAGGCTAAGGCCAAAGCCAAGGCAAGGCTGGCTGGCCGGTCGTCGAATCAATCGATCGATCGCCATGTTGCCATGTGCTTTTCCACCGTTGCTGTGCCGCGGCACTCACCGGCAGCCGCAAATATACTACAGAGACTCTGCTTGCTTAATTGGAGTGGGTGCAAGCAAACGACAAGCTTATTACGAGCTTTGCTCGCACATAGATTACTCCATCCCGCTTACAGCATGACAGGTTTTGGTGCCTTCCTCCATCTTTAAATAACTGATAACTTTAGCTTTACTATTTGAATATTGACTAGTAATTACTCTGAAATGGTTAGAGTAATTGAATAAAAGTTTCATGTTTTATGTTTAGAATATAATACAATTCAATAACATATTATTCCTTTTAGTCCTTGTAAATATTTAGTAAAACGACGAGTGGCTAAATTCAAAAGGGAATAGTGTCCACTATCAGTCATTTAAAAACATAGGGAGTATTTTGTCTTTTGTTTTACATCATTGGCAAGTATGAGGAAGCTATCACTGAATTGAATTGTCAACCAGTAGTAACAATTCTCAACTTATGAAGGGGAAAAGGATGTTTGTTTTTTTATCCTTTGGAGTTCCAACAATCAGGGCCCAGCTAAAGAGGGGGGAGCAGCGAGCGGAAATGGAGGGAAAGCAATCTCTCGTTTCGTTTCGTTTCATTTCATATCAACCTGACGTGCGTGTTGCTGCACAGGGGAATTGCAGAGGAGGAGGAGCCCGCTTGTCTTTACAGCGCAAAGATTCACTCACCAATTGCCACATGCTCCTCCTGCCTGTCTGCCTCGCCTCATGCTCATCCCATCTTCCTCCATGATCCATCCATCTATCCGGTTCGCTGGCGAGAATTCCATTAAATTTTAGTATTGATAAGTAAATTGATGATAAAATTTTATAACAAATACTTCTTCCGTCATATAATATAAGAGATTTTGAGTGGATGCGACATATCCTACTGCAATGAATGTACTCGTCTGTACAGATTCATTGTATTAGGATGCGTCGTATCCATATAAAATCCTTTATATTATAGAACGAAATGAGTACTAATGATATTGAAGTTTGTCTGGACTAAAAAAAATCTTTCTAGCTCCGTCACTGCATCCATCCACAGGAGAGAAAAGGGCAAGAAGAAGAAATTAATCTCAATCGCAAGAAAGGAATAAACAATAATTCTCCATGGATCGATCTCACAGCTGCCGATTCAGGCCTCAGATCCAACAGAAATCCGCTTTTGTACCGTGAATTCGCCGCTCTTTCTTCCTCCTATCGGGAGTACGAACCGGGCTGGGGCCCCGATCCGTCCGTTCATCCTCCCCGCCTTTTCCTTCCTGTTTCCCGCGTCCTTTTCTGAGTCTTGTTTGCCTCTCTGCTGCTGCCGTTCGCCGCTGCTTTTATTGATCGGTCTTTTTTGCTACTGCCCAACCTGTTGCCGCCGTGCTCTTGCCGTGCTCGATTAACCTGGAGCTAATCCGTCATCAAGAAGGTAATTAACTGGTATCTGAATTGGATTGTCTTTTAATCTGCTCTGCATAATCATCTACCACATGGACTGGCATTCAGAAAGATTCATCAGAGATCAGGGATTAATTCATTCAGTACGTGCTGATTGATGTTGTAGACTTGTAGTAGCTTTTACTCGTGTGGCTGCACATTCTTTTCTCCTTTTGTTGCAACAGTGGTGGCCATGCATCATCCACATCTTTCTGCAACCCCAATGATATCCCCCTACATGCTTGGTTAATCATATGCCAAAAGCTGTGTACACTGTACACTGCAAGTTTTCATACGCTCATGATAGCGACTGCATCCGACAACAATCTGAGTAGCTAATTAAGCTAAGCCAAATTAGCCGTGAAAGAAAAAAAAAGTTCATAAATCATAGGACGCAGAGTAGTACTTGCCATGTCACTGCAAGAATTCGTGAGCTGCAGTGTCCATCAGATTAACCTCATACTGAGATGAGAGAAAGATCAGGTTTAAACAGTGACCTGACCAAGTGAATTTTCTTTTTTTTTTTGGGGGCCCTCACAAACAGGGCTTGTCCATTTCTCTGACAGTACATGTGGTCCAGATCCTCTTTAATGTGTTAGTGCGTACAAAAGCCCTTGCATCAACTCGATCAGGGACAGGATTAGCCTGGCAATTGCCTCTAATTGGTCCAATTAGTTTATTTATCAGGGGCATATGCATGCAGCCGGATGTACAGTGGATTATATATGCAGAAGAACACATGGCCATGACGTGATGGCGATAGCATAAGCAATGGAAGATGGATTAGAAAAAAAAAACAAAAAAAACGCCTCATCACTAGCTGCAGCTGCTGCTAGCACATGGAAGGGACAATGAATCATATCGCTACACTAATCTGCACGACAAGCCATGGTTAAAGAAATTCCTTGCACAACTGGAGGCGAAAGTTTTCTCGACTTCTGTTTTGGAAGAATGTGTGTATGATATTCGGTTGCTGCGTCTCTCTGGCTATCTGCTCGTTCGTTCGATCGATCGCTAGCTCGTGGTTGGTAGCTGGTGAATATACTGTATTATAGCTAGATAGGAGTAGCTGATTTGTTTCAGTCCCAGACTAGCTGCTACTCACCGATTGGTAAACTGTAGCTGATCATTGAGCTCTTGCGACGGCCAGTTGGTACTGCATCCACAGACTGATCGATGATCTGATGAGATCGATGCATCTGCTTGTCCCGGCCGGAGACATCTTCTGACTGATCGATTGATCGAGCATGGAAAGGAAGGAAGAAAGTGAGGGAAGAAATAAAAGAATTCATCGATCGATCGATCACGGAGATGAGGGGGGCAATGTGCGTCAGGCATGGGATGCCTCGCAGTTGCAGATAACAAGATTTGGCCGATTTCATTCACGAAGGCCACAATATCAATCTTTGCGTCGTGTGGAAGATAAGCAGCATGTGTGAAGTGTCCTGGACGACTCCGGCTGCAGCTAGCAGCAGCGACAGCAGCAGCAGCAGCAAGCAAGCAAAATGCAACGTATATCCGTGATCTCATTCATCCATCGATCGAACCACCTGTCACCGGAAAAAAAATTCATGGCGATTGATCGATTGATCTATCGGATCCATAGCTGAGATCGAGCTCTAGCTAGCTAGCCCGTGCACGCAGATGCAGATGCAGGGGCTGTCTCTGTCCGATCGAATCGAGTGAGACCAACCATCCAAGCGTGCATGCATCGGTGGCCGGCAACTAGGCCTCCTAGCTTAGCCCTGCCTTGTCGATCGATCGATCGATGGCCAACGTCATAATAACCTTGGCCGGTGAGTGAGGCGAGAGTTCGTGCGTCTCTGCATACTGCGTCATCACCTATGCTTCACTCCTCCGTCCTCTGACCCCTCTCGCGGTTTGGAGTAGCTTTTGTCCATGGTAATTTACCTTCTTAATATACTGACCTGCAATCTTTTTGCGCGTTCGCCGGGATCGTGCAATTCTCACCGGAAAAGCAGGAGCTAACAACCAAAGCCGGCGTGTGTGTTGTTTTTTTTTTAAACTAGTAGGTGTGGTGAGAGCTGAGATTGGGTGGTGGTGGCAGAGCATGGAATTCCGGGAGTCCCGGTGCGGTGCCGGCAGGTGCACGGAAAAGGAGGGGATGCGTTTGCGTGGGGCAGCGTCGCCATGAGGCCGAGCCGAGCCGAGCAGCCTGGCTGGCTGGCTGGCTGCTGCTGCTGCGTGCAGAGCAGAGCAGGACACCGTACTATATACCGGCCCGTGCCACACCATCCTCCCGGTTGGTTATCTCCTCCCGCTATTTATATCCCCCCGCCTCAGTGGGCCGTTGCCCCTCTCACTCCATCCATCTCTCTCTCTCTCTCTATCTCTTCCTCCTCGCAACCACCTCTGCATCTTCTACTTCCTCTCTCTCTTTCTAGATAGTTTTCTTGCTGTTCTTGGGTGGTGGTGGTGGTGGTGATGATGTGATGAGGAGGTGAGAATTGTGATGTGGGGGGAAAGATGTGCGGGCATGCTTTCCACAGGCTTTCTTGAACTGTGAACTCGTGGGGGTGTATGTGCTCATGTTGGGATTGTGGTCGGTGGCCTCCAATTCTCTGAAAAGAAAGCTGAATTGTCGAGCTCCCCGTTCTGTCTTTGGTCGTCTCTACCTGTTGATGGTTCAAGAAAGCCCATGGAAACCATGCCGCGTCTTTGTGTGCTTCCCGTTCCGCCACCCGGAGAATTCCGGCCACACAGATCCCTGGGGGGGGAGGGGGTTGAATTCTGTGGTTTTGGTTCTGAATTTGGGTGGTTTTTGGCTCTCTGGGGCGTAATTCTCTGAGAATTCTCTGTGTGGGTGTTCTTGGACCATCCAGTACTTGTTGCTCACTTGAATTCCGCCGTTGCGGCGGAGAATTTTGTTGAATTCTTGGTGTTTGTTGACTTCTGTGGCTTGAGAAAGCCCATGGCATTATGCTGCATATTTACTTTGGTTAAATTCAGCAACAGGATGGTTCTTCTCTTCTGAATTTCGCCCTTCTTAAATGTGTGTGGTCAGGCGCAATTCGGCAAAGGTTTCCTTGCTTGGAAGTCTGCCTTCTCTGGATCTTGGTTTTCCTCGTTTTGTTTCTTCTGCTCGATCCTACAATTACTCTTGCTGCTGATGTACTGAATTCCCTACTCTAGGAGAATTTGGGTTCAACAGTTTGTCTAACATTGACTTGTTCTTTAACACACTGTTTATGAAAATTCAATTCAGCACAGGTTCTTATGAAACAATTGCCTGACGAAACACTAGAGAGCTAGCATCTGGATTCAGCGAAAAAGATCTTCAGATCATACACGCCCATGGAAGTTTGATGAAGCAAATGCTGCGGGGAATTGCTGAACGGTGCGACAGCCGGTGGAGAGAATTCAGATCAGAAGTACGCTCAGAAGGTTTGGCTGAAGCAAATTCCAGATTTTATTTCACTGAAGCAATCTTCAGAATTTGATAATTCAGAACGAAAAACGTACTGGCGTTTTCAGAGTCCATCTAGAATTCATCATGTATCCCAAAAACTACTTTTGCATCCGTATCCCTAATTTCAAAATGAAACCACTACAACCAACGCGTTTAAATTTCAAAATTCACCACTCACAATTCTCATTGGATCTCTCTGTTATTTGCCAGAATCCGAGCCCCGACAGCTCGTACTTGGCCACACGACCGGAAGCTACTGACACTTGGGTTTCCAATTCTAAAACCGGCACGAAATTAGCATACCATGCAAGCTCTCTCCTAATTACTGCAGCATTTACGACAAAAGCCCTTTTCCAAAGTAGCCCCCAACCCAGCCTCACATCCCTGACAAAGAAACAAACAGAAAGGCGAGCTACCTTAGCCTTTGCTGCTTGTCCTCATTAGTACTTCACCACTGTAATTAGAGCTAGGTCAGTTCACTGCACAACATTTATCTTTCCCCCTACTTTGGCAAAAAAAAAAAGTTAATTAGAACACTACAAAATTCATGTAAAATTTTAAACTTATCGTATTCCAAACTGCCATTTCTGAGTAAAAAAAAATTAAGAGAGAGAGAAATGAAGTGAAGTGAAGGAGGCAGAGGCAGAGCCGCCAGGGCGGTGGTGGGGGTTCTGTCCTGAGCAGGTGGAAATCACGCTTGTGCAGAAAGAGATCTGAAGGAGGCGAAAAGAAAAGAGAGAGAGAGAGCAAAAGCAAAACACCATCTCTAGAGTCCTCGAGGAGATACTATAAGGTACTAAAAATTTAGTGTAAAAATTAGTACCTCATGGTACCTTATAGTACCTAGGTATCAAGAGGTACCAAATTTATAATAGAAAAATGGTATCTCATGGTACCAAATGCTACCATCCAAAAGCTAACATAACCCCCACATAAAAGTCATGTGATTCTCCCAGCAAAAAAGAAAAAAAAACCATAAAATCTCACTCGTTGGATGCATGATCCGTCTCGCGATTAATTACTGCATCCTCCTGCTGCTGCTGGTGTGCCTGTGCCTGCCTCACCTCACCTGCAGTGCAACAACCCAATCCGGGCCTGCACTGGCAGCAATCAGGGGGAGGATGGAATTTTTCGCGCTTCTCGAGGGGCAAAGCGAACTGAATTTTGCAGCTGCCTGTGATGCCCATTCCATCCAAATTCCCCCTGATCCACGCGATGTTACTGTTACTGTATCCCCTCTAATTTCTTAATTAGTACACGGAATTGCATGCAGTGTGTCCATCAGAATTACATGTTAATCTATGCAATTCTGCAGCTGTTACTACAGGCTGATCTCCACTTGTAACCCTTCTCCTACTACCTGATCTCTGAATGCAGATTACTGCAGTATATTTTCAAGTGAATTCATGCAATGTTATGTCGGAGTGATTAGCTAGCTAGGAGGTAGTAGCATGGTGGATAGTAGAGTTATATGGGAAACTATTCTAATCCCTCGAGGGGATGTTCCCTCGTTTACCTAAAAACCATCTAAACGGTTATGAAAAATTCTGGAAAAATTTGACAACATTCATACAACACATATATACAACTCCACAAAATCTTAAGTCCAAACTCAACTCACACGTCGAGATATAAAAAAGAAAAATTCAACATATGAATAGTAGCGTACTGTTTATATCTAAATTTGTCTTTTTTGTTTCTCGATGTGTAGATCGAATTTAAACTTGAATTTTGGTGGATTAGTAGGCATCATTATACTCTACATTGTCAATTTTTTTCAAATTTTTTCATAACTATTTGTATCGAATTTGGAAGAAAAAGATATACAAGGGGATATTATCCCCCTCGAATCCCCTCGAGGGATTAGAATCCATTCCCAGTTATATGGATCACATGACTCTCAATGATGGAGAGGCCGGCCTGGGCTGGCTGGCTGGCCCTGCCTGACCCACGCTGGGTTGTGCAGATCCAGACCCTTCCTGCCCTCCGAGGGGACCAACCAGATCTCCCACAGATATTCGCCTCGCTGTATTCTCCTACCTACACACATCAACCTGACCTAGCTAGGCTACCTCCCTTCCAAAATACGACACAGTTGTATGTAGATAAAATCAATTATTTTTTCAGTTTCATATCATAAGTCGTTTGATTTTTTTCTTAGTTAATTTTTAAAAAGTTTGACTAAGTTTGTAGCAAAATAAAGTAACATTTTCAATACAAAACAAACATTGTATTAAAATATATTCAACGTTAAGTTTAATGGAACTAATTTTGTGTCGTAAATAATTTTTTTATAAACTTGGTCAACCTAAAAATTTTCGACCGAAAAAAGTCAAACAACTCATAATATGAAATAGTGGGAGTACTTCATCATTCTCGCCCTCACCTAGCAAAAAGTAAAGGCGAGGAGAGGGAGAAACTACGTACTGGTTCATGCGTGCAACCCAAAAGGTAAAATGATCATGTTATCCTACTATAAGTCGTAGTGCTAGAAAGGTACGCACTTGAAAAGTTGAGAGCCCAGGTAGATCAGATTTGGTTGCTGCTGTGTGTTGGTTGTGGTAATATTGACAGTCCAAATAATGTAGTACTTGCATTGCTGCTCGGTTCCTAGTAGCTATTTATATGTGTCACATGCATGCATGCGGGCTACTAGCAAAGGCATCTGATTCTAAAAGGAAGCAAGACACGAGGAGGCTACGAACTCTAGATAGTACATTAATGTATGTGCTACTGCTAGCTATATATGAAGTTGTCATGGTTGAGTGAGTGGTCATGAGCTAGCTAGATAGATGGCTAGCTCGTCGATCAGCTGCATGGTAGCTAGGAGGAGGGGAGCTTGGCGATGAACGCGTCGACCTTGATGTTGGTGGTCCGGGAGAGGAATTTCATGCAGATGGGAGGCTTGACACCGGCGAGGGCGAGCACCGACTGCGGCAGCGTCCAGATGCCGTCGCCGCAGATGAGGCCCGACGCGACGGGGGGAGCGAACGCCTTGGCCCTGGCGCCGTCGAGGCGGTCCCAGACGAAGCGGATGAGGCTGCCGATGCACATGTCGATGCCGAAGTAGGGGCCGAGGTAGAAGGGGATCGCCATGGCCATCGGCAGCGGGAGGAACCTCGCCACCTTGGGCGCCGCGAGGTCCCTGGCGAGGTTGACGGCGATGGCGGCGACGAAGAAGCCGATGCAGAGGTCGAGGCAGTGCTTGGGCAGCGAGCCGAGGCCCTGCACCCCGAGGATGGCCATGTTCCGGTACACCAGCGCGTTCGGCGACGGGTACTCCGACCCCGGAATCCCGATGTCGTGGAACGCCTTGTAGAAGAGCCAGAACACCGACGGCGCGATCACGCACCCCATGGCGGTGCCGATCACCTGGCTCACGAACATGGACCGCGGCGACGCCAGCGTCATGTACCCGGTCTTGAAGTCCTGCGTCAGGTCCGACGCCGTCGACACGATCCCGATCATCACGCCGCACGCCGCCAGCCCCGCGATGATGCCGCCGTCCGACGCGTCCGCCCACGCCCCCACCGTGAAGATGGCCAGCTTGCCGTACGTCGTCGCCAGCGACCAGTCCGTCAGCCCGCACCCGTACGCGTTGCAGAACGCCAGCACCGGCGCCACCACGTACGACACCGCGACGTGGTACCACCTCAGCTGGTGGAAGATGCGGGGCACCGTCGCGATCGACACCACCGCGATCACCACGTACGCGCTCAGCGCCAGCCAGTTCGGGATCTGGTCCTTGAGGAACAGCTCCGTCCGCCGCTTGTCGTCGAACGTCTCCTCCGGCGTCTGCCCGCCGCCGCCGGAGACCGGCAGCGTCGGCTCAGACATCATCGCGCGCACCTGCATCACCAGCGCCGTTGTGGTTCTTGTCATCACCTTCAGAAAGTTGTACAGCCCGTCGCCGAGGATGAGTGAAATGGAGATGAACACCTGCATCGATCGAATCACAATTACTCCATTGATCATGCAACAGATGATCATTTGCAAGAAGCTCGTTCTACCCGGTAGCCGACGATGCCGCGGAGGCTGCTGGGTTTGAGGTCAGCAGGATACCAGTCACCCTTCTTGTGCTCGATGAGAGGCCACATGATTCCCCACGACATGACGCCTCCGAGGAGCACGGAGATGTTGACGAGGTAAGGGCAGATCATCCCGACGCCGACGTACGTCGCAGAGAAATCGAAGAAGAACCTGCAGCAAGAAACCAACTGAAGAATTCAGTTAACTGTTGTTGACTGTCCAGTGTGGCGAGCATCTGTATGTTTCAAGCTAGCATGACATTTGACTATTTCTTTTATTCAAAATACTTGTATTATTATTGTTTATTTTATTATTACTTGTTTTATCATCAAAGAAATGTAAGTTTAACTTATATTTTTAAATAATGTATTATACGAAATATTAACGACGTCGTGTATAAAAAAACAAAGACAATACTTGTTTCTGTAGGCCTCGAGACCCAGCGTCGGGAACGACATGAACCCGCAACCGTCGCCGCCGGTGTAGAACCACTGGAAGAAGCCCCAGGAGAAGCTCATCACGAAGAATTTCCCCAGCATTTTGACCTGCATCCTGCAGGAAAATGATTCAGAATTCAGACAAGAGTCTTATTTATTCTCTGTATTCACCACATGTACATATCTTTAGCAAACTTTCTTATCTGAAAAAAAACCGTACTTGGCAAGCTTTGCACCCTGGGGAGTGTGGAAGCTGTTGATGAGATGTGCGGTTGCAGTGCCACTCGGGTATATGAGCTTGTAATCGATGATCATTATCTGACAGAGAAAAATTAACATCATGGTTCAATTAATTTAACTATGTCCTTCAAAGAAATCATATATCTCTGAATTTTAGGAGAAACTGTAACAGCTGAGCTGATGAAATGTACTAAGTACCTTCCTGAGTGGCACAACTGAGAAGAGGCCCAGGAAGCTGACAATGAAGAGGAATCCAATCATCCAGCCCAAGCTGGGGTTCTTGATGTTGTGCTCGTCCCTGGCCTCGCCTGACTGGTCGCTGATCCTGTCGCTCATCGCGAATATGTAGCTACCAAAACCCCCTGTTCCACCAGTGCATAGATCAGCATCTGAAACCATCACCACCCTGACACCAAGCAGAGAACGTAGTGCACAGTGCTCTCTGTGGATGTACTACTGATAACAGGGAGAGCAGTGATAAAAGTCTAGGACGTGAAGAACGGAACATGTATGCTTATAGTAACAAGGTGCTTAAAGAAAGATAAGTTTTTTTTTGTTAGTAAGGATGCAAATTACCAAGTGCTAGGGGAAACAACACGAGGAATGAGTCTCCAATCAAATCATTTCTTTGTAGGTGCTTTCCCATGGGCCATGGCTAGTTGGCTACATTATCCTCTGTATTTAAATGCAGCAATCATTTTTTTTTTTTGCTAAGCACCGTATTTGTCCTACGTGGCAATTAGAAGTACACCTATGTTGTGTACTCCCTTCGTCCCACCAAAAAACAACCTAATATTAGATAAGACATTTCGTAATATAATGAATCTGGACATTAGTCTTTTTTTAGACGGAGGAAGTATGCTCAATAGGCCAGTTTCCAATGGTGTGCTAAAAACATCATTTTGGTTGGAAATTCAAACGCCTGAACTTTAAGAAAGGCAAGCACAGAACAAGAAAAAGAATCCAGAAAAACCTAAGATCAAAATTCATGCTACACACACCGAAATGGAATTGTGGCCTGTGGGCCTTGATATACATCCAAAAAGGAGGCCATCGAGGCCTAATTTACGGCCCAAACAAGTGATCCGTCGCCATTCGATTCGACGCAAAATTTGCATCGCGCAATCACTGAATCGTGCAGCGAGCGAGCGATCCGATCCGCGGCGAGTGCGAAGAATGGCAGCGGGGAAACCGTACCGCTGAAGGCGATGCCGGAGCAGGCGACGACGCAGGTCTGGACGACGGTGTTCTCCTGGCGGGTGAAGGGGCGGACGCTGGCGACGCCGGCCTTGTCGAGGAGCTTGGTCCACGACGTGAGGAGGAAGAAGCCGAGGAGCCCCGCGGAGACGTTGAGCGAGGGGATGATCCCCGTCGTCAGGTTCAGCTTCATCACGATCACGCTGAACATGGCGCCCAGCAGCGCGCTCACCGCCAGCGCCCGCAGCGTCACCTGCTCCTTCCACCCCGGCACCACCCTCCCCTCGAACACCCGCTCCACCGACTCCACCGCCGCCTCCTCCTCCTCCTGATCTCTACGCTCCTTCCCGCTCCTCGCCATGGCCCGCGAATTGAGCTCTCGCTCTCGCTCTCTCTCTCGATCGATCGCGGTTGCGAGGTGTGGAGGCGAAGGCGAAGGCGCGCGTGTTTCCGGGGAGTTAAGAGTTGTCGTCTGGGCCCCACATGTCAGTAGTACTGGTTGTCCGCTACGAGGGGATGACATGTGGGGTCACTGATGAGTTTCACTTGGGTTCAGTTTGCTAGTGCCACGTGGCAGGGAGTAGGGGCTTTTCCGTCGGGATCCGCTTCTATCGGCGAGTGTCACGCCCGTCTCTTGATCGTCTTCCCGTCAACGTAGCACTAGCTCGCGGTTAAATTTGGCAAATCAACCGCTTGATGATAGATACGAGCCCGGAATTTGACGACCAAATGCCCAAAATTTCACGAAACATCGTCACACGGACACGTACGTAGTGCAAAATCACATGGCAACCAAAAAATTACCCTGGCAAAAATGGGTGAAAATTTTTAGCGTGTCACATCAGATATACTGACACATATTTAAAATATTAAACGTAGTCTAATAATAAAATAAATTACATAATTCGCATGTAAACTGCGAGATGAATTTATTAAGTCTAATTAATATATCATTAGCAAATATTTACTGTAGCACCACATTGTTAAATCATGGAACAATTTGGTTTAAAAGATTCGTCTCGCGATTTATACACAAACTGTGTAATTAGTTTTTTTCGTCTAATATTTAATACTTCGTACATGTCTTAAAAAAATTTATCGGTGGATCTAAACAACCCCCAATCAAACAGGCCATGGCTGGTGGTGCTGATATATCGACAGAAACATGCCATGCCATGACAATGCGGAATGCATCAGCCTCTGCCTGCACCAGACATTTCTGCTCTGTGACTCTGTCCGAGTGAAGAAGACGACGACGACGCTAAAAAGCAAGTGGCACATCTGCTGGCTAGATGCCGCTACATTTTACTGTTGCGGTTGGTGTTGGTGCCCGTGGTGGGCCCCATCTCCTTGGCGATATTCCGGAGCACGTACTTCTGGATCTTTCCGGTGGACGTCTTCGGTAACTCGTCGCGGAAGATCACCGTCTTTGGGACCATGTACCGCGGCATGCGCTCCCGGCTCCACGCGACCACGTCCGCCGCCGTCACCGCGCCGCCGCCCTGCTTGAGGCTGACGAACGCGCACGGCGTCTCCCCCCAGAACTCGTCCGGCCGCGCCACCACCGCCGCCTCGTTCACCGCCGGGTGGCCGTACAGCACGGACTCCACCTCCACGCTGCTGATGTTCTCCCCGCCGCTGATGATCACGTCCTTGGACCGGTCCCGGATCTCCACGTACCCGTCCGGGTGCATCACCCCGACGTCGCCGGTGTAGAACCACCCGTTGTCCCGGATCGCCGCCTTCGTCGCCGCCTCGTCGTTGAGGTAGCCCAGCGTGATGCAGCCGCCGCGGAGCACGATCTCGCCCATGGTCGACCCGTCGCGGGGCACGCTGCGGCCGGTCTCGCCGTCCACGACGTCCACCTCGGCCATCCCCGGCGTGCGCACGCCCTGCCTCGCCTTGAGCCGCGCGCGCTCGGAGGCCGGGAGCTTGTCCCACTCGCCCTTCCACGCGCACGAGAGCACCAGACCCGCGGTCTCCGTCAGCCCGTACCCGTGGCTGACCTCGAAGCCGATCGCCTCCGTGCGGTACAGCACGGCGGCCGGCGGCGGCGCGCCGGCCGTGAGGATCCGCACCTTCCCCGGGAGCGGCTTCCGCACGCCCTCGGGCGCGTTCGCCAGCATGTTGAGCACGACGGGCGCGCCGCACAGGTGGTTGACGCCGCGGCGCGCGATTGTGTCGAACACCTCGGCGGCGTCGACGCGGCGGAGGCAGACGTTGGTGCCGCCCACCACGGCCATCCCCCATGGGAAGCTCCAGCCATTGGCGTGGAACATGGGGAGCGTCCACAGGTACGTCGGCCGCGGCGGCACCGCCCAGTCGACCAGCGAGTCGACGGTGATGAGGAAGATCCCCCGGTGGCAGTGCACCACCCCCTTGGGCGCCGACGTGGTGCCGGAGGTGTAGTTGAGGATCATCGGGTCCCACTCGCTCGCCGGCCGCACCCACGCGAACTCCGGGTCCCCCTTCTCGACGAGCCTCTCGTACGTCAGCGCGGCGGCGGGGGCGGGAGGGAACTCCTTCTCGTGGGGATCCTCGACGAGGACGACGCGCGGGGCCGTGTGCCCCGCCGGGAGGAGGCGGAGCGCGTCGCGGAGGACGGGGAGCAGCGCCGGGTCGACGAAGATGAGCTTGGAGCCGGAGTGGCGGAGCAGGACGGACACCGTGCGCGCGTCGAGCCGCGTGTTGATGCTGTTCAGCACGGCGCCGCTCATCGGCACGGCGAAGTGCATCTCGTACATCGCCGGCACGTTCGGCAGGAGCACGGACACCTGACTCAATCCAGCTTAGCTTAGCAACACGAGGAAGGTGTTCGACGAAATGACCGTGGAAGGAAAAAGGATCGATGGATGCTCACGACGTCGCCGCGGGAGATGCCGAGGGAGGAGACGAGCGCGGAGGCGAGGCGGAGGCAGCGGCGGTGGGTCTGCGACCACGTGAAGACGGTGTCGTGGTAGACGACGGACGGGCAGTCGCCGAACACGGTGGCGGCGCGCTCCAGGAAGCCCAGCGGCGTGAGCGCGCACGAGTTGGCCGGGTTGGCGCCGAGCTTGTCCATGGCCGCCGCGTCGATCGCCGGAGCACGAGCTGTCGCCTGTGTGAACGCCGGTGACTCCAGCTATCGCGGGGTGGTTGGAGTGGAGGCGAGGAAAGAGCGAGTGAGGAGGCTGCGGTGATATAAAACCAGTTTGCTATTGACCAGATGACTTATTCTCCGAATCTCAGTCACCTTGATTCCTGCCCGTTGGATCGAGATCAACGGCTAAGGATAGGGCAACAGTGAGTGAAATTTACGCTGGTCAACTATGTCAAATAAGGAGGAATGGATTTAGTAGTAATATATGGAGTACAGTATATAGTACTAATTTCCAATTGCATTTATAAAGAAATCAGTGGTCTTCCATTTAAATAAAAAGAAATTTCTCCATATAAATTGGCAGCAGCTTCGTTTGATGGGGACGGCCACGATCAGTTGCAGGCGCAATCTGGATACACGGAATGTATCCTTCCTTAGTCCCAGAAGTAGATAGAAAAAACAAGAGACTTTTTACCGTCCTTGAGCCAGCGCGGTACCGAATCGTGGCCGTCCATCTAGCCGCATCGAACGGCTGGTCCAGCTTCTGTACCGCGTGGTACTGTAGGGATCAATAGATGCGGTACCATGGTGGGAGGGTAGTTATGTAATTTCGCGTTCTCTTCCGCTTCCCGCACGCATTGTTTTCGTTGTTCTCCCTGCACGCGGCATCGCAGGCAGGCATCGAAGGTCCTGGATGCGACGGCGGCCGCGACCGCTGCTGGGGTGGATGCGACGGCGGCCGCGGTAGTGGATGCCACGGCGGCTGCTGCAGGGTAGATGCGACGGTGGTCGGTGGCCGCGGCAGGATCGATGCGACGATGGCTGCGACAGGATCGATGCGACGATAGCCGCGGTAGGATCGATGCGACGGCAGCCGCGGTGGGATCGATGTGACGATGGGATGGCGCTATCATGGATGCAACGGCGGCACGACGACGCCTTGGATGAGAACCAACCCGACGGCATCGGGTTGTAGCCTCCGTACGGCGGCGGCAGACAGTTGTGTGCGGCGGGGATGGCAGAGTGTAGTACACGGGCGGCGGCGGCGGCCGGTAGTAGTCTAGAGTTGGCATGTCCGGCGGCGGCGAGCTGGCGTACGTGCGCATCGTGCAGCCGTGAACTCCTTGTGGTCGTGGACGACGAGCCGCGAACTCCTTGTCGTCGTGGACGGCGACGGCGGCACGGAGGCATCCCCGGGCACGAGCTCGTTGTGGGTGGTGCTGACCCCATTACCCTCGTGTCATTTTTCCTTGATAGATTTTTTAGCCCGATCATACCCCTCCTGAACCAATGGTTAGATTAGATTGGTACCTCATGGTACCTTCTCAAGGATGGGAAAAATGCTCAAAAAACAAACGTATCGATTATGATACATTAATAATGTGAATCTAAACTTACTACTACCTCCGTCCTAAAATAAGTGCAGCCGTGGAAATCCGTATCCAACGTTTGACCGTCCGTCTTATTTGAAAAATTTATGATTTTTTTTAAAAAAATTAGCCACACTTAAAGTACTATTCATGTTTTATCATCTAATAACAATAAAAATAGTAATTATAAAAAAATTTCAAATAAGACGAACGGTTAAACGTTGGAGATGAATACTATAAAACTACACTTATTTTGAGACGGAGAGAGTACTGTGTTACACTCGATACTAAATTAGTGTTTTATAAGGCGAAGGAGATACCTCATCATATGCTAGTTCATGCCGCAGTAAAAAGAAAGATTGAAGATAATTCATTTTCTTCGATCCAGCATCCCAGCCAAACCTCGGAGAACCCAGAGATGAGACAAGAGAACGAATCAAAATACTTTTCATCATATATGAACAGATGGCAGTAGTTGGCAGTAGCATGTTTTTTTTTACTACTCCCCCTTCAACCCCATAGATTTGCATCAAATGTGCATCACATGATCTAGGACCTCTGTCTTTCTGGCACTGTAGATTAACAAACGATACAGAAGATGGTACCTCCAAACTACTTATGTGCAGTATTAAACTTTTTTAAAACTGGTAAAAACAAGACTCCCGTTTCCATATACCCGGAACGTACAAAAGCTTGAAACTTTTCATTTAATTTGTTCTTGACTTATGGATATATGATACAGATCAGCAGCATGACAAATTAATACCTTACCATGATCTGGCGATGTGTATGTACGGTCCAAAAGATGAGTCACGAACCCACGATATCTATACGAGCCTTATCGGTTGACCTAATTAATCAAAACAAAAGCTAAAATTAAAATTTTAAACTTGATTTTGAAATTAAATTTAAGATATTTTTAACATATTTTTGTTTTTTATTATTAGCTTTTAAATCACTACAAATAAATATATAAAAATTTTACATATAAATTAATTTTATTATTCAATAAATCATTGTTTTATTAGGAAATATGAGCAACCGACGAGACTCTACCTATCTCCCATGCTACTCCCCTATGACAACTCGTATGCATGTGTCGCTTTCAGAGTTCCGTGCAGGAGATGAACATACCAGAGTATTATCTTCAGAGAAAAGAAATACACCGGAGTATGTAGCACTGTTCTTCACCACTCCTTGGCTCCTTGCAGCTATCTTATCTGCTAGTTGCTACTGCATGTGTCCAATTTGGTCAGTCAATTGCAATGTGCAAACAGGCTAGTCAAGAATGTCTATCTCGTGCCCGGCGAAGAAAAGATTGTCTAGCTCGTCGATCGTTTTCATTGGTAGTTCTAGTCTAGCAATTGGTTTTTTTCCTGATAAAAATAATAGTGCCTTTTCTATGTAGGAGTATATGTCTGAGTCATCTTATTTTATTTCAGATTATTGGCTGGACAGTCATCTTCATCAGTTATACTAGTAAAACATTCGTCCATACTCCATAGAAATTTCAGACCGTCGTAGGTGTAAAATTTCTTCTGGTCTGTTTGAACACATGCACCAGCCGCCTTTCAATTCTTACAATTCTGCGTACTCGCGAACGTGAAATTCAGACGACATCAATGGAATTTCCCTCTTGGCCTTCCGTTTTTTCTCTCTCTAGAAACTGTAAAGCTACCGTGGAGCGAAAAGATGGCTGGTGTGGGCATAATCTAGTCATAATCCACCCAAAGCAACGCTGATATATTTGACTGACCACTGCAAATTGCAGATTGGCTAGACCAACTGCAGCTGGTCATTCCTGCTCTGTCTCCGGAGCTTTGGAATCATCACCATGATGTAGTTTTCAGAGGAGAATCTCCTTCTCTAATAGCAGGTACAATAGCACGCTATAAACCAATTGAAAATATATTTTAAAAAAATAAATGAGGAGAGAGAAAACCAGCGGGCCACATATTTATAGCCAGCTGTAGCACGGACTCCAAGACACAGTATGTGTATGACAGGTGGGACCAAGTATTAATAATACAGTATATAACTATTGTATGAATGAGCTATTAGATTGTTTATAAATGAATTGGAGCTAGTAGTTGGCTATACTATTGAACCTGCTCTAAGAGCAAGTTTAATAGTATAGTCCACTACCAGCTCCAATTCATCTATAGTCAATTTAATAGCTAATTCATATAACAGTTAATTACTATACTATTAATATATGGTCCCACCTATCATACATACATTTCGTCTAGGAGTTCATGCTGCAGCTGGCTACAGATCTGTAGCCCGCCGCTTTTCTCTCTTATCTTTTATCTCACTAAAATATGTTTATAGCTGGCTAATAGTCTGCTATTATACCTGCTCTAAATCGTTTAGCATCCAAGTGTATAGAGGATGTTGCTCTCTGGACATAAAGATTGAACTGTGCCGACAGGATCGTAGTAGAATCCTAGAAACAAATTCTATCTTCTCTCCGTTCAAATGTATACTCTTTCCATCTAAAAAAAGACAAACTATAAGAGACGAATCTGGACAAGGAGAGGCATCCTCTCCTCTGTTATCTTTTTTGAGACGGAGGGAGTATGACTTAATGTATTATATCTCTCTTTAAATGAAAATTTAGGTGGGGTAGCTCTCCCTCTGGTGACCAGTCAAAAAAAAACTGGAACTGTTCATCTCCTTAAATATCTTCTAGAAGCGAAAGAAATTGCAAAGAAAAACACTGTCGTTGGCAGCTGAATTCCATCTTGAACCAGTTAAACACAAAACTGAAAAAAAAAACATTATATCGAAAAGACAACCAGTGTGGAATAATCTGTCATATTCCACCCAAAGCAATGCAGAGAGTCATTGGCAAACTGCAGATTTTCTTTTTGATGAAAAGACAAGGTACAGATTTGTTTGACTAATTGCAACAATTTATTCTCTATTCTTGTAGAAGATAAAGAGCTTTGCAAGAAAATAAGAATTAGAAAAGGAAGTCGTTGGCAGTTGAATTTCATCTCAAACTAGCACCCTGATGGGACTAAAACTTAAGTCCCTATCACATCTAAAACCCATCCATAATCTTAAACTAATTCGCGAGACGAATTTATTAAGCCTAATTAATCCATAATTAGGATGCTACAGTAAACATTCTCTAATTATAGATTAATTAGGCTTAAAAAATTTATCTCGTAAATTAGCTTTCATTTATGTAATTAGTTTTAGAAGTAGTATATATTTAATACTCTAAATTAGTATCTAAATATAAGGAATAAAGTTAAGTCACTGGATCCAAACACCACCTAAGCACAATAGCAAAAACATCATGTCACAGTTTTCTGCTTAATTTCAACGTAAAAAACACACAGGCGTGCACAGCGGAAAGAATGGAGAAATCACGAAAGCTAAAAGAAAAGCTGAGAGATCTCCTATGCCATTCCAAGTACAGAAGAAACAGTGCATGTCCACATCTCAAAGCAGTCGTGGTCAGAGGTGACATCACAGACTCGTTGCTTCGAGATTGCACACCACCTGTTTGCTGAAAAGCAGCAGCCAACCACACACCAAAACTAAAATGGAAAAAAGGAAAGGCAGAAATCAGTCGTCGTCGTCGTGCCATTCTCAGGCCGTCTTGTACTCGACGACGGCGATCTTGGCGGCGGGGCCGCCCTGGATGTAGACGATGGTGAGCTGCGCGCCGGCGTCGAGCCGTGTCATCCACGACGGGAACTCGTACATGTCCTTGGCGTTCGTGCGGGAGACGCCGTAGATCTCCCCGGAGAGCTCCTTGATCTGCAGCTTCAGGTAGGTGATGGCGTGGCCGCACGTGTTCTTCGCCGTCACCACGTGCCGGTAGTAGTCCACGCCGTTTGCCTTCCACGTGTTCGTCACCGTGTGCACGAACTCCAACGGCGACCCACCTGACAAAGAAACGCACGATCACTTGGAGATCTCAATGGTACAAGTTCGATTGCATTGTTGATTTGGTTAATTAATTACCATTTGATGGCGAGGGGGCATTTGGCGCCGGCGTGTACTCCGGCGTGTTATCGGCGGGCGAGGCGGCGAGGCGGGCGAAGACGCCGGACATGGGGGCGTTGCCGGCGAGGGTGGGCTCGGCGTGCTGGTAGTTGCAGCGGTCGTCGTCGTAGGCGTCGTTGGCGTCGGGGCCGCCGACGAGGGCGCCGTGGAGGACGTTGGGGTCGGCGTTCTTGCTGTTGTAGTACTTGTCGAAGCCTTCCATGCACCCGACGGTGGCGTTCATGGCGTAGATGGACGGGATGGACGCGCCGCGGTGGTGGACGTGCGTCGGGTAGTAGCTGCCGTATCCGACCATGTAGCTCATCCCCTTGGGGTTCTTGCCGAGGACGTAGTCGACCTGCGACCTCGCGAACCGGAGGATCTCCGCCGGCTTCACCTCGCCGTCCGGGCACCTGAGCGTTCCCCGCGACTCGGCGAGGTAGTCGGCGTAGACGGTGAGGAGGAACGCCGACGAGCTCACGTACTGCATGTTGCTCCAGTCGCTCACGTACATGAGACCACCTGGATAACCAATCCAATCCACACAATTCAGAACAATCACATTGCAAAATCTATTACCAATTCTTCGAGGAAGTGGATTTTTGTCCCTCGGAGGACATCTCCTCGTTTTATACATCTCACTCAAAATTTTATCAATTTTTTTTTAAAAAATTGCCAAGATAGATCAATATATGACATCTTTTCGTAAACATGCGAGTTAAAATTCGACTTATACAATTCAAAACAAAAATAACAAATTTAACCTTAAATTACACGTTCTATTCATTGTCAAATTTATTATTTTTGTTTCTATTTGTATTAATTGAATTTGAATTTGTATATTTATTAAGAGTGATCTATCCTACTAATTTTTTTTATGATCATGCAAAAATGAGGAGATGTTTTCTTAAGGATGATTTGAGTTTTCCATTCTTGGAAGAAGAAGAAGCTAGCAAGGATGGGATGGATTACCAGGGGTCATCTTGACGTTGTGGCCGTTGTTCTTCTGGAGGCAGGCGCAGAGGAAGAACTCGGCCTTGGCCTGATACTGCTTCAGCGTGTCGGCGTAGCCGGCGGCGCTGCCGCCCTGCTCGAAGAGGACCTTGGAGAGGAGGACCTGGAGGCCGGCGTACTTGTTGTCCCAGGAGAACTCGGTGACGGCCCAGCCGGTGCCGCCGAACGCCTCCGCGTTCTGGGACACGTAGCGGAGGTACTGCTCGTCGCCGGTCGCCTCGTACAGCCACGCCGCCGCCCACAGCAGCTCGTCCTGGTAGCCGGACGCCGACGGGTAGAACTTCTTGGCGCTCTGCAGCGAGTCGTCGTACTTGCCCCTGAACGTGTCCGCGAACGTGAACAGCTGCCCCCCCAAAAAAAGAGAAAATAACTCATCAGAATGTTGCTGCTGCATTTGCTGATTGCTCTCATACGCTGCCTGCGTTCGACAGCCCCTCCTCCGGCACGCAAAATAAACCTTATATTATTGTAGAATTAATTAAGTATTAACTATTTTTTTAAAAAATGGATTAATATGATTTTTTAAAATAACTTTCATATAGAAAACTTTTTAGAGTAAATTGCACTTTGATCCACCTTTTATTTCCCAAGTTTCAATTTGGACCACCCTTAAAGCTATCTTTTCAATTTAGACTTGGTAAATTTACCACTGTTACAGTTTGGACTATCATAAACAACTTTTCTCGTCATGTGTAACTTCTCTTTCAGCAAAGATATGAACCATATATAGAGGAGTTCGGCCGCATACTAGAGTTGATGTGTTTAAGCTCGTTTCGTTCGTGGTAATCCAAATTACAACAATAGTAAATTTATTCGGTCCAAAGTAAAAATATATATTTAAAGGTGGTCTAAAGTGAAACTTAGGTAATAAGATGTGGCCCAAAACGTAATTCACTCTTTTTTTATAAATCACACCGTTTAATAGTTTGAAAAGCATGCGTGCGAAAAACGAGGAAGGTGGGTTGGAAAAATGGACGAAGATCACAGCCACATGTGTCTCTGTACCTGCTTGGAGTGGAGGAGGAGGAGGTCGGAGTACATGCGGTCGTAGGGCTTGAAGGCCTTGGCGGCGGCGGCGAGAGCGGCGGCGGTCTCGCCGGCGACCTCCGACCCGGGGTTGTTGATGTCGATCTTGAACGCCGTGCGCGGCGTCGACATGTCCTCGGCGCGCTCCCAGCACAGGTGGTCGCTGTCGCCGTCACCCACCTAATCAAAGAATCCAGAAAATTTTTCTTGAGGGCACTAGTGGGCCGTGTTGGGCTCTTGGTGAGATGGGCCTTGAGTGCGTGCGTACCTGGACCCAGAGGGCGTTGTGCTGGGTGTGGGCCTTGACGAAGTAGTTGGTGCCCCAGCGGATGGCGTCGAGGACGCGGTGGAGCTTGTTGCCGTCGACCATCTCCTTCTCGAACTCGACCACCCCCCACGACAGCATCGTCACCGCGTACGCCATCGGGAGCCCGAACTTCACGTGGTCGCCGGAGTCGTAGTACCCGCCCACCAAATCCACCTGCAAATTCATCCATCCTTCGACTCAATTCGCGCCGCATTACTCAACCCGATCGAGCATTTACCCGGCCTTGCCTTTTACATCCAACTGGATATACACGGCCATTGCAATAGAGAACTTAGTCCCGTGGACAACACAATCTAAAATTTACTTCTATAAAAATTTGAACTCAAGACTTCAAAGTACTACTCTGATGACTGTAACCACTATCGAGCATTTGGTTGATTGAATCGGAGGCGGCGGAGATGTATGTATTACCCCCTGGGAGAAGCCGTCGGTGAGGGCGGAGTCGCCGCGCCACCGGACGAGGCGGTCGGCGGGGAGCTTGCCGGAGCGCTGCGCCTCGAAGAACAGGAGGCACTTGTCGAACGCGCCGGCGTAGTCGAACGCCGACGCCTCCACCGATGCGGCCGCCGCGAGGAGGAGAACCAGCGACGCCGCCGCCGGTATCAGCAGGAAGGTGGTTGCCGGCGTCTTGTTCATCGTCGCCGCCATTGCTCGACCTCGGTAGTGGAATACTGGATTGAGGGAGAGGCCCGCACGGCGGAGGAGTTTTATAAGGTCGCCATGATCGACGACGTGGAGGACGGTGGCGCGCGGCCGTGGCATCGTGGGCGCACGCGATGTGCCTCGCACGTAGCGAGGAGGAGAGATACGACGACGACGAGGAGGAGGTGAGCTTTTGGCGGGGTTTGAGCCATGCACGTCGTGGAGCCGAAACTGCAGAAATGGCTGCAACTCATGCGTGTAATAGTTTAATTGGTAATATAATAATAGTTGAAGATTAGTTTTTTTTTAAGGTAATGGAGTTGAAGATTGGATGCTTGTAGTTTTAAGGGAAGATTAGAAAAAAATGAAAGGCTGGGTGCCTGGGTCTGATGATCATTGTCTTTTTTTTTTTTTTTTTGAGAATTTGATGATCATTGTGTCAACTACCAATTGTGTCGGCTTGGATCGACATGAAGTCCACTCCAGTTACACTGCGTGATCTTTGTGTTGCAAATGATTTTCCAATCAATTTTATCACGTTTGTGCCATTGATCTGGATATTTGTGGAAGGTCAACCCAGATATTATGCATATATATTCAAGGTGAGCTGAGCCAAACATCTCTGTACCTTCCTGCTGTTCAAGAGATTTCACAGCACCATCTGCACTCGATCTCCAGTGCATCAGAACCGAAGTACCTTCCTTGCTCTCCTGTGAATCCTGCTGTATGAGTTTCGGTTTCCTTTATCTCCTGAGACAGGCAGAACTCCGTGCATGTTCTTAGGAAAATGTGTCATTTTCAAAAATGAAAAAGAAAAATGTTGTGTCCTATAGCCAACTGTTGGCTTGAAATCATCTATAATCAACTTAATAACCAACTCATACAATAGTTACCTATAAATATATACTACATAATTAATATTTGGTCCCACCTATCATACACACATACACTTTGGAGTCTGTGCTGCAGCTGGTTACAAATCTGTAGCCCCGCTGCCATTCTCTCTCTTTTTTTATCTTTTCGAAATGTGTTTATAGCTGGCTTATAGCCTGCTATTGTACCTGCTCTAAGCAGACCAAATGCACAACTGCACACTGGTTTTATTCAGTGTAACTGCACATCGACTCCGCCATGGCGCGGCATCGATCTACCATGCCGGCCAGGCTGATTTACTGAATTCATCAGCAGCCAAGAATAAAATTATCGATCACTTCTTTTGGTTGTTGCCACCAGGAGTGATCAGCCGACGACTAGATGTGCCAGCTTTCAGCTCTCGAGCGAAGTGGCAATGGTGTCGGAGCTACGCGGCTCTGGATTTCCGGCGAAGGAGACGGTGCGGCTGACGTAGAGCCGCACCACCCTGGCCGCGAGATTCGAATCCAACGGTGTATGTACGACTACGAGCCATCAGGATAGCGATCTACGGACAGTTTCCACTCGGCCGCGGTGATCCTGAGTTCCTGACCGCTTGATTCGGATCCGACGGTTTCCGTACAGGCCCATACGGTCGCTAACGATGCGCAGCGTCGCAGCGATCCATGTCGAGCAAGGACTCTAAAGAAAATACTAACAACAAACTGAGGGCTCTTTTGCAAAAGTCACCCTGTGCTTACGCGATCGCAGCCATGAGGTTTTGATCCAACGGTGTCAGTTAATGCCACTCCTCCTCTCTCTTCTTCTTCCCCCGGCGATCTCTCCGTCCCAGCCGCCGCGGCGTCGCTCCGGCAGGCGCATCCGCCGGAATGGGACGGCCTCGTCGTTATCTCCGGTAAACTCGCCTCTCAGAGCCTCCGATCCCCTCACCTCCTCCGCAGCGGGGCCGTCCCAACACGCTCATCGGCCGGAATGGTGAGGCCTCATCGTCGTCGTCTCCGATCAACTCGCCACCCAACACCGCCCTCGCCTCCGCTCTCACCGTCATCCACTGCGGCCCCGCGCCCCAGATCCAGCATGCGCGTCCTCAGAACGACGAAGCGTTGTCGTTTCCTCCAGTCAATCCAACTCGCCTGCTCACCTCTGTCGCAGTGTAATCCTTGGAACGTATGCATCTTTCACTGGTCATGGACTACACCCCCTCCCCACCAAAAAAAATAAACTTCAAACTATATATTTAGATATAGACTATGTTCAAATACAGAATTAGAAGTTACTCCCTCCATCACATAATATAAGGCGTCCACATATTTTAAGATTCCACCTTCAAAACATTTTGACCATCATTTAGTACAATATAAATTGAATTTTACTTGCTAAAAATTATATCATTGATTAATATTTGAATTTATTTTCATATGGTTATAATTTTGTTACTACAACCTTATTATATATGAGAAATTATAAGACAAAGATTAGTTTTGGAGACTAATATAGGATAGAGGGAGTAGTTTCTTTAAGAAAAGAATGGAGGAAGTAGTTGTTAGTCAGATGGCGTCAATTTGAGCCTTGTGTTTAGTGGTCCTGCATATGATTGAGCAAACATACCTCAAGGTGGTGGTTTTCTTTTTGATAAAGTTTAAGAAGATGGTGGGTGATGTGTTCTTTGATAAAGAAGTTTAAGAAGATGTTCTTCTTAACGAAAACAAAGTCTACTTGGGAGCAAAAAAAAGATGATAATGCTATTGAGTATTGGCAACTCTTTCAAACTAAACAAAGATGGTGATTCTATTGACGATGCTTCCAAACTACAATGGTTCCATTGCAACTTGAACAACCGGAAATTTAATTAGTTGTTGAGTGATTTTACTCTTTAGCAGGTACAGTGAGGTATCCTTTTTTTATTAAGAAACTTGGTATACCTCTTCTCTTAATACCTCGGCTATTAAGAGATACCAAAATCTACATTAAAAAATTGATCTCTCTAGGTATCCACAATACCTCGGCTATTAAGAGAAACCAAAATCAAAAAATTGATCTCTCTAGGTATCCACAAAGACAGTAAAATTTCTCTTGTTCTACATATGGGATATATTCAACTGTCCTACATTCCGACATTCCTCCTGGTGGCAAAAAAAATTGCCTCGCGAAAATAACATTGAGAACATTCAAACGAGCCCATCCTAGCTACAGAACTCTTCTACTATCGGGCATATAAAAACCGCCTGGAGGATCGATCTGCATGGACAAAAATTCCCATTTCAAGCAAGCAACAGCATACACTACAGGCCTTGAACCCATCTGCAGGTACCCAGAAGCAACGCTCTAAGTCTTAAAGGATTTACTTAAAGGGGCAAGCATCTGAAGTCGAAAACCCACGGGCCGAGTCGCTCTTTCAAAAAACCAAAAAAAAAAACCCTTCGGGTGTTCTGCTACCAGTCTACTACTAGAAAGAGCTAAAGCTCATCAACTTCCAGCCTTGGTATGATGGTACCACGCTAGAGCATAGTCTGAAACTCTGAATGTTGGGGCTATGGAGGTGCTTCTGGTTCTAGGACCCATACAGTACAGGTGATGGAGAGAACATGATGTATTTCGATGCCGCGGAGATCATGCAACCATTCAGTTAGACCGAGATAGGAAGAATTCATAGTCTGGATGACGGTTGATAGACTTCTCCCCGTTGGCCTTGGGTATCACCATGCTTGACATAACTGATGCACCATGTCTTAAAGTCTTCAGCCTCTGTTTCAGGACTTCAGCACGATCAGTTTTGGGGCCAACGTCTAATGACATTGGCTTGATCTCTGGGTTTCTCAGTTGAAACCATTGCTCTCCCTGTAAACAAAAAATATAAATAAGGATGAGTTCAGCATTAAAATATCTATGAAAATACTACCAGCAAGAAAACTAAAAGGTTTTTCTAGTACACAAAGGTTTCCGCCATCTGGTATAATAGCAGAAAACTTTATATTCCTTTACTAATACAATGATTTTCCATAGTGGATTGTCCACCTATGCACAATCAACTTGGTCACAGACAGATGGGATGAAGATGACGTTTGTCCAACACCATATCTTACTGTCTTAAATTAAGCTTAAAAGGGGAAGTGCACTAGAGATATAAGCAAGCCACCTATGGGAGGTCACAACTTGATTAGTCAAATAAGAAAAAAAACAAGAATTAAAGTTTACTCATAAAGCTTTTGTTAGATGAAGATGAGGTTTTACATTGAACTTTTAGTACCGTGCTGAATGTGATTAGTAATAATAATAAATTGTGGCTACAAACCTATACTATCCGTACCGATACAAAAAATGATTATTGTAGAGATGAAATATTACCTTGTCATTGTAACTCCAGAAACCAACAACTGGACAAACCAAATGAGTAGGTTCATCAGCCTTGTCTGGAGAGTGAATTTGGGGAACTACTTTGCCCAGGGAGTGGTAAGTCAGGAATGCAGCACGGCAGTTTCCTTGAGGAATTCGGCAAATAGGATACCACGCAACACAAAACCTGGAAATGGAGTCCGGTAATATCATTAGCAAGAGTTAAAAAATAATCAGCACTAATAAGGGAACAAATGGTATATAAATTCAAAATTCAGTGGATAGAAATATCCAATATTAGAACATACCAGGAAGCAGGATGAAGATCGCGCAATTTAAGATTTTCCAACATCTTGGGATCCCCAAATATTTGGCAAGTAGAGAGATTTTCACCACTGGTAAGCTGTTTGATCCTATAATATATTGTAATGCATGAGAAAAGGAAACGTTTTAAAACAAAATTGCAACGTCCTCGTTTTATTTCAGCAGTTATATGCATAAGGAGATAAAAATAAAATGTATCAAGTATCATCAAGAAAAAACATGTGACAGCCCATTAATGACTGGTAAGCATCTAAAAAGTCAAGAAGAAGAACAATGCTTCCTGGCTAAGCTCTTTATGATTTTAAAAAGTCAAGAAGAACAACAACAATTCCTGGCTAAGCTCTTTATGATTGATTTCTGATTTATTTTATTTCATCTCTTCACAACTTTGTTTGTTTCGGTCTTTTTTTTTTAAGTCTAGTGTAGATGATTACTACAGTCTGTAGATACATAACATCAACAATAGAAGGCTTACTTCTCAAAAAGTGGAGGACGTGAAGAAGGATGCTCTGATTCAAAATATTCAAACAGGGGTTCCCCATGGTCTTGTACAGATAAAGATGGTTTTGGTAAATACACACCATTTGGTTGGGATAATAAGAAATCATCATCACTGTCAAACTTATGGTCCAAGTTATTCTTGCACTGTTCAAACAATTGAATAGCAGATAGAGAAGGTAAAAAGTAAGCACAGAACTCTGAGACACCACAAGCTGATCTCGTAGAGTTGAGACTTCTATGGATTTCTACTTCCAATCCATAGGATCCAGGTTCCTCATACCATTCCCACACATTTCTCAAGGAGACATCCGATATCTGATATTGATATGGTGAGCTGCCAGCTTGCGGGTCCTGCAAACAGTTGCCATTCCTCATGCAAGATGTCTTAGCAATGACTGGACTTGCAGAATATATAAAAGTCTCAAAATCAGCAAGGGGGTGACCAGAAATCAGATGAACATCTGATGCACCTTGCACTTTGCAGGCATCATTTGCAGCCTTGATCATCTCACCTAATTGCAATTTAGAACTAACAGATCTTTGCTGGTTCATGTTACAGCGCCCTTCAAAAGCTGATACACCATGATAGCCAACCTCCAAACCACTTTCAGTAGGCCTGGAAGTTTTCCAGTAATCTGTGGTGCATCCAGGGAACTGAGAACCTGAATCTTGGGATTGTAGATGGTGACCTTCCATGCCATGAGATCTGCTCATTACAGCATTATCTACTTTCTTCTGTTCTTCGGATTCAACAGAAGAAACATGATTCAAAACATCAAGAGAACCTGTGCCAACAACATTTTCTTCTCGAAGCAAAATCTGCAGCCCTCCTTTCTGCACAGGACCTATTGGCGTACAAATTTCCTCAGATATCTCTCGGACCGTCACATCAGAAGCTGAACTCGATGCTATCTGACCAACACCTGTTTCTGTTGAGTGTGTAATTCCAGGAAGCATTTTCGCTGTACAGGCACTCTTTTCTTCAATAAAACCACCGTTTGCCACTTCACTCAAACGAGAGTACTTATGTGGTTTCCCCCTACGGTTTTGTTTTGGATCCTGGAGGTGATTCATATTTGCTCCTATCATGTAATCATTTAGTGTAACTTCATGTGGAGTCCATGTGCGAACTTTAATTGGGTGAATGAAATCCTTAGTGGAATCTTTTGATGCAACTTGTGTGCAAGAATTACTTGGTCTAGAAGAAATTTTGGATTGTTTTCCACTTTGACCATGCTCAACACCACAAATATGTTCCACATTACAACCCCCCAAAGGTTGGACCTTTCTATTTTTCCGGGCTCTTTTTCTAGAAATTACTGGGAGGAAATCACCATCGCTACTAGCATTACTGCATGATTGCATTTCTTGTGTACCACTGCAAGCATCAGCACTGTTTCTGAAACAGGAGAATTTATCATGATTTGCTTTGTTTAGCCAACCTTCACTGCCACCACATTTAGAACCCCTGAGATCTGTCACTTTTGACTGAACACACGGAGGGCACTCATTTTTGTCAATCAACAAGTTCTCGGTATCATCACTGAAGTTCCAACTGCTATCTGTGTAATGGCCATCCAAAGAGGAATCAGTAAGAGTGGAAGTGGAGGCACTGTCCAAACATCTGGAGTTATTGCTGTTAGATTGCTCACAGCATTCAAAATAAGAAGCATGCCTAGACAATTCTATCTCATCACTACAAGATGTACTTGATATCAGAGTTATGAAAGAACCATCGTTACCAGTTTCACTATCAGGTCTCTCCGCAGAAACTTCTCTCACTGAAGAATCAGAAGACAAGTCCCCAAACAATTTGTCAGCCACATGGTTTGGAGGCAGTGTCAAAGTTTCACCTCCATCAGCCATAGAAGGAAAAGTCTCCTTTCTACACCGCATTTCAGATCCAGCATGAGCCACATGGTTGGATGAAAGTGTCAAGGATTCACCACCAGCAACATCGATGCAATGAGAAGCACCCTTGCTCTGCATAGACTGTGTGTCAGATGCCTCAGATACTTTTTTGCCATGCACTCTTTTGTGCCTCTTGTTTTTCTTTTTGCTTTTCTTTCGTGAAGTTCGCTTCACGTCCACACTCGCGTTGCTGAAGGTGTTGACTGAGAAATCATTATCAGGGGCTTTGTCTGATTGTTGGGAGTCCTCTAGCAACGCCCTTGATGAAGTTAAACATCTTGCCAAATCCTCTGGATCATTGAAGTGAAAAAGTAACAATGATGGTGATGCGGATGTCTCAAGTTCATCTCCATTTTCCACGAGATGGGATGATAAAGACAATGTGAAGAATAAACGACCACCATTGGCTCTGAAAATAACATACCAGGCAAGAAAGTTAATGCAGTTCTTCAACTAACATGCTGAACAAAGAGTAATAATAACAGCTAATAATAGTGACATGAAATCAATACTGATCAATTATTAAAACCACTAGAAAATGTTCAGTATACTGGAGATAATACAAAACAATGATTTATCAAAGCACATTGATTTTAGAGCACATCAGCGTACCTCTTCCTCTGTTCTTCCTGCCTGTATTCAAGCGCAGCTACTTGACGTTCCTGCAAAATAACAAAACAGAAAAAAAAAAAGGATAAATAAATTCTCCAAAAAAAATGCACGCTACACCATATCTCTCTTTCCAAGTTAGTACTTACAAACTGGATGTTATGAGGGTTCTTCTTTTCTGTTGAACGCCTAGGCACTATGTGACGATGCTTCCTGTTTGCAATTCTATCAACATCTCCAGAGGTGCTTGCAGGTTGCCGCAGCATATCGTGCTACATTGAGGGGAAACTAATCAAGTAGATGAAAAAGAATGTTTCAAAGACAATTTTTTGCAGTTCGGGCCAAACAACCATGTCATGAACACACTACTCACTGTATTTTTACTTGCAATTTGGACAGTGTTTGGCTTTACTTTCTTTAATTATATCTTTACAACAATACTAAACATATAACAAGGTCAAAGTCGAAGTACTTTTGATTAGAAATAAGCTAATCTAAAAATGGTATGAAGCTATTTAAGAAATATATATTTCTGAAAAAGAGCATAGAAGACGACAAAAAAATATATTCCGTCCGTTTTCGAATAACTGATACCGTTGATTCTCTCATTCAAATTTATTAGCGGAAACGCAAAAGCTTTGCACGTGAATATATCAGAAGAAACAAATTTCAGTTACACAATGTGCCTACACGGTGGTGGCGCGAAGATTCTCTCATTCAAATTTGACCGATAATAATTTCAGCCGCTTTGTTTTGTGAAAGAAAAAACACATTGTAAGATTCATTTCGCGCCATACATTTATAGTAGTGCCGAGATCTAAGTATTTGTATATGTAGTGATGAAAACACAGTGGTCAAAGGGTCTACAGATTGGTCAACATTATCTTTTTCACCCGGGCCAGCCTAAGTTTAATTCAGATTGAAGGGGAGAACATACATAGAAATCGACAATACTATCAATTGATAGTGACGTTTCCAATTAGTCAACACTATCAATTACTTATTTACAGTCAGGTAGTGGTGAAGATGCTCCATATTGATCACAGCCACAGATCAACAAATGATAAATAATAGCCTATCCTAGCACTCTACTTGTTGCTGCATCTAAACTCTCCAAAAGAAATCCCAATAGACAGCTAAGCTAACAACAGAAACAGTATGCTTATGAGTTTTTCTCCATTAAACAAAAGGGGGAAAAGCTCTAGGGTGAGCAGCACGATCGACTAAACTAACGAGCTCCACCGAACTCTCATCACTGCCTGAGGCTTAGTGCTCAGATCAGGAAACACGCCAAGAATATGCTGGCATAGCGCATCCGATGATCCGATCGACCTACCAAAATCCCCAAAACAGCACACATCTATCTCATCACACCAAGGGTAAAAAAATCCTCAAAGGGCGTAGGGGGGGAGGCCAACCGCTTCCCCTGCAGATGATGTTCCGATCGATCGAGCCGAGATCACCCCGCCTAATCACACCGCCCACAAGAACCCCCCTCGAAATCGGATAAAATCAAAACAACCACCGGAGACGGAGCAGATAGACGCACCTACGCTCGCGGCTCCGCCGAAGAAAAAGGATTGGAAACCCCAAACAAAAAACTAAAAAAAATTCCCCCAAATAGAGACGAGTTATCCACTCCAATGCGCTTCACATGCGATCCCCACCCTCACGGCGCCGGCCCGCGTCGAGCCTGGACGCGGCGGGGCGAGATCGACGCGGAGAATTCTGGGGGTTTTTGTTCGCCCGCGAGGCAGCAAGGCTGGGTTGGCTGGCTGCAGCAGCGGAGCGGAGGGAGGCGGACGGGCGGGTGGGTGGTGGAGAGTGGTAGGGTGGAGGTGGAAGAGGAGGAGGAGGGGGAGAATGTGGAGGACCAGATGAGCCCGTTAAATAGCCCCCGGAGAAAATGATGGGATTTCTTCGGAGAAAAAAATTATATATATGAGCTCATACGAGGCACGTTTTTTTCTGATTTGCCCTTCGCCTTTGATCTCTCTTTTCTTCTCTCCGTTGTTGGGTTTTGGTGGTTAGGTGCCAGTCCGAGGATTGGCAGAGGCTGAAAGCGTCATTTTGCTTCCAAATGTGACACTGTTGGGTGTCAAGCATGAACCATGAGACGACGAGTTGGTGTCCTGCACTCAAGCTTGTTGAGCCTTTGAGGTTTGGTGGTGATAATGGTGTGGCTCCTCTTCATCGACAGATGTCTTTTTATGGCGATTCTGTTGGGTTGCATTTGTCTCAATGTACCTTTGCCTTTTTTTTATATAAGATGGTAGTAATACACTACACTCTATCTTCCTGTGTCCTACACTCTCTCTTATACTCCCCTTCGCCTTCCCCCTTTTCCTTGGCTCCGATGAGTTGTTTCTATCTCCGACTATTGATAACGGCGGTACCGTGGCATATACTTCATCGTGATCACTGTCTTTTTTTTTCATCACCCCCTTCCTCCAGGACCCATTCTTCTTGTAATGATATTGCTGACCTTGCTCGTTCTGGGCCTCCGCTACCATTGCATCTCTTTAGACCGATCTCCGTAGCCTACTTGTCCTCCTTCATCACGCCGCCATTCCTATCCCAACCGCATTTTAAAACTAATTAGCATGATTATATCATCGGTGGTACAAAACAATTTTACTCGACGAAGGTTGCTCGGGTGGTCTATTCAGTTTGGAATAAGGTGAGGTACGGATTAGAAGTACGGATGATGAATATATAGATGTGGTACAAGTAGCCCAGCAAAGTTTTCGTTTTTTTATTAGTGGAACAGTCGATTCGTTTAATGCTAAGAATACACGAAAGAATTTAGTTACTGTCATGACTTTCTTTTATAAATAGAGAATATTTATAACCGATAGAAAATATATTAATCTCTTATACAGCTGGCTAAAAAAGATCTAAGTTTTACTAAGCCTGTTAGCGAATTGATAATGTCTACAACTGCTCAAATCGATTACCAAATTATTGAATACCTTTTTAAAACAAAAAAAAAAACTCCACCTCCCTAATCGTCCAAACAAGGTAGCATTCAATTAAGCAACCTCACATATGATGTACAAATCCGTTTTTTCCGGCTTTTCGCTAACGCGGTTGATTTAGAATTCACATCGCCCTTGCTTCTATACTTAACCATTTCCGTTCGTCCATTTTGTTAGATGCACAGGTTGCTGGCAACTACACCGCTGGCAACATCGAGAGCACTGTAAACAGATCAGGGGTTATGATTCCTGCCTCAAATTGAGAGAGGGTGATCATCAACACGACATATAATTTAGATCGGATTACCTGAACCAAGTCAATAATGAAACATGCTTCTCTCCGTTTCACAATGTAAGTCATTCTAGCATTTCTCACATTCATATTAATGTTAATAAATCTAGCTAGATACGGAGGAAGTATCTTTCTTTTAGACGCATAATGCAGTTTATCTTGTTCTACCTACCCACACTTAAAACGGTGACGTTGTTTCCTTTGTCAAGGTAAGAGAGGTGATGCAACATGAGGAGAAAACGGTGGCCCCATCCTACCAATCTCCATTCTTTGATGAAATCCTCCCAACAACTTTGGTTCAGAGAGTTTTGTCATCAGCTACTACCCAGTTTCACTTACTGATGTGATCCTGACGTACAAAAGACACGGGCTGCAAATTTGAAAAGAACAGAGCGATTATTTTTTTTAAAAAAAAACACGATGTAAACGTAAGCGCTTACAGCACAAGCATACTCATCCTATAAACAAACACGCACACTCTATTTTTACAAATACTTGATGTGTTGTCATATGTTAAAATTGACGAAGTTATTGCGGATTCTCATTATCATTTTAGTTTTTGGTAGCCACTGTTTGTCTGGAGCGACAGGTATGGAATGGTTGCTATCTTGTTTTTTTTTTTTTATGGATATTGAAACGAGGCAATCCATATCGTTCGTTCGGTCCTCGCAAAACATGCAGCCACGCCTCATCGCCTGCAGTATCCATGCTGCTGCTGCTGTATCAGTGCCGCTGTTAGGTGCCAGTTCAGTTTCCTGATTTCCTCTCCAACTACAAGCACCAAATTGCAGCGTCTCTGGCCTCCTAATGACTTCGATATGGATCGATTGCACAAATCACAATCTGATTTGTTAATTGTCACTAGCTGTATGATTTGATATCTTCTTAAGAAAAAGTGCAAAGCTCCATGTTCAGATCACAGTAGTACAACTAGTACTAGCAGCAGGCAAAGGCAAAGTTGGTGGCTTTGCAGATGGCACGCGATCCGGCCTGGGAGAGCATGCAGGATTGCAGAGCAAAGCAAACGGCAGAAGCAGCCACATCACATCTACCTATGGGCTGTGTGGTGTGGTGTGCTACGTGTGCTAGTTGTGCGTGGCGCCCATGTCTGAGCCATCGTCTACTCCTCTTGTGGCGATTATATATCTGAATTCAGAAGACGGTCAGATTGCTCGCATCAGCGATCATTGGGCTTGAAAACGCCGCGACTCACGCGGTCACGCCGCGTCCGCGCGCCAACAACCAGCGGAGGCTGCATCTACTCGCGCCCAGGAAAACAACAATTATCACGAAGCTGTAACTTGTGACTTGTGGAATGGAATAAACGGACCCTGGAATGGAATATACTCCGCCTGACATCTCGTCTGTAAATCCGTGCAGTGAATATAAATTGATTTTGACCATAGTTACGGTTTTTGGAATAGTAAATGTCTTGGACATAAAAAATGGCGTAACCAGGTTTGTTATAATCAAAGCTTTCATAATAGTGTTAGTACTCCATCGTTCCACTTATTGATGGAATAAGTAAAGTAGTATTTTTACAAACAGGAAATAATTTATAAATAAAAATTTTATATACATTTTTTTAGCGATATAAAAGCAAAGACTAAAAAAACAAACTACGATAAAAAAAAACTCCACAATCAACTTCAAATTTAAGATTAAAAATTCACATTTTGGCTTATAAGCATAAGCATGGGTTAAAAGATGAGGCTGTTAGCCCTTGTGTAAGGCCTAGTTCTTTTTTCTCAACTCGAAACTTCAACTTACTTATTTTCTGTTAGCACGATTTTCAAACGGTTAAATAGTGTGTTTTTATAAAAAAGTTTTTTTAGAAGTTGTTTTTTTAAAAAATCAAATTAATCCATTTTTAAATTTATAATAATTAATACTTAATTAATCATATGCTAATGAGTTTTATCGTTTTGCGTGCTCCTGAGTATCTTATATTTACGCAAAAGAGTGAAATGACCAAAGCTACGTTTTATTGACTTTTAAAAAAATGCAAAACCACTTTTTTTCTACAAAAGAGAGTAGGAGCTAATCTTTTCATAAAAAAAACCAACCATTCATACGATAATTACTGACATGGTTTTAAATAGGAAATAATCCACCAGCATTATTGACATAAATGGTTACTCCATACCTTATAAAATATAATAACTCTTAGAGTTTAAACTTTATTAGTAAAAGGTGATTTTCCCCACTAAATTATACTTACCATATTAACTCTTTGTTTTATTATATCTTTAACTAGTATAACTCTATATTTCACCCACTCAAGGAAACTAAGTCTTTTTGGATCTATTCTTAATACTCGTGTTGAAAACTAAAGCTAACTATATATTGGAATAAAATGAGTATACAAGGACCAACTTAATTAAATTGAAAATAAACCATCGGCTGCTATTGCTACAACTCAGCTACATCTATCTCTTTGCATATAAAGGCTGGGTTTTAACTATTTTTTTAACAAAAAAATTGCTATGACCCGACTGCTTTGGCTACTGCTGCTGCTACGGCTGTCTGCCATAGGACTGTATCATTTCGCTTATTGGTGGAATAAGCGAAACAACATATTTACAAACAGAAAATATTTTGTAAATAAAACTTTTATATATATGTGTTCTTAGTAATCTAAAAGCAAAGGTTGAAAAATAAACTACGATGAAAAAATCCCAAAATAAACTACAAATTTAAGGCTGGAAATTCAAATTTTGGCTTATAAGCATAAGCATAAGCCAAAAGATAAGACTGATGGTCAGCAGTTAGGACAACTAATCGGAGTAACCACCCTACTCTTTAGTTCATCCGTGGTGTGAGAGCAAGTTTAATAGTATAGCCAACTACTATCTTCAAATCATCTATAGTTAGTTTAATACCAAATTCATATAATAGTTTCCTATAAACATATACTACATAAGTAATATTAGATCCCACCTGTCATACACACATTACGTCTTGTAGTATGTGCCGTAACTGGCTATAAATTTGTAGCTCGCTGCTCTTATCTCTCATCATTTATCTTCTCGATATGTGTTTATAGCTAGCTTATAGTCTGTTATTGTACCTGCTTTGGTTAGGCCTCTATGGCGAAAGGCTGAGTTTGTTTTCCCTCTTTCTCAACTTGTGCTTTCTTCTTTTTTCATGCACAAACTTTCTAAACTACAATAATCTATACTCGAATAGTAAACCTGTTTGAAAAAAATATATATTATTCTATTTTTCGAGGTTTTAGTTAATAATTAATTAATTATACTCTAACGAGCCACCCTATTTACGGAGGGATTAGTTATTACCAACATGGAGCTACGAACACAGCCTAAATGGGCTGCTCTGCCGCACCAGCCGGGCAGCCCCATATCGGCCCATATCTACGATGAATCGTGGGCCCAGTTAGCGCTCAACATTGGGCCGTTTCACTATTAAAGGCCCAACAGAGCAGCACCCAAATCAAAAAAATGCTATGGAAAGGAGGCACCAAACGTGGGCCCCACACGGCAGAGACAGCGGCAGGTGCCGGGAGTCCCTTCCGGCGTCCGGTTCGCGCAATCTTGAAGAGGAAGGAGAAGGCGAGCGAACGAGTCGACGACGAAGCCTCCGCGAAAAGGCGGAGGAGTCAAAATCTCCAACCAACGCCCGCAGCCGCAGCAGCAGCAGCGAGGGCGGAGGCAAAATTACGAGCGCTCACGCCCAAATCCGCGAATTCCCACCCCTTCTCCCTCGCCCAAAAAATCCTCGCCTACTCCCCTCCCAAACCCTAGCCTCCTCCTCCTCCCCTCCTCGCGCTTCCAATGGCACGGTAGCTTCGCTTCGATCGCCTCCTCGCCCATGGATCCCGGCGGGATGCTGCTCGAGGACTTCGGGCAGCGGGTGGACCTCACGCGGCGCATCCGCGAGGTGCTCGCCAACTACCCGGAGGGCACCACCGCGCTGCGGGAGCTCATCCAGAACGCCGACGACGCGGGGGCGTCCCGCGTCCGCCTCTGCCTCGACCGCCGCGCGCACGGCGCAGGCTCGCTGCTCGCGCCCGCCCTCGCGCAATGGCAGGGCCCGGCGTTGCTCGCCTACAACGACGCCGTCTTCACCGACGAGGACTTCGCCAGTATCTCCCGCATCGGGGACAGCAGGAAGGTGTCCCAGGTCTGGAAGACCGGCCGCTTCGGGTGCGCCCCCCTTCTCTCTCTCAAGCTTGTTCGAGCTGTAATTTGCAATGCTAAGCTTCATTGGTAGTAAAATCGGCGTGACGACCCGCTTATTTGTTCCTGATCAATGCTATTGTGTTCTGATGCCTTCCCCGTTATAATGTTTTAGGTATCCATGGTTTTGGGTAGTGAATATATCAATGTCGCTGCGACGTCCCGCTTATTTGTTGTTCTGATGCCATCCCAGTTATAATGTTTTAGGTATTAATGATGGGTTTGGTATAGAATATATCAATGTCGCCGTGGTGTCCCGCTTATTTAGTTCCTGATCTATGCTATTGTGTTCTGATGTCATCCCCGTTATAATGTTTTAGGTATTGATGGGTTTGGGTAGTGAATATATCAATGTCTAGGCTCCTAAGTTTATTTTGAACAAGCACCCTGGAATTGTCAGACATGCCACTAATGATTCAACAGATACTTACCTTTGTTCTTAACTGGTTATGTTTCACTGTTTAATGTTCACCCTGTAATAGCGCATGATTTTATTTATTTATTTAGTTTTGCTGTGAGCGATAACTCACGATTTCTGTTTCCGCAGGGTTGGTTTTAACTCGGTGTACCACTTGACTGACTTGCCATCATTTGTGAGTGGCAAGTACATTGTCCTGTTTGATCCCCAGGGTGCTTATCTTCCGAATGTGTCAGCTGCAAATCCTGGAAAACGTATAGATTTTGTCAGTTCTTCAGCAATTACACTGTACAACGACCAGCTTTCACCCTATCGTGCATTTGGTTGTGACATGAAAGCACCATTTCAGGGAACTTTGTTTCGCTTTCCTTTAAGGACTGCTGAGCAAGCATCTCTTAGTCGGTTATCGAGACAAGTGTACACAGAAGATGATATCTTATCTCTGTTTGCTCAACTTTACGAAGAAGCTGTATATAATTTACTTTTCCTTAAAAATGTGCTGTCACTTGAAATGTATGTATGGGAATCTGGTATGAGTGAACCAAAGATAGTGTACTCTTGCTCCATAGGGTCACAGCATGACAATTTGCGCTGGCATCGACAAGCCCTTGTCAGGTTTTCTGGCACTGCTGCTGAGTCCTCTGAGCAAAAGATAGATTCCTTTTCAATGGATTTTGTATCAAAGTCATTTTTGGGTGAGAAGTTTGAGAAGAAGAGCTATACCTATTTTATTGTACAGGGAATGGCATCTGCATTAAGTGAAATTGGTATTTTTGCAACAACTGCTGCCAAGGATTATGATCTTCACCTACTACCTTGGGCTTCTGTTGCTGCTTGCATCTCCAACGTGGGACCTGAGGTAATATCTAGTTCGTTTTGCAGTTCTCTTTATTATGGCTATTATCACCAATTTTTTAGCAACAGTAGGGCGTTGCCTATTGTTATCTGATGCTGAATATTTTTAAAATAATCATTAACAATATGACCATGGTTATTGATGTGATTTTTTTTTTCTGGTTGAACAAACTTTGTACACTGCATAACTTAATTGATTATAATACCTTTGACTTAAAAAATGTGTGTTTGATTTATGTTATCTAATGGACTTCATGCTATATCAGACGTTCTTCAGAACGTGGTGCATCATTTCAGTGTGTTTTTTACACCTTAGCATTTGCTGTGGTTACTCTATGGTAATTAGTAATCACTGAATTTGCAGGAAGTTATTCTCAGACAAGGCCGCGCATTCTGTTTTCTTCCTTTGCCAGTAAAGACAGGATTATCTGTGCATGTGAATGGTTACTTTGAAGTATCATCCAACCGACGTGACATTTGGTATGGAGCTGATATGGACAGGGGTGGTAAGCTTCGCTCTGACTGGAATATGTTATTGTTAGAAGATGTTGTTGCTCCTTTGTTCAGAGAACTGCTGCTACAGTTGCGTACAGTTTTGGACTCCAAAATATCATATTATTCCTTATGGCCAACTGGTTTGTACGAGGAGCCCTGGAGTATTCTCGTGGAACAAATCTGTAAATTTATTTACACCTCTCCAGTATTTCACTCGGAGATCAAAGGTGGGACTTGGATAACACCAGCTGAGAGTTTGCTTCATGACGAGGGATTTTCAAGAAGTGATGATCTCAGTGAGGCTCTTGTGATGTTAGGCATGCCTGTCGTTCGTCTACCAGGTGCGATTGCTGATATGTTTCCTAAGTTCCATTCGAAGTATATGCTCAAAATAGTAACTCCTGCTACAGTGCGACATTTCCTCAAGGATTTTGAAAATCTTGGTACATTAGAAAAATCTCAGAAGCTAATATTATTGGAATATTGCCTTGCTGATCTGGACAGTGGTAATATCGGCAAATGCATGAATGGCCTCCCATTGATTCCATTAGCAAATAAACAGTTTGGGATTTTTTCTGGTATTTCACAGGAGAATCAATATTATGTCTGTGATAGCATAGAGTATGAGCTTCTTTCTGCTGTTAGCGATAGAATAATTGACCGAAGCATTCCCCCTGTAATACTAGACAAGTTGTATCAGATAGCCAGTAGTTCTCAGGTTAACATTTCACTTATTGAAGGCCGAACATTTCTTCAGTTCTTTCCCTGGCTATTTCCTCCTGGATGGAAATGCCGAAACCAAGTTCCCTGGGATCCAGAATCGGGTGGATCATCTCCTACAGCAGCCTGGTTTAAACTTTTCTGGCAATACATTGGGGATTGTTCATATGACCTTGATTTGTTTAGTGATTGGCCTATATTACCTTCTACCTCAGGGCACCTTTATAGAGCATCTACAGTCTCAAAATTAATTAATACAGGCTCACTGTCTAATTTGATGAAGGAACTCCTGACCAAATTAGGTTGCAAGATACTAGACACAAAGTATTTGAGTACGTGCCAGCATTTGTCTAATTATGTGTATGATGGTGATGCATCTGGAGTACTCCATTCAATCTTTGGGGTTGCCTCATTGGAGGGTGTTGATTTGCAAGCTTTGTTTCAGCGCATCACTCCTGCTGAAAAAAATGAACTATATCAGTTTGTTCTTGATGCAAAATGGTACTTAGGACCCCACCTTTCTGATATGAGCATAAATCTATGCAAAAAGTTACCCATTTTTAGGGTATTTGATGGAGGGTCTCCCAGTTCTTATGGTTTCTCGGATTTATCCACTTCAAGAAAGTATCTGCCACCTCTTGGTGTTGCAGAGCAATTACTGAATGATGACTTTGTCTTCTGCATATCCCCAAGTGATGAAGATATAATAATGAGATATTATGGTATTGAGCGCATGCCAAAATCAAACTTCTACCAGAGGTACGTTCTGAATAGGTTAGATGAGTTGCAAACAGAGTTTCGTGATTCAGTTCTAGTAACCATCTTGCAAGATCTGCCTCAGCTGTCCTTGGAAAATCCAAGGTTTAAGGAAGCCTTGAAGGTCCTTAGATTTGTTCCTACGACCAATGGGGTCTTGAAAAGTCCTCAATCTCTTTATGATCCTCGGGTGGAAGAGCTCTATGCTCTTCTCCAGGAATCAGATTGTTTTCCCCACGGCTTATTTCAAAACCCCGAAGTTCTTGATATGTTGCTCTGCTTGGGGCTAAGAACATCTGTATCTATTGATACCATAATACAAAGTGCTCGGCACATCGACTCACTTGTGCACAAAGATCACCACAAGGCCCATTCAAGGGGTAAAGTGCTCCTTTCATATCTCGAAGTTCATGCTCACAAATGGTATGTACATAAGCCATTTGATGGCCGTAAGAAGGTAAATATGCTAGCTAAAGTTACCACCGTGCTCAGATCTCGCGATACATCTTGGGAAGCTGATCTTGAAAAATTCTGGAGTGATTTGAGAATGATTTGTTGGTGTCCTGTGTTGGTTACTGCCCCAAGTCCAGCTTTGCCATGGCCTTCAGTATCATCAATGGTTGCTCCACCTAAGCAAGTAAGGATGCAGGACGACATGTGGATTGTTTCTGCTAGCTCACGCATACTTGATGGTGAATGCACTTCGTCAGCCTTGTCGTATAGCTTAGGTTGGTTGTCTCCTCCATCTGGAAGTGTAATTGCAGCTCAATTGCTTGAGCTGGGTAAAAACAATGAAATTGTGACTGATCAAGTACTCCGGCAAGAGTTAGCGTCGGTGATGCCTAAGATTTATTCGCTACTGAGTAATTTGATTGGATCTGATGAAATGGATATAGTGAAGGTGGTACTTGAAGGCTGTAGATGGATATGGGTGGGGGATGGATTTGCAAAAACTGATGAAGTAGTTTTAACTGGACACCTTCATCTGGCACCTTACATTCGCGTGATTCCAATTGATTTAGCAGTATTCAAGGACCTGTTCTTAGAGCTTGGCATAAAGGAGCAACTTGACCCTGTAGATTATGCTAGTATTTTGACCAGAATGGCCACAAGGAAAGCTTCGACTTCACTACAAGCTGAGGAACTTAGAACAGCTGTCTTGGTTGTGCAGCATCTAGCTGAGTTTCGGTTTCAGGACCACCAAACACAAATATATCTTCCTGATTCTTCAGCTAGGCTCTGTCTGTCTTCTGAACTTGTATTTAATGATGCCCCTTGGCTTCTTGATTTTGATGAGGACATCACTGGGAATGCACCAAGCATTGCTTTCAATTCGAAGAAGTATGTTCACAATTTTGTCCATGGCAACATTTCTAATGATGTGGCGGAAAGGCTAGGTGTCCGCTCTCTCCGCCGTCTCTTGCTTGCTGAGAGTTCGGACTCAATGAATTTGAGTTTGTCAGGGGTTGCTGAGGCTTTTGGACAGCATGAAGATTTGACTACACGACTTAAGCACATCGTTGAGATGTATGCAGATGGACCAGGGATTCTGTTTGAGTTGGTACAGAATGCAGAAGATGCTAAGGCTTCTGAGGTTGTGTTTTTACTGGATAAGACCCATTATGGTACTTCATCTATTCTATCACCTGAAATGGCTGAATGGCAGGGGCCTGCTCTCTACTGCTTCAATGACTCAATTTTTAGTCCCCAGGATCTTTATGCCATCTCACGAATTGGTCAAGACAGCAAACTTGAGAAACCTTTTGCAATAGGCAGGTTTGGTCTTGGCTTCAATTGTGTATATCACTTCACAGACATTCCTGGGTTTGTTTCTGGTGAGAATATTGTTATGTTTGATCCGCATGCCTCTTATCTGCCAGGAATATCTCCATCTCATCCAGGTCTAAGGATAAAATTTGTAGGAAGGAGGATCTTAGAACAGTTCCCTGATCAATTCACCCCATTCTTACACTTTGGTTGCAACTTGCAACAGCCATTTCCAGGCACACTCTTCCGCTTCCCTCTTAGGAACGAGGCTGCTGCTTCTAGAAGCCAAATAAAGCGAGAACAATATACACCCCAAGATGTGGAAATGCTTTTCTCTTCCTTCTCTGAAGTTGTATCTGAGGCTCTACTTTTTCTCCGCAACGTAAAGAATATAACTCTGTATGTCAAGGAGAGTGACAGCCAGGAGATGAAACTTGTACATCGTGTCTCGAAGCATAATAGTTATGAGATGGCCAAAGAACCTCATGCGCTTAATACGATGCTTGCATTTATAAATGGAAATCAACCATCAGGAATGGATAGGAATCAATTTTTCAATAAGTTGAATAAGACTAAAGATAGTGATTTACCTTGGAGTTCTCAAAAGGTCTCTATCTTTGAGCAAAGCCCTGCTGCTTGCTTGGTGCATTCATGGATCTTAACAGAGAGTATAGGTGGGGGCCATGCTAGAAAGTTGTCAACTGCCTCTGGTAGTAAGTCCCACTTATTTGTTCCCTGGGCATCTGTTGCTGCTTATCTGCATTCTGTGACTGTGGACAATACAAAAGAACTGTCTGGTGAAGCTGAAGTCAACCTTGATGATTTGGTTCTCAAGCAACTGTCTCTTGGATCCTCTAAGGACAGGAAATTTTTTGAGGGTCGAGCCTTCTGCTTTCTTCCTTTACCAATCAACACTAGCATGCCAGTGCATGTGAATGCTTATTTTGAACTATCTTCAAATCGAAGGGATATCTGGATAGGAAATGACATGGCTGGGGGAGGAAGAGTACGATCAGAATGGAATCTTGCACTGCTTGAAGATGTTGCTGCTCCTGCTTATGGTCACCTGCTTGCAGCCATTGCACAAGAGCTTGGTCCCTCCGATCTGTTTCTCTCATTTTGGCCTACTGCTGTAGGTGTGGAGCCATGGTCTTCCATGGTGAGGAAGCTTTATGTATCTATCGCAGAACTTGGACTTCATGTTCTGTATACAAAAGCACGAGGGGGACATTGGGTGTCAACAAGGCAAGCTATCTTTCCTGATTTCAGTTTTTCAAAGGCCATTGAACTGGCAGAAGTTCTTTCTGAAGCTGGTTTGCCTGTGGTATCTGTATCCAAACCAATAGTTGACAGTTTCTTGAACGCATATCCTTCAGTTCATCTCTTGAATCCTCATCTGCTGAGGAATTTGTTGATCCGACGGAAGCGTGGCTTCAGAAATAGAGAAGAAGCAATACTTGTTCTGGAGTACTGCTTGAGTGACATGGGAGATCCTTCCTTTCCTGATAAATTGCAAGGGTTAGCTCTTCTTCCTTTGGCAAATGGATCATTCACAACATTTACCAACCGGGGGGAGGGTGAAAGAGTATTCTTTTCTTCACAAATGGAATTTGAGCTTCTGAAGGACTCTATACCACATCTTGTTGTTGATAACTCTTTACCGGATGCCATTTTGAAGAAGTTATATGACATAGCTTGTTCTGCACGGTCAAACATTTACTTATTCACATGCAATTTTCTCCTTGAGTTGTTGCCTAGGATCTTGCCACCTGAATGGCAGCATGCTAAGCAGTTATTTTGGTCTCCTGGACATCAAGGTCAGCCAAGTGTGGAATGGATGGTGTCACTCTGGAATTTCTTGCGACATTCATGTGAAGATCTTTCAATTTTTGCAAAATGGCCTATATTACCACTGGTAGATGGCAAGCTTATGCAACTTGGCAATGCTTCAAATGTAATAATAGATGATGGGTGGAGTGAAAATATGTACTCGTTGCTTCAGAAACTGGGATGTTTCTTTCTGAGATCTGATCTGCAGATAGAACATCCGCAGCTGGCAAATTTTGTTCAGGAAGCCACTGCAGTTGGTGTTTTGAATGCTGTGCAGTCTGTTGCTTCTAATTTTCAGGATATCAAGGAATTGTTCATGGGTATTTCACTGGCAGAAACACATGAGCTACGCAGTTTTATTTTCCAGTCAAAGTGGTTTTCAGGAAATCACATGAACTCTTCCCATATGAATACAATCAGGAATCTTCCTATATTTGAATCCTATAAATCTAGAGAGCTTGTTAGCCTGACAAGTCCTAGAAAATGGCTTAAACCTGAAGGTGTTCATGAGGATCTGTTGAATGAAAGTTTTATAAGAACAGAATCGGCAAAGGAGAAGTCAATTTTGGTATCATACTTTGCTATTAGGGAACCTCAAAAGGCTGAATTTTACAAGGACCACGTGCTTCCTCGAATATCTGAGTTTCTATCACAACCAGCTGTTGTTTCAGCAATTCTCCGTGATGTGAAACTATTGGCAGAAAATGATACTTCTGTGAGAGCTGCATTACATGAAACCCCTTTCGTCCTGGCAGCGAGTGGTGCATGGGTACATCCCACCAGGTCTCTCTCTCTCTCTCTCTCTTGCGCGCGCGCGCACACACATATGTAGAAGTGTATTTTGTTTAGTAGACCTCTTGATTTTATTGTGTGCTGCATCATCTGCTATGTGCACTAGGACTAATGTTCATTTGGCAGATGCTTTGTCTAATCTGTACGTCAGCTTTTCCTTTGATATTTGATGAAACAGCATGCCATGTAGAAGTAAACCTTCATAATGGAAACAAATAACTGGAACCTATTTGATGTAGGAAGTTTTGTATAATTCTATATTGGATGTAATCTGCAATTTCTTTTTATTTTCATCAATAATGAGCTTGTTACGTCCATGAATACCATGGATTTCATTTTTATATTTTTCTGCTTCCCTTTACTATCTAGATTTTGGTACATAGAAATAACTTATATTTTCCTTCAGACTTTATGATCCTCGTGTGCCTGAGTTACATAAGTTGCTGCACAAAGAAACCTTCTTTCCTTCAGAGAAGTTCATGACGACTGAAGTAATTGAACTGCTTGCAAGCTTTGGACTTAAAAGTAAATTGGGTTTTAGTACTTTGCTTGACATTGCGAGGTCAGTTTCACTGCAACAAGATGATGCGCTTGAGCATGGGAAAAGGCTACTTACCTATCTAAATTTTCTTGAATTCAAGGCTTCAAACATGGAGGATAAAAAAACCTTCCATGGGGATGACAACCAGGAAGCTTCTAAGACTGATGGAAGTTTTGAAGCAGAAAACGATGGGGATGGGTATGACCCAGAAGAAACTATTTTATCTTTGTTCTCAAACTTCGATCATGATCTACCAGAAGACGAATTTTGGTCAGAGCTGAAAAATATATCTTGGTGTCCAGTCCATGTTGCACCATTGCTAAAAGGACTTCCATGGTTCATATCTGAAGATCATGTGGCTCCTCCAATCACAACAAGGCCAAAATCACAAATGTGGCTTGTTTCATCAAAAATGCGGATTCTTAGTGCTGATTCTTGCTCCATGTATCTGCAAAGAAAACTTGGTTGGTTAGACCCACCAAATGCAAACATTTTATCTTCCCAGTTAGTTGAGATCTCCAAGTCTTATGATGAACTCAAGATGTTTTCTGAAGACAGTACCAATGATGCCGTTCCGCAAAAGGAAATTCAACTGATCTACTCAAAATTGCAAGATATTATTGACACAGCCGATACCAACATTCTAAAACGGAATCTGGATGGACACCCATGGGTTTATATAGGTGATAGGTTCGTGCCACCTCAGGCACTTGCTTTTGATTCACCTGTAAAATATCACCCTTACCTTTATGCAGTTCCATCTGAACTGTCGGAATATAAGAGGTTACTGTCGGTTTTGGGTGTGAAGCAGACATTTGATGCAGCAGATTATCTGAATGTACTTCAGTGTTTACAAAGCGATGCCAAAGGAGAGCCATTGTCTACAGAGCAACTAAGTTTTGTTCATCGTGTTTTGGAAGCATTTGTTGATTGTTATCCTGATAACCAAGCACCTGATATGATGGTGAATTCATTGTTGATTCCCGATTCATTTGGTGTTTTGACACCTGCCAGAAATCTTGTCTACAATGATGCACCCTGGATGAATGCTGATCCTACTTCAAAGAGCTTTGTGCATCTTAGTATTGGTAATGATCTAGCTAATAGGCTTGGGGTTCGATCTCTTCGTGGAGCATCATTACTGGATGACGAGCTAATGACGGATTTGCCATGCATGGAATATGCTAAAATAAGTGAGTTGCTGGCTTTATATGGTGAGAGTGACTTTCTTTTGTTTGACCTTATAGAGCTAGCTGATCATTGCAATGCGAAGAAAGTGCACCTTATCTATGATAAACGAGATCATCCAAAGCAGTCCTTGCTGCAGCAGAGTTTAGGTATGATAGAAATTTTCTCCCTAGTCAGCTATTTTACTGATATTTTTCTTTTCCAATCATAATTGTGCAAGTATTTTGTTTGTCTTGTTCTCTTTTCTGTTTATGTTTATATAAGTAACATATTTTTATTTTCCAAAAAAAAAATCTAGGTGACTTCCAGGGTTCTTCATTGACAGTCGTCTTTGAAGGAACGATAATGAGCAGAGAAGAAGTTTGCAGCCTCCAACTTCCTCCTCCATGGAAATTGAAGGGAAACATTCTTAACTATGGACTTGGACTTCTTAGCAGTTATTTTGTGTGCGATACCTTGAGTATTCTTTCTGGTGGCTATTTCTACATTTTTGATCCCTTGGGCTTGACTGGTGGCACGACTTCCACTGCTACCTCATCCGCTAGATTCTTCTCATTGATAGGTGTGTTTTTACTTAAAATCATGTTTGTTCGATTATTAATATTATAAATATGACCATAATTTGTTTAGTTTGTGCACACTGCGCATGATGAAACCACATTCTTTTTGGCAGAAGGCCTCATTGAAGATCAAACCTTAATAAAACTCATTACTCACTAAAGCTTATTTCGTATCCATGTTGGAAAACATATCAGTCCAAGTCTGCTAAATGTATTATTTATGTTACTGCAACTGTTGCATCTCTGTTTGCAACATGGAAATTAAAATCATGTAATGTGAATCTTCATGATAGAACTATGCCTGCATTTTGTATATATTCATTTATTTCCTTTTTTCTGGCGAGGGAAAATAGATTGAAGTCCTTAAATGCTATTTTCTTTTCAGGAAATGACCTGGTCGAGAGGTTTCATGATCAGTTCACACCAATGCGTGTTACACAGGAGGCTTCACTATCTTCAGCAATCTCCACAGTTATTCGTATGCCTTTATCATCAAAGTGCCTGAAAGAACTTGAAGCTGGTTGCAATAGAGTAAAGCATATTTTTGATCGATTTACACAAAATCCATCCAGCACTCTCCTATTCTTGAGGTCAATCATTCAGGTGATAATTGTTTTCGAAAACCATTACTGTGTGCTAGGCTCCACTCTCAGTGGTTTGTGTTTGTGTGGTTAGCACGTGGTTTTTGGACGTGCACTTTGGTGCACTTCCGACTTCGACAACTTATGTCATGTTTTCCTTGTAACTTTACTCCTCCTTAATACATTTGGATGGCCTCCTTCGGCCTTCCTGGCGACAAAAGAAAACCATGACTGTACATCGGTAGCTTTCGAATTTTTCTCTGAAGTATGTTTTTAGCCTTTCAATTTTTTACACTGCCATCATATGAAAGTAAATTAATTTTATAGATTTAAACAAGACTTGTTGCATGAAATACATTTGATGAATTAATCCATTTATTATTAATTGCTGGACAGCAAAGATTTGAAGGATTATTGCATTTCTTTTGCAATAATATTATTGATCCAATGCCTTTGTGTCCATAAGATATATTCTACGCTTTTTATATTTTATAATACACATATAATCATATTTTTGCATAGACATTTGAGTGTGCACATATTAATATGATCTACATGTATCTGTTGTTTAGATTTAGAAAGTGCAAAAGTGTGAGATCCAAATAATTAAGAATGTGGGTGCAGAAACACACATGACTCATACTGCAGCATCCCATGCTAATAACTGACAACACAATGTGTGTGCTGGGTACCAGTTTTCCAGAAATAGTAGTGAGAAAGTTTTATTGGGTGATTCTAAAGCATAATCTTAGAAAAAAAAAACTGCTCCACGTCTAATGTGTTGTTGTGTGATTTTGATCAGGTATCTTTATCAACATGGGAAGGTGGAGCTTCTCAGCCAACTTTGAACTACTCTGTACTTGTTGACCCATCAGTAGCCACTTTAAGGAATCCATTTTCAGAAAAGAAATGGAGAAAATTTCAACTATCCAGAATATTTGCAAGTACAAGTGCTGCTATTAAAATGCAAGCTATTGATGTGCATGTGATTGACAATGGCTGCAATTATATTGACAAATGGTTTGTTGCCCTTTGCCTTGGATCAGGGCAAACACGAAACATGGCTCTTGACAGGTTTTGTCCCTTTCAATCCATATAGTTCAGAATCTTTTGTACTTTTGTAGTTACCTACATTCACCATTTCTCACAATTCTACTAATTAATAATGTTATAAACATGTGAATTGGTCAAAGGACCTCTGGCATAATGCTTGTTGATTTTTTTCTATTTCAGGCGGTATCTCGCCTATAACTTAACCCCTGTTGCTGGAGTAGCGGCACACATAGCTCGAAATGGAGTATCAACCAATATACATGCATCCAGTTGTATATTATCTCCCTTACCACTATCTGGGTCTATAAGCATGCCAGTCACAACTCTAGGCCATTTTATTGTGAGGCATAATGGTGGGCGGTACATTTTTGGCAGCTCACATGATAAATCTCTGTCAGACCTTGAAATGCATAAAAACAAATTGGTTGAGGCATGGAATAAGGAACTTATGCTATGTGTGCGTGATTCATATGTTGAGATGGTCCTGGAATTTCAAAAGCTTAGGAAGGATCCTCTGTCTTCTGCTATTGAATCAAGGTCTGCACACTCGGTGAGTACAATTTTACAGGCTTATGGTGATAGGGTGTACTCTTTCTGGCCCAGATCTAAGCAGCATCCTGCTTCACTCACTGGGTATGGCTCTACTGTAACTAATGTGAATTCACCAAGAGCATCTAAAGCAGATTGGCAATCCTTGGTAGAGCAAGTGATAAGACCTTTCTATGTACGCTTGGCTGATCTTCCTGTTTGGCAACTTTATGGTGGGAATCTTGTTAAAGTGGATGAGGGTATGTTCTTATCCCATTCAGGGAGTGGAGATGATGATAATCTGCCATCTGCTAGTGTCTGTAGTTTCATTAAAGAGCACTACCCTGTATTTTCTGTACCCTGGGAGCTGGTTAGGGAAATTCAAGCAGTTGAAGTTAATGTAAGAGAGATCAGGCCCAAGATGGTTAGGGATCTACTAAAAGCTTCTTCATCCATTTTACTCCGATCTATTGAAACATATATGGATGTTCTTGAATATTGCTTCTCAGATATGGACCCATACCGTTTCTCAGATCTTCATATACATGAGGAATCACGAGTTAGCAATCAACAATCTGAAATAATGAATTCTTCAATATCAAATTCTATGCCATCTTCAAGCAGCTCTGTGTCTTACCATAGAAATACACAAAGGCAGGGTGCTTCTGGGGGCGACGCGCTTGAAATTGTGACATACTTTGGAAAAGCTCTCTATGACTTTGGTCGGGGGGTTGTCGAGGATATCAGCAAGACTGGTGGCTCAGCATCCCATAGGACCCAAGCTGCTGAAAATAATGTGCTGTCATCTATCATCACAGAGCTCAAAGGAGTCCCGTTTCCGACATCGACAAAATGTCTAACAAGGCTGGGATCTACCGAACTTTGGATAGCACGTGAGGAGCAGCAGCTATTGATGCGCCCATTCTTGCATCACTTTATCCATCATCAATGTTTACAAAAGCCCTTCTTGGAGCTATTGCTCACCACTCAAGTTATTCATAGACCTCTAAAGCTAAGAAGTTTTTCTCCTCACTTGTTGTCAGGCCATTTGAAGCACATATTTGATGAACGTTGGGTGCACCTTGCAGTAGAGAAGAAGTCTCCATGGATTCCTTGGGATAATAATGCTAATTCATCAACTGCTGGACCAAGTCCTGAATGGATTAGGCTCTTCTGGAAAATATTTAGTTCAATGAGTGGTGACCTTTCACTTTTATCTGACTGGCCCTTAATTCCAGCATATCTAGACAGACCTGTTCTCTGCCGTGTGAAAGAATGCCATCTAATATTTGTACCACCAGCAGATGATTCAAATCCTGATAGTGGAGATAGTGCAGCTAGAGTAGTTGACACGTCTGCCCACCCAGGAGATGAGACTGGAGAAGCTGAACAGAACAGCATACTTGATACTGCATTTCAGTCAATGAACTCAGCATTTCCATGGTTACCTGCTCTGCTTTACAAGTTGAATATACCAGTTTTTGATTTATCTTTTCCAGAGTGTGGTACAATATGCAATTTGTTTCCTTCACGTGACCGGACTCTTGGACAAATTATTGCTTCTAAACTGGTTGCAATAAAAAATGGTGGCCATTTACCTTTGCCACTTAGTCTATCAAGTGAAGACTGTGATAAACTGTTTGCATTGTTTGTCTCAGAGTTCAGATTGTCCAGTAACCACTTATATCAGAGAGAAGAATTGGATGTCCTGAGAGAGCTTCCAATGTATAAAACAGTTATAGGAACATACACTAGTCTGTCAGGGTCCGATCATTGCATTCTTTCTCCCACAGCATTCTTTCACCCTGCTGATTCTCGGTGCCTTTCTAGTACAGCTAATGCAGATCTATTTCTTCAGGCTTTGGGGGTTGAACAATTGAGTGACCAAGAAATACTAGTAAGGTTTGCTTTGCCTGGCTTTGGAAATAAATCAGCTCAAGAGCAAGAAGACATTCTAGCCTACTTGTATTCTAACTGGAAAGATCTGCAGCTGAACTCTTCTGTTGTAAACACCTTGAAAGAGACTAATTTTCTGACAAGTGCAAATGAGTTTTGTACAGAGTTGTTCAAACCAAGGGAATTACTTGACCCTTCAGATGCTTTGCTTACTTCAGTATTCTCTGGGGAGAGACACAAGTTCCCAGCTGAAAGGTTCTTGTCAGATGGTTGGCTTGTTATACTCAGAAAAGCAGGTCTTCGAACATCTACAGAGGCTGATATGATAGTACAGTGTGCAACAAAAATAGAGTCCATGGGAAATGATATTGTGTCATCTTCAGAAGATCCTAGTGACTTTGAGGCAGACTTTTCAGGCAGCAAAAACGAAATTCCTTTTGAGCTTTGGTCTTTGGCAGAATCTGTTGTTAATGTGATTCTTGCTAATTTTGCTACTTTGTATGACAGTTCTTTTTGCGAAAAGATTGGCAAAATCGCATTTATTCCTGCCGAAAAAGGTTTTCCAAGTATTGGTGGGAAGAGAGGGGGTAGAAGGGTACTTGCCTCATATAGTGAATCAATTTTATCAAAAGACTGGCCATTAGCATGGAGTTCTGCTCCTATTCTTACCAATCAAGCAATTATCCCTCCTGAATATTCTTGGGGAGCATTTCGACTAAGGAGTCCTCCTGCCTTCACTACAGTTCTGAAGCACTTGCAGGTCAATGTCATAACATGCTTATATGTTTCTATCTTATGAAAATGTTCTCTTATTTTCTTTTCTGAAACAAAGCAGAGTGTTGGGAGAGGCAATGGTGAGGACACACTGGCACACTGGCCAACTTCATCAGGAATAATGACGGTGGAAGATGCCTTTCTACGGATCTTGCAATACTTGGATAAAATATGGGGAACAATATCTTCTTCAGGTAGTGCAAATGCACCAAAATTATGTTTACCTCCCTGTATATGCCCTACATTTGTTGCCACTGGGTAACAATAGCTTATGTTATTATCATTTTCTCTTTCCTTGGTTTTAGTTACTAGCAGCGATTTTTTTTTTCACTGGAAAACACTTGATTTACTTACGCTTCATTGCATGGCCATATTTGAGTACAATCATGCAAAGCATCCCTGTAGGATTTAGGATAAGGGTTGAACTGACTAGATTCATATGAAGGGTCAAATATGTACTCCCTCCGTCCCAGAGACATCATTTTTTGCCTTTATTTGTCCCACAAAGGCTTCATCATTGAGACAATCAATGCATTGGAGTTTGAGAAAGTGGGGGACAAATGCATTGAAATTTGAAAAGTGGAAGACATTCTAGTCATTTGATTTTGTATTGGGACGGAGGTAGTAGCTGGCTAATTGTGCCAGGCCGGCCCAAGATAGGCCAACCAGTAGCTGGTTAATTGTGAGGAGTACCAACTTTTTCTTGTGAGTTTGCATGTTTTGCTCCTAGTAAGAATTTTGAAATCTTGAACCGATTCACAATGCACTCACTTGAAGTGAAGTTCATTAAAAAAAATTTTCATACTGTTATTCGTCTCGGGATGTTAAAAGGGAAAAGGGGGTAAATTGTAAGCTTGTTCAATTTAATATTTTGAACAACAGTTGTCTGGCAGATCAAAGCATTTCACATTGATCTTACTTTCCTGAGGTTTTATTTTGAAAACCCATGGAGACAACATCATCGTATTGAAATTGACCTGAAATGGGCATGCAATCTTCCAATAGAACATCCAAATTTGATATTTGGGAACAGCTTTGTAGACTCTTCATTTTGATATTTAAGATGAGGTATTTAGAGTGGCTTGCACTATGTATACAAGCTCAGTCTTGATTCTTTTTTTTTTTTGGCAAGAATTATTATGTTGTTACTTCTTCCTGAAGAAATAAAGATATATCATGAACAGGTATTATCTTGTCAGTGTGGTCATGTATATTGACGATTCCTATAAGTAATTATAGTAATTACTATGTCATGCCCTGTGCATATGCTTTTTTATTTGCTGTATAAATAATTAAAGATAGCCACACAGCGGAAAACTGTAATTAGTTTTTGTTGCTTTGGAAAGAGATATATCAATACTCTAGTTAAGTTGTATTTCTTTCTTTTTCAGAGAAAAATGAGTTGCAGACCCTGGCTTTTATACCAGTTGCAAACGGGACTCGCTTAGTCACAGTGAAATCACTTTTTGCTCGTCTGACAATCAACATGTCGCCTTTTGCTTTTGAACTTCCAAGTCTTTATCTTCCATTTGTCACCATCCTCAGAGAAATTGGGATGCAGGAAACCCTTACAAACACTTATGCAAGGGAACTTCTTTTGGATATACAAAAAGCATGTGGTTACCAACGCCTGAATCCAAATGAACTCCGCGCTGTGATGGAAATTTTAGACTTCATGTGTTCTGGTGTCAACCAGGCCACAGATGGATCAGAAGACATATTTGATTCAGTAATACCGGACGATGGTTGCAGGCTGGTATCAGCTGTATCGTGTGTATATATTGACCCATATGGTTCTCATTTACTGAGTAACATAGATACATCCAGGATAAGATTTGCTCACCCAGATCTTCCCCAGAATATTTGCAACACGTTGGGCATAAAGAAGCTTTCTGATGTCATTGTAGAGGTACTACTATTATAGGATCTTTCTTTTTTTATGGCTGTAAGTTTAATTAATTTTGTATTTTTCAAATAAACATAAGTTTTTTCCCTTGTCAGGAACTGGATGGAAAAGAAGAACTAAAGATGGTGAATAGCATTTGCTCTGTTACTCTGGACAAAATAAAAGAGAAGCTGCTTAGTAAATTGTTGCAAGATGCGTTAAGGATTGTTATGATTGGTGTATCCAATCATTTTCCTTCATTTGAAGCACTCAATCTGGCGCAGATAGAAAGTGTACTAAAGGATATATCACAGAACCTGCAGTTTGTTCAGCGTCTCCATACTCGCTTTCTATTACTCCCCATGCTCCAAGACGTTACAAGAAGCAGCCAGCGTCCTCCATTTCCTGAATGGTCAAGCAATGGAAAGCACAGAAGTGTTTGCTTTGTGAACAAATCCACGGGTCAAATTCTAGTTGCAGAGCCCCCAAACTTTTTGACAATACACGATGCTATTGCTATTGTTGTTAGTTACAGATTAGGGGCACCCGTGATCTTGCCGATTGCTTCAGTATTTGCATGCCCAGATGGCACAGAGAAAGAGGTGCTTAAAATACTCCGTCTGGGCACTGACATTGGAGTTTCAAAACGTGAAGGAAGGTACAATGGTTCCCTGGGAGCAGAGTTGTTGTCCCAAGATGCTCGCCAGGTTCAATTCCTTCCTTTAAGACCATTCTATAGTGGAGAAATTGTGGCATGGAAGACGGGGAAAGAGGGTGAAAAGCTCAGATATGGCAGGGTCCCTGAAGATGTAAGGCCATCAGCTGGCCAAGCTCTTTACAGGTTTCCAGTGGAGACTTCTGCTGGTGAAACTTGCATGCTACTTTCCAGTCAGGTTTACTCATTTAAAAGCGTTTCAATGGCTGATCTCTCTTCTGCACCATTGCAACTGGATAGTGGTAGAGTTGCAGGTGGACAGCAGGGCTTCTCACCCATCAACACAGGAACTGAAGCTGCAGATGATGTGGTTAGTTTTATTTTTGTGCAAATTCTAGTTTTGCTAGCTGTATGTGTTGTCGTAATTTTTGTCATACTTCGATTTACAGGCTACTGGCCTTGAATATGGGAAGGTATCTTCAACCGAGCTGGTACAGGCAGTCCACGATATGCTTTCAGCTGCAGGGGTAAGGATGGATGCTACAAAGGAAACGCTTCTACAGACTACTCTTTCCTTGCAAGACCAGCTTAAAGAATCTCAAGTGGCTCTACTCGTGGAGCAGGTTTGTCCACTTCGATATCTTCTTGGGTTGTTTTATATTCATTTTTATTGTCAACATCAAGAATATGTTTTGATCAGTTCTGTATACCATAAGAGAGTAGTTGTGACCCGTAATCTGTAGCGGCACCTAAAGAAAATTGATGTGGGGAGGCATTTGTTGTTGAACGTCATACTATTGGATGCTGCTGCACACGCTGTGTTCACCATGCTTTCTTTGAGATGGAGATGAGGGTGGGTTAAGAATTTTTCTTGGATCTTCAGGCATTCCTTTTTATGTTCATTATTTGCACAGAGAATGTATACTATCAGGTTATAAACAAGCTACCAATTTTAGGGAGCCCCAAACTTCATAATTTGCATTGCCTATCATATTATATTGTATCGTATCATATAATTACTTTCTTAGCTCTTTCTGCTTATGTTGTATGTTGTGGGTATTGAAATTTGTTTTAATTGTCACTACAGGAGAAAGCGGAGGCAGCAGTTAGAGAAGCTGATGTTGCCAAGTCAGCATGGTCATGTCGTGTCTGCCTGAATGCGGAGGTCAACATGACTATAATACCATGCGGTCATGTTCTTTGTAATCGATGCTCAAGTTCAGTTTCACGATGCCCATTTTGTCGGACGCAAGTATCTAGGATGATGAAAATATTCAGGCCTTAATTTCTCTTTCTACAACTTTCGCTTTCTATTAGTATGTATAATATTAGACACGTTAGTTTTTTAGCTGTAAAACTATAGGGCTGTAAATCGAGGGTGTAAATATACATTATAGTCCATGTACAGCTACGGTGCATTTTACTGTGCCGATTCTTTGGAAAATCGAAGTATTCGGTTCCAGTTTGAGGCGAAATCTATCTTTTTAAAACTGGGATGTCTCAAGACATCTTAGGTCCCGCTCTTTTTTTTAACAAGAGTTGGATTAAGATTAAGATTTTCGTGGCACATTTTTTAAACTGCTAAACGGTGTATTTCGTGCGAAAACTTTCTATATGAAAGTTGTTCTAAAATATCATACTACCTCCGTTTTTTAATAGATGACGCCGTTGTCTTTTTCTCATATGTTTGACCATTCGTCTTATTCAAAAAATTTACGTAATTATAATTTATTTTATTATGAGTTGTTTTAGCACTCATATTACTTTAAGTGTGATTTATATCTTATGCATTTGCATAAAATTTTTAAATAAGACAAATGGTTAAACATGTGATAAAAAGTCAACGGCGTCATCTATTAAAAAACGGAGGGAGTATTAATATATTTTTCAAGTTTGTAATAATTAAAACTAAATCAATCATACGTTAATGCCACCTTGTTTTGCATAAAAAACTTAATCTTATTGATCCATATAGCGGTGTTAAATTTGAAAATAAGAAATTATGCATAAGAAAAAATAACCAATAAAAAAAGAAAACAAATCCAATTTCTAATACTTTCAAATTATCTATCCTCTGTAAGATAATATATTACTATGTTGATTTTCTAATATATAGTTCAGCTAGTTCTCTAGTTTTTTTAAAATACAACGTTAACAACTCGGTATTTTTTTCCAAACATAACTGCTCGATCAGCGTATGTTGCATTTTTTTTTAGCAAAATTACTGCCAGACATCGCCCAATATGTTGCATGTTGTGGACCATAGCAGTTAGGGAAGCTGATGTTGCCAAGTCAGCATGGTCATGCCGTATATGCCTTAATGCAGAGGTATCGTGACTATAATAACATGTGGTAACGTTCTTTGTAATCGATGCTCAAGTTCGGTTTCAAGATGCTCATTTAGCCACCTTGATTTTTTTTAAGGGTCTGTGTATACAACTTTCGCTGCTACTAGTATGTAGTCACGGTAGTTGCTTAACTGGAAAACTATAGGCCCGTAAATCATGGGTGTAAATATACATTATGGTCCATGTACAGCTACGATGCATTTTACTGTGTAGATTCTTTAAAAAATTGAAGTGTTTGGTTTCAGTTTGAGGCGAAATATATATAGTTATAAGCCGCTCAGTGGAGGGGCAAAATTCAAAACAGCAAATTTCGAAGTACAATCATTCTCTTAGCAAATTGTTGCATGGTTGGTCCAGGCTATAGATGGCCAAACGAGCTACCCGATCCGGCACGGTCTAGGCACAACCCGGCTTGGGTCGAGGTCAGTCGGGCTGACACAACCCGATCTACACGCCGAGCAAGGCTGTGCCATGTCTACCCACGGGCTACACCTACGGCCCAAGCAGGGCTGTGCCGGTCCGGTCCGAAGGCACAACAGTTCATCGTGCTTCTCCATAGAATAATTCTGTTTTTCTTCCCTCATCTCTTTGGGTTTTGTCTTATATGGCTGAAATTTGTATTCCTTTGTCTTTGGGCTGCGACTTGTCTGGCTGAATTAAGTCTATTTTGGATCCTTGTAGTATTTTTATTGACTGTGCCATGCCGGGCCAACCCAACATGCCAAGGCATCAGCCCAGGCACAGTCCAACTGTTGGACCGGGGCCAAGCCAAATGGCCGTGCCGTGGGCCGTGCCGTCGGGTCCGGCCATATGGCCATCGATAGTCCAGGCGTTGCCGCAACCGGGGCAAACAGCAAGGGGAAAATATCTGTGCCAAGCAGCAAGAGCAAAAAGCGAAAAGCGCAACGCCGCCGCGAAATATCTCACCTCACGTAGCTCTCGCCCCGGAAGACGCCACCCAGCGATCACTTCTGCTGTACTACTGGCCAGTGACCAGTCACTTGCTCTTCTCCCCCATTAATTGAGCTCCAGCCGTCCGGGAGACGAGATAATTCCGTTCAATTTCAAGTTAATCCCGCGGCAGCCATGGCTGCGCTTCTCATGAACACCGGCGCTGTCTCGATGCCCTTCCCCACCACGCGCACCGCCGCGCGACGGCGAACCAGCAGAAGCAGATGCCAGGCTTCATCTAGCGGCGGTAGCAGCAACGAAGGAGGCGGCGAGAGCTACCGCGGGAGGAGCGGGCGCGGTGGGTCGACGACGTGGGTGACGGAGTACGACCTGTACGGGCTGCTGGGCGTGGAGCGGTCGTCGCCGCAGTCGGAGATCAAGGCCGCGTACCGGTCGCTGCAGAAGCGGTGCCACCCCGACGTCGCCGGCGCCAAGGGCCACGACATGGCCATCGTCCTCAACGAGGTCTACTCCCTCCTCTCCGACCCCGCCGCCCGCCTCGCCTACGACCAGGTACGTTGCTTCATCGATCGATCTCTCGCATATACGTACGCACACCAACTGTTCGTACAATTGTTGATGAGGCAATCGATCTGCACGGAACGCATGCAGGAGCAAGCGAAGCAGTCGGAGTTCGTCGGGTACACGGGGAAGCCGCTCTACTCGGCGTGGTTCGGCGGCGAGGCCGAGCAGCGCGCGGTGTTCGTGGACGAGGTGAGGTGCGTCGGCTGCCTCAAGTGCGCGCTCTACGCCAACAAGACGTTCGCCGTCGAGTCCGTCTACGGCCGCGCCCGCGTCGTCGCGCAGTGGGCCGACGCCGAGGACAAGATCCTCGACGCCATCCAGACATGCCCCGTCGACTGCATCTCGTAATCCAACACACCTCTAAATCCCCCAATTAATCTGTGTTCTGCTTGTTGATTTGTCCTGATTTGTTCATCTCCATGGTTGATTTGGTTCGGTTTGTACGGTTGATTAGGATGGTCGAGAGGTCAGATCTCGCGGCTCTCGAGTTCTTGATGTCCAAACAGCCGCGCGGCAGAGTCCGGGTCTCGGAAGGCAACACCGTGGGCGCTCGCGCACCCGACATCTTCAACGAGGTAAGCAAGTTTCAGAAGAGGTTCCAGGAGATGAAGCAGAAGTCTGCCACGAGAGAATCCGAGGTAGTAAATCTGATGATTTGATCCAGTATTCAAGTAGCCTTGTGATTTCATAAGGGACTCACTAATCACCATTAACAAGCAGAGCTGAAGCTGAGCACAGTAAGCTCGGGTTAACTAATCTCGCTCGCTCGCGTGCGTGCAGGAGTCGGAGGCAGCAAGGCAATCGAGGAGCTCGGCAGTTCAGACGATCAGGTCGATCTCGAACTGGTGGTACTGGCAGCCGTTCAGAGCTCCGGCGACCACCGTACTCGCTTCTCTCCACCTGCCGGCGCCGCCGCCTTCTCCTTCCATGCCCGCCGACCCGGTGACGGACAGGCTCCAAGAAGCGGCAGCTCGACGCAAAGCGGGAGGCGCGACGGCGGCGAGGACGGTGGCTTCGTACGCCCGCCGCGACGACTACTGGACTCCGCAGCTGAACCTGCCGTCCCTAGCATCGCCGCCGGAGCGACCTCACCGGAGGCAGAGCGCTTCTCCTCCCCGCAGCCAGACGCGGCGAGCAACCCCCACCGGCGATGGCGGGGTGACATTGGGCAGCATCGACCTGACGGCGCCGCTGCTGATGGCGATCATCTCGGCCGGGTTCGTGGGTTACAACAGGGAGGAGGTGGCCGGAGTCGGCGGCGGCGGCATCCAGGAGCACGTCGGTGGCGCCGCCGCTCTGGGTCTCGTGAACAGCTTCGAGCTCAAGATCGTCCTAGCCTCCGTGACATGGTTCATCATCGGCGCGGCGATTGCCGGATTCATTCAGTTTCTCGCGAGGAGCGAAGTGAACTTCAGGAAATGAAGCGAATACATGATTTATTCACGATGACATAAAGATACATAGGATAGATGAAGTATACATAGTAGTATAGATGCATGTATATAAAGGTTACTGCAATTAAGGAATTTATTAGTGGTGAAAAAATGAGATATAAAGTAGAGCAAAATGAAATGTACGAGACGTATAGCATTCAGCTTATGTGGTTTGGACGAGAAATCAGTTCTCTTGTAGGGTGCAAGAACTGCTGTTTTTTCTGAGGCAGCGAGTACTGAGTACTAACTAATGAGATGATGCAAGTTTATAGGCATCATTTATTAACATAAAAACGACTACTGCGATTGCCACAAGATGATGAGAGCTCACAGAGGAAAACAGAGCAACCACAGTTAAGTTATTCATTGTTGTCTTCAACACCAGAAAATTGCAAGTGTCCCGTGTAACCCGATCTAAAGTTACTACGCAAATAAGCTGTTGTGCTTACAAAAACATCTGGAGTACTGTCATACCATGCTCAGCAATCAAAAAGTACTCGGTCGTCGCAATTGCTAGTTCTGAATGGCACCTGATTACATCTAACAAAATGATATAGGGGAAGACGGATGATCTTTACTTCAAACTGACCTATGGTCTACTTCCGTCAGTCTCACCAAAACAAAAGATCGCACTTGGGGGCAGCTGATGCAGATTTTCAAATCAATTGCCCGTCTCCTGTAGGAACTCCAATACGTTTTGACTTGACACAATGTACCTCAAGGTAATAGCACCAGATACTAACCAAGAGATGATTCCTCTCCTCAAGACCTATTCTTCGGGGGTTTGACCTTGTATATGCGCACTATCCAGTTCGAAGTTGTGAATGCCTCCTCCAAGTACTCAAGCTTAATGTCTTTGTTGCCAATCTCCACTCCTCGTACTCGATCGTATCTACATACAAAATAAATAGCAGAGCTAGCATCCATTACCATATCAAAAACAGGCTTGTTATACAAATAGGACAATGCAAGCTACAACCAGCAAATTATGGTGCCTGGCTTATTAGGGAAACCATTCATAACCAAAATATAATACAGAGTACAATGTAATATCTATTTAAATAAATCAATGAAGAAAAAGCAATAACAATGGCAAGGATGTGCCATACCCTGGAGGTTTTCCATATTCTGTGGTCAGTTCTCCAAAACGGTAATAACAAAGCTTGTACCTGTCAAACAAGAGAGGAAACAATTAGAGGTGATGGAAGGATAGAAGTAACACGGATAAATAACAAAATAGTACATGTGTTGACAAATAAGTCTCATTAGTGTGTTTCATACTTACATTAAGCAATTCAACATTTTTGGTGCTGCCCCCTTGTCGACACGATACTCCCCATTAACAAGGTAATCAGGCTCTTTGATTACAGGAAAAACTCCACCACCAATGCGCACCATCCATAAGAACCTGGAAATAAGCAGCTAAGTAAGAATCCATTTTGTAGTTCAGTTTTTAAAAAAATGTTCAATACTAATTCAAATAAAACCAATAACATCGATTTATTAAAATTTGCTCTAGATTCAGTGGATAAACTTACTTGTTAATGTCATCTGAAGAATAACCAGTAACACCACCAAATACGACAAGCACATAATTCACATCCAGTGACTGCATTATCTCATACGCTTCATCTTCATAGGATGACATTGCACGCCCAACTGTAGCTATATGTGTATTATTCCATGTGTTGTTATCAACAATAACAGTTCTGTTCCCCATAGCTGTGATTTGGTATCCATAATCCCACCATGACATAATCTTTGCATCAGAAGGAGTGTTCTGACGAAGCCAATAATACGCTTCACGATAATCATCAAATATGACCCTGCCTCCATTATGACCCCTTGCGGCCAGAACAATGGAAGGAGAAGAGTAAGCTTCAGATGTCACCCAAGTGCAGTGTACAGCATATCTACTAAGCAAGTAGAAAGCACCCAGAAGTAAAGCAATGGCCACATTCTGCTGGAAAGGCAAGGATTGATCAACTGCACCCTGTTTACACAAGAAACCAAGTCAGCTTCTGAGTGATGTGAAAACCAGAAACTTAAAATAATTGATACAAGCAAACTGAAAACCACAAAATTATGTGCAATTGAACCTACTGGAATTAGAATTGTCAGAGAAAAGGCGCAAATCCTTTATATTCTTATCAGCCATGCACATGGTAAACTGGAAAATTGCAATCCAGCATTTCAAATGGCACAATACTCTGGAGGGTATTGATTGGCGGAAACAAAGGATTTCAATTGTACCACTTGATTTTATCTAAGTATGTTTCAGATTTCAAGCTCCATCAAATTTATTTATTTCAACTATCCATATACAAAATATAAAGCATGCAAGCAAGCATAGACAAAAAAAAAAAAGGGAATACCTTTGCAGCTGCCTTTGAGCCAGATGATTTTCCAGAGACAGTTTGTGGACTTTTGCTTTTTGTCCGAATCAAGGTAGTCAGATTTTTTATTGTAGCTGATGCTGCAATGGCACTAATAAGGCAAACAGCTGGCGCTGCAACAAGAATTAACCGAACCATCACACCAGCAAAGTACATACTCGTGAGGCCATACATAACTATAAATATTGTGGCATCTGACAAGCGCTTGAAACAGAAGTAGAGGCCTGCTGGGAACAGGAAAAGAAGGATGTGGAAATCAAACATGAACGAAGACCACGCTGTTGGTTGATGCTCAGATACTGATGCAATGATTGGTATATGGTCCTTTGCATAGGTTGGATCAAGCAGGGAGTAAAACCGCCCTGTCCAAGGGGAGATGTAACCTGACGCGGTACCAATTCCAAGAGCTAGGGTGCCAACAGTTATCACACATGTCAGGGTGATTCTCAGGAATGACTTGAATAGTTTGGCATCATTCAGCAGGTACTTCACCCAGTCCAAGAAAAAGAAAACCTGCAAAATGAGGAAATGGTTTATGATAGCTCTCTTATACATGTGCTATACTGCTCTATCTATACAAAGTACACAAAGTACCTCATAATAGAATAGATAATTGTCAAAGCATTCATATTAACAAATAACAAAGGTACGCTATGTTTGATATATACACACAACAAACACAATAACGACATTGAGTTATGTTGGCTGTGGGACATATTCAAGAGTAAAGAGTATAGCATCTAACATTTTACAGCCAGGCATAAATGGGCCACCAATCACACTGCAAACATACAAGAATTCACAGTTCCATAACATGTCTACCCAGTAAACATGATCTATCTGAAGAGGCAAAATGAGAGTAGCAGCAATCTGACACAAATGCCAATGTTCCATCTAATCATCTGGGTTATATGAAACTAACAATAAGTACTAACAAGTCATTTGATCTTAACTGTTCTACAAAATTACCTGTCCAATTTACTCCATAGTTTGCCTACAAACCAAGATCGGGTTGCCTTCAATTAAGTGTTTCGCCCTTTCTCAGTTACAAATAATCCTAACTCATTTCCAGGACAATTAAGATGGGTGGTGCAAATTTCCTAAAGTGGCGGGACTTTTCATCTGAATCATACCTTTTTATGTCAACTGTTGCTAATTTACTAAACTAGCCATCTAATAAACCAGAGCTGTAACTAGCTACTAATCTTAGAAGGCACTTTCATCGCTACGGATGAATTGTTACATCATTTCATAACAATATGTGTAAGAAATACCTGCAAAAGGAAGAATACTCCCATAGCGGCCATGTGCTCCCCAGACTGGACGTGTTGGAACCCAACGAACCGGATCTGCATCGCAAGTAGCATTCCAAGCACATACGTGGAATTGTAGGCCACGTAGAGCCTCTGCGAGTACCTCCCCGTGACGAGCAGCACGAGCACGTAGAGCGGCAACAGATTGATGATGAAGACATAGCCTCCCCACGCGGAGACCATGTAGAAGTAGCCGAACGCCGAGGCGAGCGACCATGCGAGAGATCCCGTGTTGACGGCGCGCACGAAGAGGTAGAAGGTGAGCAGCAGCGCGAAGATGGCGACGCCCTCGTTGTCGTAGGAGCCCGCGACGGAGCGGGAGATGTAGCCGGGGCAGACGGCGATGAGCGCGGCGGCGACGAGGCCCGCGCCGGAGTCCCAGATCTCGCGGCCGAAGGCGTAGGCGACGAGCGTGGTGTTGGCGGCGAAGAAGGGAGCGGTGAGGACGCAGACCTCGCGGATGTGGACGGCGAGGGAGAGCGCGCGGAGGAGGCGGTGGAGCAGCGCGGCGGTGACCATGAGGCCCGGGAAGAGGGTGCCGCCGACGACGCGGCCGAGCGGGTACCAGCTCTCGAAATCGAACCAGTTCCAGAACTCGCTGAATCCATGGTCGGAGAGGAAGAGCGTGGTGCGGTAGTTGAAGTAGGGATCGAACTCGTGGATCATGGACTCGTAGCGGAGCACGGAGAAGAGGCGGACGACGAACGCGAGCACGTAGATGAGCGCCAGCGCCGAGACCCGGAGCAGGAGCTCCTGCTGCTTCGTCTTCAGCCGCAGCGACCGGAGCGGCGCCGGCAGCGAGTCCAGCGCGGTGGCGGCGGCCATGGCGGCGATCCGGATGCGGGAGATCTGGCGCCTCTCGCTAGGGTTTCATGCGCCCCGCGCGTGGAGCGGGAGAGGTTTTAGAGCGCCGCGGCCGCTTGGTTGGGTTCGGTTTGGATCTGGGAGATCGAGGAGGAGGAAGACGAGAGCAGAGTCAAGCGCACGGGGATGACGACGCGATGGTTACACTGACATGTGGGCCATGCAAGTGCTGACGTGGGAGCCCCCACGTAGGCGCCTCTGTGACGCTGGAAACTGGGTCCCACTTGAATCGCCGCAGGCCATTGGCTGGAGAGGGCGGGAGACACGTCGCTCGCGGCTCGCTGCTATCAGTAGATTTTTACTGTATCTAATTTTTTCAAGAACAACATCAAATCTCTCCAAAAAACAGATCCTGAAAAAAAAAAAAGACACTTGAGATGGCAAGGTACTGAAGATACAAACAATGTGAGTACACGGAATTCCCAGCTAGTTTTGATACAACCACAATGCAAATTATCCATTGAGGTTTCTTGCAAGTTCAGTTATTTTCTGAATTACAATCCCCCAACGACCCGTACTTGTCTTTATCTAATCTTCAGTAGATTCATCCCATGAATCAGGCTCACATTGGTGAAGTCCATTAACTGGAAGTACATTCTGCCCACAGCTTCACGGAATACAAGTAGGAACAACATGGCTGAGAATCCAAGCCCTGATGGTTTGTTATTACCTCGATCCAGAACCTGAAACTAAAGCTGGTAGATCTGCTGCTAAATTTGATAACCAAAACGCAAAACACAAGATAACCAACAAAAAGATAGAACAGATGATGTTTAAAACCAAAACACTATCTTTCTACATGATGACAGATAATCAGAACTTCAGAGGTCCATCAACACTGACAACTCTCTATGACTATCCCTCTGTCATCCATACAAAGACGCTATCGGCCTTCAGTGACACACTGGTGTCTGTTGAAGTAGCTCCACGCTGGCCTGGAGATCTTCCTTACAGCGAACCAGCCCAACTGTTCAGTTATTCACAACAGCACACATAACACGTAAGATTTGTACAACTGACACCCAAACCATATAAAGTCAACAAGGAGAGCATATATAACTCTTGACAGATGATATCCCAGAAGACCAGAACACTGGATAAAATTCAATTCGAAACCCATAGCCTAGCAGCCTTATTTAATTGATTAGTTCTATCTAAAAGGCATCATGTTTTATTTCGGCCATACTAAATGGAGTAGTTAATTCATCGTTATTAGCAGAGTTAAGTTTCATTGTATATTCACTTTTAAAAAGATAATTGTATATTCTTATAATATACCTGAAAAATCAATCATTAATACCTTTGAAGCAAAATAGTACTAGAGTTTTAGTGTCAATCCTTGATCAAGAAAAAGCTTTCCTTGTGACTTAAAGTTGATGTAGCATTTATACCAAGGAGGAAGTATCGCCTACTCTGCAGTAGCAGGACAACAGAAAGAATTGAGCTATATAATTATGCCATGAATTAAGTAACAGCCAAGTCAGTATTTCCTCCATGATGGGAAAAAACAGATAAAAGTAAGTATTAGTAGAACACTACCTGATTTAATTCATAAACACGGAGATCTCTTGCTTTTTTGTTAGGACTAGCTCTACCAAATCAGACCTTGCCTATAAGGATCATCAGGTGGAACATCCATGATTATCCGGGATTGCATCTAACTGCAAATGAATTAGTCTTCAGCGCTTGCAGTTTGCTAAATCAGGTCAAGCGAGTGGTTTCTTAAAGGAGCATGTATAATGCAAGTGCTAGACAAGATGGGGGGAAGATAATGAGAATGCAACAAACCAGGACTAGAAGCACGTTTCATGACTAACACTTCCTCTGATAATTAGTGAAACCAGCTGTTCCTAAAAAATAAACACAATTATCATTTTTGCGTTGGATCACAAGGATTGCATGGTCAGAACATATTCATTGGAGCACCAACAAGACTACAAGAGCCAATGCTTTTTACTGGAGGTACTGACCTCCTGGATTACCCTATATGAAGTTCTAGGAGCAAGCTATTTATCTGCTCCCACAACTCTGAAGACTGTCAAAGTAACACCATAAGACAAGCATTGGACAGGATCACAAGCACATGATCCCACATTTATGAAGGAAGAAAAAGAATGCCATGCAAGTGGGTATTTATTCCAGATATGCTTTATCAAAAAAATTATAACACCGGGGCTTTTACAGCAAGTACTTTACAAGTGTTGGCTGACAGATTATATCAGCAGAGTAGATTAATGAAAATTTGCATGACAAAAGCAACAGGAATTTTACCTTCATTGGCTATTCACTGATAGTACATGTCCAAAAACAATGCCACTACCATGTAAAGTAGTGAAAAAGAATTGGCAGACCTATGAGCACTCTCAAGTTGTCCCTTTTTTTTCCTTAACTCCAATCAAGCACTTCCAAGTTATAAACACATTAAACAGAAGGATCACCCAATTCCAAGCATCCTATCTAATACAGAACACAGCTGCAGCATTTCTGTGCATTCCCCTGGACCCTTTCTGCAGAATGCCTTGATGACATTAGCAAAAATCCTACTATCTAATAACAATCCTTTTTCTAGCATATCATCAAACAACCTCAATGCCTCACGAACATTTCCACTCCTAACCAACCAATACGCCAAGCGTGCAACAGGCTCAACAGGATAGCCATCATCAATATGTCTGATCAAATTGACAGCCTCGGCTCTCCTCCCTGACCTAAAGAGGCAATCAACCAGCGTATTGTATGTGATCGTATCTGGGGCAATTTTACCCGCATTCACATCAGCGAACAGAAAACCAAGCTCATCCTCCTTCCCGGCCTCATAGAATGCATGAATTAGAATGTTACAAGTCACAGTGTCTGCCATGAACCCCTTGCTGCTGAACACAAACTTGGCAAACTGAAACTTTCCAGCTCGGCACAAGCATGAAATAAAAATGTTGCACGTTTGCACATTGGGTGTTATGGGCTTCTTGAGAAGATCTGTGAACAGTTTTAGAACACGCAGCCATTTCCTCTTCTTGCAGAAATGATCCATGACCGTATTGTATGTCACGACATCTACCACAAAGCCAAGCTCCTGGCATCGTTCCAGCACCTCCTTGCCTGCCCACATATCAAGGTCCTGGGCAACATAGTCGAGCAGTATGTTCAGACCAACTACTGTCGGCTGTAACCCCATCGTTACCATGATTTCCAGCTGCCGGAGTGCCTCTTCGACATACCCGAACCAGCAAAGCCCAGCAATGTAGGTGCTGTATGTAACTGCATCTGGCACCCACCCATTCCGGCCACTCTCATCAATGGTCCTCTGGACAGCATCAAAATCCCCAACCTTACATAACCCATTTACGTAGATGTTGTAAAATACGACATCGGGGTGGCATCCAGTGGAGCGCATGGAGCTGATGAGCGCATCAGCCGACTGCATATCAGCATTGGCACAGTACACCTGGAGGATCGGTGTGTAGCTGTGCAGGGTGAGCGGGTAATTGAGGGCGCGCATTTCGTCGAGCAGCTGGAGCGCGTCCGGGAGGCGGCCCGCGCGGCAGAAGGAGAAGACGAGGTCCGCGTAGTCGATGGGAGTCGGGGGAAGGCCGAGGCGGGACATCCAGACGAGGACGGAGTGCGCGGCCGACGGGAGGTGGAGGTGGGAGGAGTAGACGTGGAGGAGGAAGGAGAAGGCGCACCGGTCGGGGGCGACGCCGTTGGCGAGCATGTCGTCGAAGAGGGCCGCGGCGTCGGCGGGGCGGCCGGCCTTGGCGAGCGCCGACATGGCGGAGGTGTAGGAGGCGGCCGTGGGCGCGCACGCCGGGGAGGAGTGGCGCATGCGGCGGAGCACCCGCAGCGCCGCGTCGCCGTCGCCGTCGCGGGCGAAGGCATCCAGGAGGCGGTTGTAGTCGTGGAGGGTGTGGGGAGAGGAGGAGAAGGCGGCGGCGGCGGCGGCGGCGGGTTGGGGACGGGAAAGGAGGTGGCCGAGCGTGCGCATGGCCGCGCGCACCGCGGCGGACAATGGCGCGGAGGTGGCGGCGGCGGCGGCGGCCGGCCATGCGCCGGCCGTCATGAATGATTAGCGGAGGTTGCAGTTTGCAAAGGCATAATAGTGAAGGTGAAGTAATTTGGAGATTTGCTTTGCCAAGCGAGATCTGCATCAAACGGCCATGGATTACGAAAGAGGCATATGTTTCCTGAGTTTCGAACCTTTAAACAAACTTTGGTGGTGTTCTTTTTCTTTTTAAGATGAAGATTAAGTTTTTTTAAAAAGTAAAAAATAAAGTAGTACTAACGTATGATTAGTTTTAATTATTGTAAACTTGAAAAATACTTCCTCCGTTTCACAATGCAAGGTATTCTAGCATTTTTCATATTTATATTCATGTTAATGAATCTAGATATTATATATGTTTAGATTCATTAACATCAATATGAATACGGGAAATGCTAAAACGGAGGGAGTAGATTAATATGATATTTTAGAGCAACTTTCATATAGAAAGTTTTCGTACGAAACACACCGTTTAGCAATTTAAAAAGCGTGCCACAAAAATCTTTATCTGCATCAAACTCTTATTGGAGAAATGAACGGGACCTTTATACTCCCTTCGTTCTAAAATAGTCATTGTTTTAATTCAAAACTTATCTTAAAAAGCTTATCACCTTCAAGTACTCCCTTCTTCTCAAATTGATCATCATATATGTTTATATATCAAGACCAAGTATAATTTAAATCACATTAATCAAGACACCATACACATTCCAAGTCTAATTATCCTCTCATTCTCAATCATATATCATTTAATAGAAGACATTGTAGTCATTTTTACTAAACCTTAGTTTTTTAAATAACATAAAACGGCAACTAATGCAGGACGAAGAAAGATATTTTATTATTTTTATAATATCACTTTAAATTTATTTTTAACTTTATAGTATTTACTAACTCATTTGTTGGTGTCTTCAAATAATTATCAACCTATTGAGTCATTATTCCAAAAAAGAAGAACAGTGCCATAAAAAGTGCCACACACTCACTACAAATCACAATTTCTGTAGTGACATAACACATAACGAGAACTCCTTATAGTATTTTATATTTAGAACGGAGGTAGAACTAATCTTCATCTTTTTACCAGTTGCATTTGTTTGATACTACCAGTAAAAACTAAAAATGAGCACATCTAACAAATTTAACATTCTAGACAAAAGTCTAATTTACCCTTCTCCGTTTTCGCTCCACCTCGCCGTCGGCAGGCTCTGGCACCACCCGTTCCACAGTGACAACATTGCGATGGTCTGGCTTGCAAACAAATTCAGTGGCGACTCGATGGCCATTCACGTAATGCTTCTTCTCGTACTCATCAGCACAAGGGTCTGAAAACGCCAGATCGTTGCCAATCTCTAGCTTTGGGGTGATCACCATCTGCTCGAGGGCCATGGAGCTGCGAAGGATGTGAAGTGCTAGCTCCACCTGGTCTTTGTGGCCAAAGAAACCACTGATGCGAACGCGTTTGAGATGAGCGTGCTGGTGTGGAGGACCAACAATCCTTAGCTCACCATCCTCTTCGCGATACGGTTGATGCCGGCAGTTCAGCATCCACATCTAATGGGGAAAAAGAAATATTGCATGCATTAAAACGTGGAGTTAGTACATGGATCAAGGCAATAATATTGTTTCTGAAATTCATGTGACCCAAAGGGTTGCCTTTGAGTGTTCACCTGTGATGCACCGATACGGCAGTTTGCCGCCGTTCCCGTATGGGATACGTATCCGATACGGCAATACGTGGGATACGCGAGCGATACGGTATCGGAGAAGTATCACTGATTTGTTAGCCAAACAAAATATAAAAAAAATGAGCGATACGGCATCGATACATGGTCGATACTTCCCTCGATACGGCGCCCAGTATAAGGAATAAGTTCACTCCATGACCCTCAAATGTGATCGAAATCTAAACCTTGACCCTAAACTACAAAACCAGATATCTCGACCCCCAAACTTCTAAAACCGGTGTAATGTGACTCCCTGAGCGGGTTTTGCTGATGTGGCGCCACGTGGCGCCTACGTGGCAATATTGACCGAGTCTTTGTTACACGTGGCGTTGACGTGGCACCTACGTGGCAGTAGAAATAAAAAATATGCGTAGGACCCATTAGTCATTCACACAAAAAAAAAATGTGGGCCCACTGGCATGTGGGGCCCACATGTCAGTCCTCCTTCCTCCTCCCTCACTCCCTTCTCTCTCTTTCTCTTCCCTTATTCCCCTTCGCCGCCGCTCCCATTGCCACCGCCGCCGCTCCCTACCACCGGCGAGCTCCAGCCCCTCCCCCGCGCGCAGACAGCTGGCGAGCCCCTCCCCCGCGGGCGGACGGCCAACGAGCCACTCCCCCGCGCGCGGACGGCCGGCGAGCCCCTCACCCGCAGGCGGACGGCCGGCGAGCCCCACCCCGCGCGCGGACGGCCGGCGAGCGCCTCCCCCGTGTGCTATCGTCGTCGCCGCCGCCACGACGCCTTAGCGCATGGCCGCCTCCCCCGTGAGTTCCTCTACTGGGCCGCCTTCTCGTCGCCATCGTCGTCGACCCCCCACTCCCTCCGCACCTACTGCCTCCTCATCCACCTCCTCTCCCGCACCGCCGCCGCCGGATGCCGACGCCGCTCTCTCTCGCTGTCCCCGCACGCCACCGGCCGAAGGGGAAGAAGGGGAGAGAAAGAGAGAGAAGGGAGAGAGGGAGGAGGAAGAAGGTCTGACATGTGGGCCCCACATGTCAGTGGGCCCACATTTCTTTTTGTGTGAATGACTAATGGGTCCCACGCATATTTTTATTTCTACCGCCACGTAGGTGCCACGTCAACGCCACGTGTAACAAAGACTCGGTCAATATTGCCACGTAGGCGCCACGTGGCGCCACGTCAGCAAAACCGCCTCCCAAAACCGTTCCGGGAGTCAAATTGTACTGGTTTTAGAAGTTTGGGGGTCGAGGTATCTCGTTTTGTAGTTTAGGGTTATGGTTTAGATTTCGATCACTTTTGAGGGTCATGAAGTGAACTTATTCCAAGGAAAAATGGCCTTAGGATCGGAAGCGGCACAAGGACAAGGAGAGATTTATTTTTAAATTTTTCATTTTAATTAACTCTAAATTTGGTTTTTGTTGTTTTAAAATTATTTCTGGTGCTTTGAAAATTCAAGTAAAAAATTTAGGGACCCATTTAGAGCATGGAGGATTTAATAAAAATACTCCAAGCCACTTTCGAATTTTTCTTGCACGTATTTTAGTGTTTGAGATTTCTTTTAGACTTTTAATAATTTATATTACTCATTTTAGAAAGTGATTTTTAACTTGGGATGAATTTATCAGGATATGAAAATGTTACCCCCGAAGGTGAATTCCCTGTTGTCATCTCTATTTTGACTGTTTCATGAAGTATGAAGTATGTACGACTATCGTTAGACGAACTCTAGTCCCTCCGCTCTAAAAATAAATCAACATAATACGAGATATAATTAGATTTGTTTATTTTAAGACGGATGAAGTATAATTTATCAACAGTAGTCGCACATACTTAATAATTCGTGAATATCCCATACTATATTAGTTTATTTTATAACGGAAGATACTATATATTAGTTTATTTTGGTACGGACAGGAAAGGGTAGATAGATAGATAGATAGATAGATAGATAGAAATAGTTGCGCTTGCTACATGTGAGGGAGATTGAAGAGTGGACGTGGACTGACCGTTTGAAAAGGTTGATTGACAAGAAATAGTCTCTTCTTGGCTTTATATTTTGTGGTGTTAGGATAATGTCGTATTTTCATATTAGATTGGTTTTTTTTGACAGAGAGAGTAGGATAGATAGATAGATATAATTAAGTCGCACCTGCTACAGTTTTTTAAACACTGTTTGAAACAATTGAGTGACCAGAAATAGTTTATTTCTGTCTTTCTTCCTAAAATAAGGATGTAATATAGCTTAACACTATAAATCTAGATGAAGAGATGTCCAGATTTATAGTATATGATGTGCCAAGTCTACAAAGGATGGATTAGATATCTCTTGCTCGGACGATAGAGATAGATGTCTGGCCTTTTTCTTTTGGCAAGAACAAACTTTAAGTCGGGTGACTCCGTTAGGATTTATTAACAGCATAAATGGCATTGCATATTTTGTATACTAAATGATGTCCCGTGCTTTGTTGCGGCCGGATATATATTAGATATTGGAGAAATGATGAAATGATTTGGATTGAAATATTATGAAAATGATTTGAGAATGATGATTTAGCATGTGTATGTTTAGTTTTAGAATGAAATAAATAGTAGATATAACTATTATATGCTTGTATGTTGTGTTTTGTGTACTAATGGGTTGATGTGACATACTTGTGCAATATGTAGGTTTTTAGGAGTGATAATAAATACTATGCTTGTATGTTGAGCTTTAAGTGTTTGGTGGGTATTAGCTTTCTATAGAAAGAAGGAATGACACATTTGATATTTTTAATCAGTCCGACAATTTTAAGATTTTTTTTCAAATAGACTAGATAAACATTTTTTTCCTTTTTACCGAATTGGACGTAGACTCGTTTGATGCATGTCAACTATAAAGTCATAAAAAATCTTTAAAAATGGAAATATAGATTAACTTGTGATATTTCGATCTATAAACATATAAATTTAAATTTGATTTATAAAGGTAGAAAAAATAATATATCTTAATTTGATTTATATTTGTAAGTTGTGTTTCTATTGTGTATATGTCGAATTTGAATATGTATATGTATGTAGGAAGCCCATTATAGGCCCATAACTATTTAACCCTAAATTCTCTCATCTTTTAATTTCTCCATGCTGACTGGTGTTACTGTCCACCTTTTTAGTTTTAATCTACCTGTGAATATTCGATTGAAATATGATGCATGATTATATTTTGCATCTGATCTGTTATTCTGAGCTATATCTAATCTGGTCTGATCAGCAAGGTCATGACGCTAGCTTGCAGCCTTCAACACGGACTCAGCTATTCTTCTTGTGGAACTTATGGTGATTTTATTATGAAATGAAGCCAGGTTACCAAGTAAAACGTACTTCATTGTTCAACCACAGTATAATTCATGATTAAATAGTCAATGCTTTCATATTCAGATACTACTTAGGCATATTTGAAAAGTATAGAAATGTTTGGTCTTTGAAAAGTATAATCTATTTTTACAATATATATATATATATATATATACTCGCCGTATCGACGTATTAGTGTTTTTGAAAATTTCCGTATCCCCGTATCGCCGTATCCGTATCCCCGTACCAGTATCACGTATCCCTGCAACATAGGTGTTCACTAGCCTAAAAAAAAAAGAACTTTGGTTGTTTAGAAGTTCCCCCCTTTGTGAATACACTACAATCATGACTTAACTTCAATCTGAACCAAAGTTTTAGGTATGCTCATATGCGCAAAAGACAGAATCAAATATTCTATTCAATAAAAAAGTTAAGAAATAAACTACTGCATGTCACTATGCGCTTTTTAGCATTACCAACTGCCCCAACAGATAACATAAATAGATCACTATTCTTGTAATTTTATTGTCATTGGCATTTTTCTTTCCACAACTTACGAAATCTGTTTGCGAAGCCACAATGAAATAAACTTACAGACAACTCCAGTGTTTCCATGAAAGGAGCAATCTTCAGGATATAAGCATAATCAAGGGCATCAGTCTTTCTGATATTTCCATGGCCACAGAGAGCTAATTCCAACCTCAAATTCCGAAGATACGTAAATTTGAAAGGCCCTTCTGGTACGATAGTTCTCTGCAACAGAAATGAAAAAAAAAATTTGGTGAATTTGATCTTATAGTGATATATGCACAAAATATGGCCACAAAGGACGACATATCACGAACCTCACGTTCTCCACAATGTAAGGTCAGAGTCTCGAGCCTTGGCAAAGTACTGGGGAATCCAGTAATGATATAGGAAAGAGCAGATTGGTAATTGATGAATACAATACTAATATTTGTCAGCCTGGATGTTGAAGCAAATATCAAAGGAACCATGGTGCCACTGTACTTAAGTGTTGTTGGACTACAATTCAGTTCTATCTCTTGCAGATTAGGGCAGATATCCACTACCAAATGCTTAAGCCGGTCCAATGGATGAAGCATTCGTATGCTAGTAACCATTTCGAATATGAAATCTCCAAAAACTCCAGAAGATTGCATTTGGATAGCATACGCTGAACATCTTCATCTGTAATGCTCATATCTACTAAGCTAAGAATCTTGAGGTTCAGAAATCCTTTGAAATCAGCAGGCAGCTGCAGAGACACGGTCGTAAGCTCGAGACACCGCAAGTATGAACCATAATTGAGGCCAAGAAGCTGTGGAGGCAAATTATATGGTGGTTCTTTGATTATCCGTATGCAATTGCTATGTGTCAAATCTGTGAAAAATGAGCCCTTATCCTGACCTGATAAATCAACAACCAATTCCTTTGTTTTTGATGCAATTGCAAAGTTCACCCATCTATCAATATGGTCTGCGTGCTTACTATGCAACCGAAACTTAATTTCCATACGTTGAACCCCCATTCCACTGTGCTGACGCAGGACCGCATCAACCCTTGTAATAAATTCGTAGTCCCTGAGCCATCGCCATCGATGTGGAGTCAAGGTCTTGACATAAGGTTTCCTCATTGTACCTTTATTAAGAGTAAGATTGATGTGGCTGCACCAAAAATATTTCCATTTTCTTGACAATACACTTGTCCTTATAGCGTCATTTATTGGCAACTGCGACAAGATCTTTGCTAAAATATCCTACATCAGGAAACAACAGCATTATAATAATTTAAGTATTTGACATAAACAGCAAATAGATACCATCGCAGTACAAGATTCATCATATTAATACGTGAAAACACATTGTCTTACACTTAATTTCTGTATGAACTCACATACCATTGGGAGATTGCTAAGTGAAATTTTTTGTACTTCTCTTCTTTTGACAATTCCCCCATGCAGGCCTTGTTCTGAATTCCTCATCATGCTCTGGTTGTGGCTGAACTCTTTCCAGTAAAGAAGAGCCGTCCTACTGTTCAGTACATACAAGAACATCAAGCACTAGAAAAAAAATAATTTCATGGAATTGATAATCTTAAGGTAACGACTCAGATGAGTATTTCAACTTTGTTACATGATAGGAAAAAAAGAGTCTGTCAGGGCATGTACGATGTACCCTTATTACTTTGTAAAGGAGAACATAGTTTGAAAGATGTTTTCTCTTATATAAAAGAATTTCAGTGTTTTATGTCAACTCTGTTTTTTTGTATGTTTCTTTTTATATGTATAAAAGCTTATCGATACAGGACCATAACCAACATGGCTAAAGTACTTTTTGAGCCCTTATTCCAATGTGATGAATGGACTATAATGATAGTTAATTGGCTGCTTGAATTGTAGTTAGATGATATATTGTGGATGAATTGAAGAACAGCAGCACATTATTGTGTCTCGGATGGGATAGCTAAAATAAGAGCCCCCCAACCCCCATTGGATTGGATGGGTGCACTCCATTGGAAGGGCATCTCACCTTATAGGGTGGTGTACATACAAGAAGTGAAGGGTAAAAACCTAGTGGATGCTCGTCGCCGGCGAAGGTCCCGACCAAGACGTGCGAAAGCGGCGCCGGTCGCGCTGTCGTCGTAGCCCACGCCACGAGACAGAGCAGGTCAAGGAGGGAGAAAGAAAAGAGGAGGTGAGAAGTAGAGATTAGTATTATGTACTCCGCTTCCTCCACAACTTCGCTTCCGATTCTGTTTCCTCTCCCCGTGCGCGAGGGAGAGATTCTGTTCCCGATTCTGTTTTTTTTTTAACGTCAAGAATATAGTCTCTGAATGAGACTACGAGAGATCAATGAACGAGAAATTGAGGCTACGAGAGATCAATGAGCTAGTAGATTGGTTACTCCTACATATAAATCCTCCGGTACCTGATGAGATTTTTTTTTTTAAACTGTAGATGGTCATTGGTGATACTTTCTGACGCATACTGCAGCTTCAGGGATTTCAGAAAAGAAACTGAACTTGTAAACAGTCAGAATTCCGAAACCCAGCATGGGTGCTCTTGCCATTGAGCTCGCCTGTGGCCACCAGAATATTTCAGGGTTAGGGACAGTTTGCTCTGTTTATTCAATCCCTCAACTTGACAAGTTTCTTAAGCATAGATCTAGCAGAGATCTTAATGTAGGAATTTAACAAGGATGAATAGCGGAGCATGAATTTTACCGTTGAACACAACCACACAGACACAGGAGCAGATTAATTTACATTGTTCTTTGAACAATGGCGCCACAATTTAGACGCAGATGGCCTCTCGCACAACTAAAAAAGGGCACGACTAAAAAAGGTCCCGCAAATTCAAACCATATCAGGAAACAGATAAAAGCCTGTGATATCAGGTTTGGTTAGAGTCTGTACAAATGTGGCATATCAGGCTATCAGCAGCTACTTTGTCATGTAAGGTATCCGGTGGCCACCATGAGCAGCTCGGGCATCGCAAGCCATTGCAAGATACCTCAAATTGATTTAATGGCGTATCAAGCCAGCCGTGTCGAACCTTGTAAAATTAACAGAGCCAGCCATGTCGAACCTTATAAAATTAACAGCGCCCTGTGAGCTATCAGCCGATGAATAAGTTGTCTCTTTTGACAATAATCATGTCAAGTCCTGTACAGAAGCCTCACAGATTTTCCAAGATCCATCACTCTGTCTCCTCAATATGTACTGAACTTCATACATACTGCAATTGTAACAGTATAAAGTATCAGTACCGTGTTACTTTAGAGCACAACAGGAAAGCGTGATAAATAGAAACATTATCTTCTGAATTACCTGTAATAGCTAGGCTTCTTGGGCTGGGATTCATCAACAAGCTCAGCCGCTTCCTCAAGAACAGCACCAATTTCTGCAACTTCACCAGTGCCAGACTCATCCAATAGTATCTCCGCTCGAACAACAGAGAGATTTAACAAAACAAATCTCCAATAGCAGGACTGATCCTTTGCTGACAATGCCAACTCTTGCCACTGCTCGACAAGTAGGTCTTCCATTATGGACAATTCAAATATTTAAACATGGAAGTCTATATGTAAGTACACCATGGATAAAAAGGAAATTACCTTCGAAAGCATTGAACCGTCAAGAATTTCAGGGAGCATATCAATTTGATAATCAGGGCCAAGAGCTTCAGATTTGATGTCTTGCCACTGCTTCACAAGTGTTTCTGCTTCTTGAAGAGCCATACTTTGCTTGCATACTGTAGCAGCCACTGCATTAGCAACAGAAGACAGGTCGCTTTCTTCGCTTCTTGAATAAAGCCTATTGTTTAACCAAAGCATCTTGGGCAGTTTTTCAAAATGTTTCCTGACGCTGCTAGTAATAAAAGAACCTTCCAACGTCGATTCTTCATTCAGGGACTGTGTGGCAGCAGAACCCCTACTTGCGGAGGCAGGTTTCATGTGACCAAACTGAAATCTGAGCAGTTTTAATGTACCAAATAGGGCAAACCCAATGAGTGCACTATATGCAAGTTTCCCTACAATATCACCAGTAAGACCCCACGATTCCAAGGTTCTTGCAGGATGCGATACAAGATTGCGCTTCAGGGGAACAGATGTTGTGGTTGAACCATTTGCTGGCCTATCCATTGAAGAATGGACCCCCAGGTTGTTTGGCGCAAGTTGCTTTACAGCTTCCCCCAAATGGCTGGTAGAATTTAATCTTGGCGTCTGCTCCCCTAAAGCTCTGTTGCATGGTGACACACTAGAAGATGGCTGAGAACTCAAACGGACCATTCTTGTGGCTCCTAATTTCTGCTTGGAAGTGCTAAGGATGCGCTTAGGAGCCCCAAAGAAGTTGGCCTGCCGTAAGAGAATAATGATATGAAATTAGTCTGTAGAAAAAAATATTCATGGGTTTCATTACTGAAAATAGTAAGACACAGACCAAAGATGGTGAACAATCTCTTGTATCCGCAAAACGAGAAAGTGCCACATCCTTCAGCCACAATTCCTGTAAAGATACGCTATTTGCCATGAGAAAATTTTAACACAATGGAGAAATATAATATTCAGTAATCTACAGTAGCACAATTTATTTGCTCAAAACATACTACAGTGAAATAAAACATACCAGAGACTGACAGACAGTAACCTTGTCATTGCCGTCTTTCTTTTTAGGTAACCCATAATTTCTTGAGTTGGAATTCCCATTACTTTGAAGCTGCTGAAGCTTTTCAAAAACAGTGGTGCCAGATTCCTGAGAGCAAACATTTAGTTATGATAATGTAAACTAGTAAAATTTTTGCAGTTCAAATCAGCTTATCACCTCTCCAAGGAGATACAAACAGAATGATTCCTCAAATTTCAGGTCTGTGTTTTCAGATGCAACTAAACAATCGCAAATGGTTTTGGCTTTACTAATCTGCATAAAGGAACTGTACGTTAAATAATGCATAAATAGCAAAAATGATAGTTTACTACTATTGAGAAGGAGAAGGTACCAGGTCAGCCTGCCGGGTTGAAAACCCTAACGCAAAGTGAGCAAGCATCGCTACATGGAAACAATTGAAGTCAACTACTGCCCGCTGGCTCTGGGATTCCAACGATTTTTTGTTTTTACGAGTTGTAGCCAAAGTATCCCAAGAAAGTAGATCCACAATTTCAGTGGCTAACAACTTATTCATTGCTTGGCCCAAGAAACAAGGCCAATCATGAACTCTACAAGAGGATTCAACGTCAAGACCCTGTCTAAGCAGTTCACAGAGAGCTGCAATAGCACCCTGCCTGCGTTCAGCGTTTTCAGGTGTCTGAGGTAAGCTTAGAAGCTCCAGAGTGCAAGCAGGTGCAAGCTCTTCAAGTGATTCTTCAATCTAGTTCATCCAATGAAATAAGTTAAGGGCATAATTCTACATGTAGAAGAATCTGTAGAGCGATAACAACAAAAATTAACCTGTTCAAGAAGGGGCAACTTCTCCAAAGACGGTTTTCTCCTCAACAGGTATTGAGCACGTGCTAGAGCTTCAAAGCCAAGAGACACTTTACTTTTCTCAAAGCTAGCTTTTGCAATAGAACACTACAAGAAAATGCATCAAATCATTGCAAAATATACCAATTTGTAGTCAGTTATTTAAAATTTTGTGTGCTTCTTACTTCAGCTAGTGCCATTGCAAGAAGCACATCATGAACATATGGCCTAGAATCTGGGCGTCGTAGAGCCGCCTGACCAATTTCCAAAACTAGCTTCTCTTCTCCAACCTGAAATGAATATTGTAGCATGTAATACACCATTTCATTATGATAATGGTACATTCAATTTTAATAAATTCAAGCTGCTAGGTGTCTTGTATTCATGATCACTTAGAACTCACAAACATCATAATGGTGATTCATGGTCACTTAGAACTCACAAACATCATAATGGTGACTAACCTGCATCCCCTGCATTTTACGCTACCCAGTCCTAAGAAAGGGCAAAGTTTAAAACCTACGCGCTCCTCATCACATTCCTAAACATTATTGATCCTAAATCTTCTTGATCCCTTTCAAATCATTCAGTGAATTGAGAATAGTATTCTGACAAAGAATAAGGCAGACCTATAAAGAAACATACCGGGCATGGTCATGGTGACGACTATGACTATGTCATGTAACATAAAAGGTGACAAACCTAAACCAAACTTGGTGGTTTTCCTTTATTTGTTCACAATAATAAGGATGTCTGTGTTACACATTACCTCCTGCAAGACACAAAGTGCAGCAGGCAACCAACTCCAAGGTATATGAAGAGAGGATCTGGGTGGAAGCTTTTCTTTTATGCTTCCTGCGTACTCCTGTTCAAAGAGAAGTTTGTCTCTCACATCTACCAGAAGAGCCTACCAAACATGAAAGAAATAAGCAAAGATTAACCACATGAATTCTGCATTCCCTACATTAAACAAAGCAGTATATCCAAATATATTTCCAGAATTCCTTGATTCAGCGAGCAACCTGTCTGCAGGTAGACACCTCTGCCATGTACCCGTCTTCAATTTCTGCATTTTTCAGCTCCATTGCTGCTTTGACAATCTCATCTTTCTCAGCCTTCTCTGTAACACCAAGAATCTGCATTGGCCATTTGAAACATGTCACTCCAAAAATCAGGGAGGCGTGTCACGCGTGTGAACTACCAGTGCAAATTACAATAGGCATCGTGGTGCAAACACTAAAGTTGAATTATGGTCAAGAAACGACTATCTAATCTGCAACTGTATCATTCGAACAGAGACCAGCCGAGCTAAACTAGATCCATCGACGATATAAGACCACATTTCCAAAATTCGGATCCATAAACAGTACGAGTGGCCAAAAAAAAAAAAAAAACCTGATAGCAAGTGACGGGGATCTCCACCATCGGCGCGGCGGGGGCCTCCTGCCTGCTCCCCTCCGCGGCCACCGGCGGCGCCTCCGCCACCCTCGCGCGCGCAACCCACGCGGCCGCCCCTCGCCGTCCGCCAGCCAGGCATCCACCCCCGGCGTGTGCGGACGCATTGCCATTTCCCACCCCAACACGCCGCGTCGAGGACCCACATGCGACCCCGGGGACAACCGCCGCCGCCGCGGCCACCGTCGGCATCGCCATGGCTGGCCTGAAGACCTCACCCCCCCAACCCTAGCCCACCCTCGCCAACGCCACCATGTGCGAGCGGATGGATGCTTTAGGGTTTTGGGAGGCGGGCGAGTCGTAGGCCCCCGCGAATAAAGGGACAAAGCGTCAGCGAGGTGGAGGAGGAGAGGCGTCGTGAAGGCGAAGCCGGAGGCCGGAGAGAGAGAGAGAGGAAGGTCGATGATGGCGATGGACTTGGTCCATGCGCTTTGTGCTAGAGCCTAGACGTTGACAGGTGGACCCTCCCAGACGCCGACGCGTGTCCTTACCCAATGGGCTTCGTTTCTGGGCCTACATGGGCCAGGCCGAAAACTTGCTTGGTGTGGTGAAGTGGGCTGAATTCCAGGCCTCACAAACGGAGGGGAAAAAATCCGCTTCGTCGCGAACAAATCTCGCGGAGGGGGGAGGGGAACTGGTGGCCGGAGTGGCGCCTTCGAGAAGATTCCTCATCCCCCTTCCCTTCTCTTCCCTCTCATGGCGTCCGCACCGAGCACCACCGCGTCCGGCCTCGCGCCGCCGCCGTTCTCCTCGGCGCGCGGCGCGCGCCTCCTCCCCGGCGCGCTGCTGCGCCTCCCGCCGCCTCCGGCCTCTGTGGGTAGCTTCCGCGTGGTGGGGCCCGCCGCCGCCCCACCGGGCGGCCGCCGCATCGCCAGCGCGCGCGTGCGGTGTGGCGCGGCGGTGAGGTTCATCGGGCAGAGCGAGTTCGAGGCGGAGGTGTTGCAGTCGGACCTGCCCGTGCTCGTCGACTTCGTCGCCGACTGGTGCGGGCCGTGCCGCCTCATCGCGCCCGTCGTCGACTGGGCCGCCGAGGTCTGCTACTTCCTTCATCATTCTGGTGTTACGTCTTGTCTGAATAGCTTAGAATTGAGAATTAATAAACCACCATGGACTCAAAACGATTGAATTTTTGGTGTGCTAAATAATTACTAGAGATATCAATTCCATGGAGACATCAGACATGGACTATAGACTAAGACTAGACAGCAGTGACGATGCCAATGTTACCAGCTACCAACCGCTGTCTGTGGGTTTTAGGTGTTCATCTGAGAACAACAAAAAGCTTTCAGATCAGTCTATTAAGTCTTACTATTAGAGAGTAAAAAGATCAGTCTACAACAAGTATACTTCTGTTGTGATGTACACTCTTCAAGTTAAGTGCAAACGCATACCTCCTTTATACTACCTACATCCCAAAATATAACATCTTTTGGCTACGAATCTGGACATGTGCATGTCTAAATTCATAGTCATAAGTGGTTGCTATGTTTTGGAATGGAGGTAGTAGTTCAAAAAATGGCATATAGGCTACACCATTTCAGGGCAGGTTTGGTGAATTGGTGGGATGATTTCAGCAAATTCTAAAATTGGCAGTTGCCAGGACTTGCTATCATGGCCAATTAATGGGAGGACTTAGTTTGCAAATTCCAACTTTGATATCTTGATGATGGAAAAGGGTCTAATGAATCAAACCAATGTGCAGATACATTCATATATAAAGAATTAAGTTCTACTCAAGCGAAATAACAGTCCAAAACAAGCAGTGCAACCTTGGTCAGTCATGCAAAACTGCACATGGTTGGTCGTATGGGAGTTTGTTCTCTATGTTTCAACAGAAATAGGTTCTCAAGTTATGTTAGTTGGACTTTGCATCTCTAATTGTTTAATTTTGGTTGAAAATAGGAATATGAAGGGAGATTAAAGATTGTCAAGATTGATCATGATGCCAATCCTCAACTGATTGAAGAGTATAAGGTTTATGGTCTCCCATCTCTTATTCTATTCAAGGATGGGAAAGAGGTACCAGGGAGCAGAAGAGAAGGCGCAATTACAAAAGCCAAGTTCAAGGAATACCTCGAACCTCTCTTGTCAACCTCAACAGTTGCTTAATATCATCATCTGCAGTATGCATCACTGAATCTGATGTCTGGAGGGTGCCAACGCACAACACGACCTGCATGTTGAAGTTTTTTCCCCCCTCCATGAACTCCCCATTCTAATTTGTAATTACCTCAAGATCATGGTTGCATATGTTTTTCATTATTGATGGTAAAAATTAGTATGTACGAAGGGCTATCTGAGGTGCAGTTTGACCTGGCACAATTCCTGAAATTGAACTTCTGCCAATTAGTTTCTTGTACAATTCATTGTTAATACCCACAGGACCATGCTTATATGAAAGCATTTTTCAAATGTGATTGAGATGGAGTCAGCTAAAATAAGATGCTTTTTAGAGAGGCAAAATAAGGTGTTTTTGGAATAACTATTGGTTGAAAAAAAAAATTGAGGCTCAGCGTGTGTACCTTAAGAAAACAATAGAAGGGGTAATTGCTAAGCAAGTTCAAATGATAATATTTGCCCTACTGAAAACCAATTTCGTTTACGAAGGATTAAATTTTTACATTGTATTTGTTGGTCAGGTGCAACTTTTTACCCACGAGGTTATGCAGAAATCCATCGAGCCAAAAATTCCATCATTTGGACAATCAATCAACTTATCTCTGTAGACCGTAGGTGATGCCTACCAGGTGCTTGTACAAAGCTTGCCTTCTCTCAGCTTTTCTGACATGGAAATAGGAAATTGAAAGTGTGCCTGGCAACAGTTCTCAGGCATGGACTCGAACAAAATAGAGATGGGCAGCTTCATGGCTTCTCTGTCCCCTTGAGTCCTTTCACCTCTGCTGCCATTATGTATGCTTAACAGCAACAACTACAAGCTCAAGTGCATGCTTTACATCTCGTCTGCCTGCAGTCTCGTTGCTGTGAAGTTGACAAGCATCATCAGATCACATCCAAAATTTCAGGCAACAACTCCAGGGCGAAATGGCATCCGAGAAATCAGCTCTTCAGCCTCTTCGAAGCGACCTGCCTTTGTGAGCAGATCGACCATGCAAGCAAAGTGATCCTCGCCTGGCTCAACACCAAACTTGTCTGCCATGGCGTCGAAGTATATCCAGCCTTCGTCCACAAACCCACCTTGGCTGCAAGCATACAGGACAGAGTAAAACGCGGCGTGGTTCGGTGCCATGCCTTCCAACAGCATGTCGTCGAACACCTTCACAGCCTCCCTCGCTTGCCCGTTCTGCGCAAACGCCATGATCATCGCCGTCCAGGACACAACCGACTGTCGCTGCATCGACTGGAACACCTTGTGTGCACCGGTTACTGATCTGCACTTCGCATACATGTCGATCAGAGCATTGTTGACACCCACATTGGAGTCTCCTCCCAGCTTGATCACATATCCATGGATCTTCCTTCCTTGGTTCAGATTGGCAAGGTTGGCGCAAGCATTGGCAGCAGCTACAATGGTGTAGTTGTTAGGCCTGATTCCATCCAGGATCATGTCACTGACAACTCTGAGGGACTCAGCAGGCTCTCCACAATGTAGGAGACCTGCAGCCAGCTCTGTCCAGGACACGACATCTCTATGGCGCATCTCGGTGAATGCTCTGATGCCGGATTCCAGCTGTTTGTTCTTCATGTACATCTCCAGCAAGGAGTTGCCCACGCAGACATCGTCGACGAAGCCGCTCTTGACAAGCTGTGCGTGAACTTGTAAGCCGGTCGCCGCCACGTTCGCGCTTCCGGACAACCCAGACAGCACGGTGCTGAAGGAGAAGCCGTCTGCGCTGACACCTTCGATGGCCATCCTTCGCCAGAGCGTGCACAGGCGCAGGGATGAACGGTGCGCGAACGCGGTGAGCAGCGTGTTCCACGACACGATGTCCCAGGCATTGGCATTGTCGAACAGCCGCACCGCGTCGGCGAGCTGCCCGTGGCGGACCATCGCCGCGAGGAACGCGTTCGTGAGGAAGACGTTGGAGTCGAACCCAAGCCGGACGGCGAGCGCGAACAGCTGCCGCGCGCGGCCAACGCCGGCGCCACCGACGAACGAGCTCGCATTGAGCGCGCTCACGAGCGTGAACTCGTTCGGCGGGAGCCCGGCGCGGCGCAACCGCTTGAACAGCGCGAGCGCCTCGCGGGGTTGGCCCCCTTGCGTGAGCCCCGCGATGGCGGTGGTCCACGAGACGGCGTTCCGACGGGGCATTTCGTCGAGCAGGCGGAGGCCGTGGCGGTGGAGGCGGGACTTGAAGCAGGCGATGAGGAGGTGGTTGCATAGGAAGATGTGGGAGGAAGCGAGGAGGAAGCCCCGCTTGAGGAGCGCCGCGTGGAGGGAGACGGCGAGGCGGGGGTCGGAGGTGGCGGCGCTGCGCCGGAGGAGGGAGGCGTAGGAGTAGATGCCGGGGATGATGGGATCTTGATGCCGCTGGTGCGCGGCGGCGTGGAACGCGCGCAACGTGGTGGAGGCGAGAAGGCGAGGACGCGGCACGAGAGATGGCGCGCGCATCGTGGCCGCGCCGCAGAGTGCTAGCTAGTTGCGTAATTCTTCAAGGGAAGTCACAAGGCGGCGGCCGAATTGCCTGCGACAGCAGCGAGGGCGCGAGTATACGCCGATATGCGCGCGCCGCGTCTCGGCGCGGGCGGGCACATCATGAAGGGATTGGGATCCTCTACTTTCAAAGTGACTATGTCTTTGTCACAGATATGTGTGTCTGATGGTTAGTGTACATCCAACTCCTATACTACCATGACTAACTGTGAAAAAACTGGATCCACATAGAAGTAAGCTGAGCAATGTGATTAGTCTTGAGACGTGCGCATGGGCCGTACGTATAGCACTTCTCTTGATAAAAGCGCGTACTTTGAAGGTAGAGGAGTACGATCTATGGTGAAGTGGTTTATGGCAAAAATGCATTGTTAGATTGTTAATGTTACCGGTACGTATTTTATGGCAATTGGTGAAATGATCGATCAAACCAACTCTCATCGGTGCACATATGCCTTCAATTCAAATTTCGGTTTGTGATGGAATACATCTTTGGCTTGAACATTTTATCAAACATGCAGTATTTTGCGTAGGAGTGTGCAGTGGAGCGAAACCAATATCTCGAGTGCCTATATACACTGTGAAAATTAGTCTAACACATTAAAATATCTGATTAGCTAGTTGTTTGTTTTCCTTTGTCTTTAAGACAGTAGTTTAGAGTTGTTCTGGAGCTATTTTTTGTTTGTTTTTTGTTTTTTGAGGGAACACCGGGGGAAAGGCCCCACCTGAATTGGATTGCCCCTTTAAATCATAGGATTGAGAAAACGTAGGAATAGGAAAAACGTAGGATTTTGATAGAAATGTAAGTGTAAAACAGAGGATTGTAAAACGCAGGAAAAACACAGGAATGACCGTCTGATTGAACCACGGGAAAAACACAGGAATTGAGAGAGATAGACTCAAAGGAAAGTTAGCAAAAGGTTGAAGCTCTTGCTAAATTTCCTCTAAAATCTCTATAGGATTGTCCATTCCATAGGAATTTCAAAAGATTGGATAGGATTCAATCATTTATTTCAAAGGGCTTCATAGAAAATTTTCCTATATGATTGAAATCCTCTAAAATTCCTATGTTTTTCCTCTAAACCAAAGGGGCCCTAAAAGAAGTAAGAGAATTACAAAAGAACTGTACAAAGCCGAGGCCAAAATAAAAAGGAAAAAACTAAAAGCTACATAAGAGCTAAAGAACAGCAACTACAGAAGAGCAAGAGAAGCATTAAACAGCGATAAGTTGGTTAGAAGCTATCTTTTGGTACCCCTTTTTGCTGTAAAACCTGACTTTGTTTCCCCTGGGGCTTAGGTCCCTTCCTTTTGTTTTTCCTGTATGCTTGATGTAAAATGGGTCTCCCCCATAACGTTGCTGTATTCGGCTTTCAATGTAAGCCGGGCCTAAGGCCTTTTGATGATTAAAAAAAAAAAACCCAGCTCCATCGTGTGCTCTTCAGCCTTATCAGCCGCAGGCATCGTTTCTATTTTAAAAGCTTAAATCTTAAATTTAGAAATGATTTCAATGTCGGTTTCATTGCAGTTTATTCTTTGTCGTTGGCTTTTAAGTAGCTAAAAATACATATATAAACAGTTTTATTCCCCAGATTTTTTTCTCTGAACGACTTTATAACCTGCTGTAAGCAAAACGATTGGACTGTTCTATCTATCAAATCCAAACAGCTACTAAATTAAATATATCCGATCATCTTAAAAATAAATTCTCTTCATCCCCAAGCTGGTTTATACTCTATTTTCTTAGCAAGCCAATTAACACTGCTATTATTTCTGTTATTATATTATCCCGATCGGTAAGATCTGAACTTTTGTCGATAATAATATCAAGCGTGCACTTAATCGAACAAAATAAGTCCAGACCAATGTGGCGAACTGGGCCAAGAAGAGGCACGAAACCGCAATTCTGGGCCGTGCAACCCATCTTCCACGCGCGGCCCGATTCTCTGATTCTCTCCTCGCTTAAGCCCTCCTCCTCCTGCTTCTGCTTGCTCCCCACGCCGACCCAGTCTCGCCGCCGCCCTCGCCGCCGCCACCGCCCTCCCCACCCTCGCGCGCTCCGCCGCCGCCGCCGCCCCTCCCCGCTGTCCCCTGCCGGGCCTCCCCGCGCTGCCCCCATGTCGTCTTCCGCAGCGGCGCTCGCCTGGCGCCGCTCCCTCCGCGACGCCCTCCTGCGCGGCTCCGCGTGGCGCGGCGCGCCCGCCGCCAACTCCGCCGCCGCGCGGTTGGCCAGCACGGCCTCCGCATCCGAAGCGGCGGCTGGTCCGAAGAAGGTGCCTCCGCCTCCCCGCAAGGTAAGGGAGCCATTCCTGTCTCTGATCTCTCCTCGGCATTTGCGCATACACCTCACGTGCGTCGCTCTTACTGAGCTATGTGGCGCTGCCTTTGCTCAACAAGAGTTGGGGAACGCGACATGTGGTGGATCGATTACTTATGAGTCAGTAGATGGCATACTGCGTATAACCTTAGTTCTATTTGCTGATGGTGATGCTGCTGATGCTAGACTCAATGGTGTTGATCTGTTCTACACTTCCATTCCTTCTGAACGCACTGCATCTTTCCACAGAGATAACTTTTTCGTTAGCTTTTGTACCACACACGTTTGTATTCCGTCTGGACATGTTGATATCATGAAATTATAAAGAGAGGTTCGGATTGCTATTGTTTGTGTACATGAAGAATGCACAATGGGCACCTGTTCTTCGAGATTTCCACTTTTTTTTAAAAAAAAATATCCAGGATTATTCTTTTCCTATAGCGCCAATCTGGTATTTTTTGCAATTGAATCTTGACGATATATTAATTGATTGCTTGTGAACGATCTCATGTGAGGTTGAGCGGCATTGTGGCAATTGCTGTATTTTATTCATGTAAAAATAGTACCTGTATTTTACCACATTGATGATTTGTTATTTTGTTTTAACTCATCAGTTTGTTTCTGTTTCTCATTACTTATTTACTTTGGCAGGGAAGGCTTTTAACTGGAGCCATGATAGGGTTGGCAATTGCTGGAGGTGCCTACGTGAGTACCGCCGATGAAGCCAAGTTTTGGTACATGACATTTTCAATCATAACTTTTCTACCATTAGTTGTACTTCTCTTATGTGCTTGAATTTTGCGTTATCTGGGTATCTAGGAGTTTTTGGTATATTTTTGGCTAAGTGCCTCTTCACTAATAACTATATCCTTTCTGATCCTGCAGTGGCTGGTTATTCAAGTCCACACAACTCGTGAATCCACTTTTTGCACTGCTTGATGCAGAGTTTGCTCATCGCTTGGCAGTTACTGCTGCTTCCCATGGATTTGTTCCAAGAGAAAAAAGACCTGATCCATCAGTTCTTGGGCTAGAAATTTGGGGTAGGAAGTTTACAAACCCAATTGGTCTAGCTGCTGGCTTTGATAAAAACGCCGAGGCAGTTGAAGGCCTGTTAGGTATGGGATTTGGCTTTGTGGAAGTTGGCTCTGTGACCCCTCTTCCTCAGGAGGGAAATCCTAAGCCTCGCATATTCAGATTACGAGAACACGGGTAAGCATTTTAGTTGCCTTCTCTGTATTCAAACTGCCCCATCCTAATATAATTTCAAAAATTTTGAATGTTCCTGAATAATTTTTTCTGCTGCTATTTTTTTTTATTTCCCTGCAGTGCGGTAATCAATCGTTGCGGATTTAATAGTGAAGGAATTGTGGTAGTCGCTAAGCGTCTTGGTGCTCAACATGGTAAGCGTAAGATGGAAGAGACTTCAAGCTCCACATCTCCCACAACCAGCGACGTGAAGCAAGGAGGGAAAGCAGGGCCTGGAATCTTGGGAGTCAATCTTGGGAAGAACAAGATCAGCGAAGATGCTACTGCTGACTACGTGCAAGGAGTTCATACACTATCACAATATGCTGATTACTTGGTATTCATCCTCTTCTCTTCAAGAAAACCTCACATGGATGTGTTTCTACTTGAACCTAAGCATACCATTTGTTCACATTGATTGGTTCACACTAGTTTTGCGCACGAGTGAGAGTGGGTGGGGAGTGGGTGATGGGTGGGGGGCTTTGAGGAACTGTTCAGCAACGAAAAAGAAAATGCCTCTTTTCGGCTCTTCGGTCCTGTCCATCTGTTGAATGGTTTGTGCTCAGCACATAGAGTATGGGAAGTAATGACACTCAACTACACTTACAAGGGTTCCTTTTTTTACCCCTGTTTGTATCTTCCAAGGTCGGCCATTATGTTAAGAATGATATACTTTGAACTGCAGGTCATAAATGTCTCTTCCCCAAATACTCCTGGTCTTCGCAAATTACAAGGTAGAAAACAGTTGAAAGATCTCGTGAAGAAGGTCAGTCATTTCCTTGAAGTGCATCCTTTGTTTGTCTTCATACAAACTTTGTTTGACCTATGCTGCATGTACAGGTGCAAGCTGCAAGAGACGAGATGCAATGGGCTGAAGATGGTCCTCCACCATTGCTTGTTAAGATCGCACCGGACTTGTCTAAGCAAGATCTTGAGGATATTGCTGCGGTAACATAGTTAACTTAGCCTTGTTTTCTGTGCTCTTCCATTATTGAGTTGAAAATTTTCTTATGCTTTCTCATTATGTTCTCTAGGTTGCTCTTGCTCTTAGGTTGGATGGCCTGGTAAGCTATGGAATTCTTCCTTATTGATTTTACTGACGTTAACTAGCACACTCCTATTTAACTTCCATGCCCAATCATTTTACGCTTCTCTTCTGGTTTTGTACTGATGTTTGTTTATTCTTTTATTATGTTGCTAACTGCACAGATTATATCAAACACTACTATTTCAAGACCTTCTCCTGCAGACACACATCCATTGGCTCAGGAAGCTGGTGGACTAAGTGGCAAACCTTTATTTGACCTATCCACTAATGTTCTCAGGGAGATGTATATCCTTACCCGGGTATATTTGTTGCCCCTATTGCTTTCTTGGATATATAGTAGCATACCTCTTTGAATTAACATGATTTTTCTGTCATTGTATTTTACTCCAATGTCCATGAATGACTCCTGCATTTCTGTTACAGGGAAAGATTCCCCTCATAGGCTGTGGTGGTGTAAGTAGGTAATGTCAGTCTCTGCATTTGCTTTTTTAAACTAAAATACCAACACCCAATATTCAATCAAAGTTTATTTATGTTATTACAGTGGCGAGGATGCATACAAGAAGATCCGTTCTGGAGCTACACTTGTTCAGCTTTACACTGCATTTGCCTATGGTGGCCCAGCTCTTATACCCAGAATAAAGGTCATAAGTGAAACATATTTGTTATATCTCAAGCTTGCATCACATGCTCACTATCTTTGTCATAATGGACTATATATACACTGCTAGCCTCTTCTTTTCCCTTCTATTTCTTTTTTAGAGAAAGACCATACGGCCCAGCCTATATTGAAGGCCAAAACGGCAACTTTTCCCTTCTATATGTGTTAAATGTATCACTTGTGAGTTCTGATACTTGTATATTATCTGACCATTTTCAGGCTGAGCTGGCTGAATGTTTGGAAAGAGATGGTTTCAAATCTGTTCAGGAAGCTGTTGGGGCAGATTTCAAATGAGCTTCGTGAGATTTCAAGATTGTATGGTTCCCTCAAGCAGCAGACTTCTTCTCCACAGCCATGCTCACTCATTTCATTGGGATGTTAATCTAAAGAGGAACACCGACTGAAACTTCTTTTGCGGGTGCATCACTCATCGACCTTAAGTAATGTGTGGTAATATCACGGGCGCATACATCATATTTAGTTTTTGTTTGCTTCTAAGCAAGTTGTACAACAAATTTTGGTTATATGTGTATATTTTGGGCTTGTGGAGGACTGGAAGGTAGATTAATGCTAAGGAATGGTTAAGGTCTGAAAATGATTGTTTTGCCTTTCCTTTTTGTCTGAAGAATTATCTTCAGAGATTCTAGTTCCGGCTATAACTTTGTTCCTTATGCAACCTGTAGCATCCATCATACACTATTTCTGAGAAAACCAGTTTGAACTATAATTGACATTTCATATAACTACTCAGGATGTTGGGGGGAAAAAAAATCTGAATATCATGATTGACCTTGACCGTGCATCCCTGACACTTCCGGTTCATTGTTTTGGAATGTACCTGTGTCGAAATCTAACAAACTGCAGTGAGCTTTCTCTTACATCTCCCAGGTTGATGCATGAACCGAATACTGAACACCAACCATATACGGAGTTGGTGAGATGTCTCGACTCATACGGATGCAGCTTCTGTCTTGGTTCATATGGGCACTGCTTGTCATGCATGAACATGAGTAGCTATTTGTGAAGTCTAGTCCATGATGCGTTTGATTAATTTTGTTATACTTTACTAAATGCGTCCTCGAGCCCCACAGCAATGGGCTTAAAACTTTTCCTTAGCCTCAATTCGTTTGTCGTTTATGACTGATGCTGGTTGTTAATTTGAAGTTGGTGCGGAGCAGCGTCAACATGGGATATTATTCGAGTCTCTTCACAATTTTGTAATGGTGATCGTTCAAGCTGCTAACGCAATGTAACTACTCAGTGCCGTGATCTATCCAGTTTAATATAACCTAATTGCGTAGTATTTTACCTGGGATTATAATAGTAAATTAAGTATGACATCTCTTGTGTGTCCTCTCGTTTCTGTGAAGGAACTTTCCATTGCCTGATTAAAACCTGGACCATTCTGCTTTTTGTCTAATTAATCGCCACTTGTTGCGATGCTCGTCACCGCCGGTGACTCTTGCAAAAGGCATTCGTTGTAGTACTCGTACCAGTGATACTAGAGTACTTAACAAAGAAAGCAACATAATAATTAATTAAAGAAAGAAGTTGATTTTCAGAAGGCGTGGAAAGCAGCAGGCAGCACAGGATTCTTCGAGACAGCATCGTCCAAAGCCGATCTGATGGGAGTCTCACGTATGCCTTTCTTTTTTTTTTTTTCTTCCTTCTCTTTCCTTCTCTTTTTTTTTTTTGGGGTCATAGCGAGGGCGATTGCAGCAGAAACCAACCTGTTAAAAGTGTTAAGCAAGGCGCAAGCCAGTAGTAATAAGCAGTTGAAACGTTTTTTTGCTGCTTCAAATGGTGCCAATGCGCAAGCGACCATGGTGGATGAATCTGGGGCTTGATCGATTTGATGTGTTTTCCCTAATGGCGACACTGGCTAGGCGACGCCGGTTTGTGCATGACAGCTGCGTGCGACGGATAAGGTCGTCGTACGCACCTGGTCGCCGCCGGGGACAGCCGACAGCGACGGCGCAACACGCGCGCGCGCGGCCGGTGCACGAGCGGTGCCTCGCCGCACGGCACGGCGCGGCCACCGCGGGAGACGCACACAGACACAGGCATATCCACTTACTTACACAGATGGATCGAGCAGTCGCGACTCGCGAGTGCTTGGTCGTTAAGCATTTCGATCGACGGTGACACGTTCGTCACAGCGACGACGCCCGTGTCGCGGGCCGGCCGGCCACAATGATAACGATAACGATAGCCGCTTCCCGGCTGGCCGCTGGTCGCCGTCGACGCGCGCGCGCGCGCTAGCTGTTTCGGCACGCAGCCGTTTTTGGTGCGCGCGAGCGGAATCCGCTGCTGCTACCGTACGTCGCGGCGCGCGCGGCCTCCTCTCCTCTCCCATCAATTGACGTCGCCGTTGCAGACTTGCAGTCGAGTTGCACAATCCATCGCGTTTTTTTTATTTTTTGAACTTTTTTAATTTTTATTTTAAAAATAAACACTTTGAAAACATATTTTCAAAATCTGAACCTTTTAACTACGCCAGCAAAACAACATAGTCACGCTGGTTTGGCTGACGTGGCAATATTATTTGGTCATGCCAACCTCGCTGGTGTGACATAATTATTTGTCGTAGCAGGATAAAACTGTCACATCCACTGTGTGTGGCGTATCAGTATTATTTTATCACGTCATGTTGGCTGGTGTGACCAAAAGGTTAATATTCTATAAATAAGTTTTAGTATGGTCTATTTTTAAAATTAAAAATAAAAAAGTTCAAAAAAAAAATCATCCTTCGCCGGCCGGCGGGGCCCCCGGGTCCATGCGTCTGTTGCATTGCACCTGCCAGTCACTGGCATGTTGGAATTTATGTAGCCTCGACCTCACTCTGTAGCTGCTGCTGCTGCGACTGCTAGTGTGACGAGTGACGACACATCTTACAAGCAATTGTTGCTGCATGCCAATGCTTCCAATTTGAAAGTACTGGCCGCGCATGTTCTCTCTCCAGTGATAAACTGTTGATCATATCTTCAGATTAGATAATTACAGATAATCTGAGACGACGAACACGAGCTACAGTAACAACATAGCTTTCCTACTGTTGTTGTGGCTATCTCTGCCTCCCTGGCATGCTACACGCCAGTACACCTCCTACTGCAGATTAGCAGACTACTAGTATCACTGGAGGATGGAGCCAACTTGGGGCAAGTGACATTCACATGGTGGATTGGGTTAGAAATATGATGGCCATATTTCAATAAAGTGAGTTAAATTACAAGGTCATTAGTTTCTTGTAAACTCTGCCACACTATGATTTGCTTCACGCAAACCCTAGTAATGCTGTTCAATTATCTAGTAGTAGATGCTAGCTAGTAATAAAGTTGGGGATAGATCGGTGAAAGAATGATTAGCTTGGGCAAAGGCAAACCCCACATGAAAATGCCAATGCAAATGGGCGGTTTGGGGCAAGGAATCACATCGATCGATCACACATGATGATTGCAAAGCAGAGCGGGGCACACCACACCTCATTGTGCTGTGCCGTTTCCATCCACCGAAAGAGTCCAATCCCCATGTCACTAAACCACACTAACCTTGAAATTTCTTCACGTCTAATTCAAGCCGACCACACACACTTTGATCCTTGTAATTATATCATCATATATGCAGAATCAGATTCGATCGTGGAATTAAGAACAGGCTGAGAGACACGAGTTTGTCAAACGTCTGAATTTTCTATGAAATATCAAATCCTGAAGGGCCCGACTGAATACTCCCAGTTGCAAGACTTGGACTGTACTGTTACTAAAGGCATATAAAATAGTACCAGAATTCAGGTAAAGTTCACATAAACTTTCGTTGCATTCCCTCGATTTTTTTTGGCATGATCAATGACTTTGACTGTACTGTTACTAAAGGCATATAAAATAGTACCAGTATTCAGGTAAAGTTCACAGAAACTTTCATTGCATTCCCTCGATTTTTTTTGGCATGATCAATCGTCTGTCAGCACAAACCACTCAGCCGTGCTTATCACCAGACTTTGAAACCAAGCAACCACTTTGTATGCCGATCACTGTCACTGAAGATTTTCTTCACTAGAACAGTACTTTTCTGAATAAATTAGGTCGTTTCAATCGACAGCTAGCTCCAAGCGAAAAACCTACACATCACACTCAAACAGTGCCACTGGCACATGCAGTTTGATAATTTCCATTTCATTTACAAGGAGATGGAGAGATGATGATCCACAAACTAATGTACGTGGATTAAGGAATGATGGTGAAGATGACGATGGATTGGTAATTAATGGTCTAAAGAAGGAGAAGAAGAAGATGGAAAGAGAAGGGGCAGATCACGCACGATTGCACCGTCCATGGAAAGATAAGAGCCCCCACCATGGAATGCGTCCACTTTACAATATTGGCTGATAATTAGTTGTTCGATTATGGCTGGCCTTTGAGTGATGGGGATATGCCTGCATGCATGCTGCCTCCTCTATGCTTCACCCATGCATCGATCAATTATCCATCCATCCATGATCCATCCATCACCATGCATCCAATTAATGCAAGCAAAGCAAGAATTATCCCTCCAAATTAAAATCCTTTGAATTTGAACCGGGACATTGATGGTATATTCAAAATTGAGGCATAGTAATATTTATCAGTTTTATTGATATATAGTACTAGTATTAACACTGATTGGGTACGTTCATATTGATTGCTCTATCTGTTGGATATGTATTATTAGTATTATACTATAGTACGTATACTTTTTTTTTGCGGGTACTATAGTATACAGTTGTTTATGAGTTGTATGCAAGTTTAGGTACCTACATCTTATTTAATTTGCTCTTGATCGTCAACTGTGTACTCCTACATTCTAGAAGTAAGGCATGCATGATTATTTTCCTCACTCAGCTAAATAAAGTGTACTCCCTCCGTATTTGTAAAGGAAGTCGTTTAGGACAATGATTAAGTCAACTTTGGAAATATAAATCATGAATAACTCTCAAGTTATTGAGTTTGAAAATGTAAAAATTATATGAATAGATTTGTCTTAAAAAATACTTTCATAAAAGTATACATATATCACTTTTCAATAATTTTTTTTTATAGAAACGAGAAGTCAAAGTTATGTTTCGGAGACCGTGTCGCTGTCCTAAACGACTTCCTTTACGAGTACTACGAGTACAGAGGGAGTACTCGGCAGCTAACTTGCTTGAAAAGCTGTTACAGCTTCACCTTGTCTATGCCATGCCTGCTTGCTTAAACTTGACTATGGTTCTATTCACTTTGATGCCATTTTCAATCTTACCAAATTTTAACAAAGTTGTTAAAAAATTAGCTATATTTAGGGCATGTTCACTTTGATGCCAAAAAAATTTTTGCAATGCCAAAATTTTGGCAGGATTTCTTATATAGTTATCAAAATTTGGCAGCAAACTAAATGTAGCCATTTTTTTTGCAACTTTACCAAAATTTGGTAAGGTTGAAATGGCATTAAAGTGAATAGGCCCTTAGTTTGCTGTCAAATTTTAGTAAGTATATAAGAAATCCTACCAAAATTTTGGTAAGTTGCTAAAATTTTAGCAGTGTCAAATTTTTGGTAAGGTTAAAAATGACATCAAAATAAACCGGCCCTATAATAATCTTCACTGGAAGGTCTCGGATGGTAGTTACTCTCAACCTGAAGCCCAAAAGAAAAAAAATAAAAAAATAAAAAGAAAGAAAAACCGAAGCTGCAGAGTGGACATGAATAGCTAGTCTCATCGACTTGTATTAATAATTTCTTATGAGATTCCACTAAGTGTTGCCCTAATCAAACAAAAATGGATTCCAAAACATGGCGATGGAATGCCTCCTACTTGCACTACAATTAATTGCTCATGAAACATAAGTTTCTCTATATGTAACGCATATCTACTCTCTCCGGGCTGATAATACTTGTTGTTTTAGATAAGGGTGAGATCAAACTTTGAAATTTTTTATTATGAATCATTTTTAAAATATTTATCTTTCAATATAGTGACTTATATTTGTTAACACTTTTATACATATTATAATAGAAAATAATAGTTAAAGTTATTTTTTGAAGACCGTGTCTTTGTCCAAAACGGCAAGTATTATCAACCGGAGGGAGTAATTTTATATGCCTTCATTGGATATTTCGAACCAGTCTTAATTATTAGTAACTAATTAATTAATTAGCTTATTGTTGGTGGTTCCAACTGAATAATAATCGATTGGTCTGACAGCAAGTATGCATGCATGGACCATCATCTATCTTTATTTGGTGATGCATGGTGTGTATTTATTTTTGGAGAAGCAAGGAATAAAGGGCTAACTAAAGATGGATAGTATAAAATAAAGCAGCACCCATTGTTGATCTGGAATGTACGGAAGGGAACCAAACTATGGTGGTTAGGGTTCGCGTTTGAACTAATCATTCTTTTAAGCTAAACAAAACCATCACTAATTAAGCTTTAGCTAAACCAATTCATAAATATATCCAGTTTTACTCCCTTTCTTTCCTTTTCTTTCTTTTTTTAAAAGAAAAATAGAATGGAGCAAGTACAAGCATGCACCGATCGATATGTATATAACTTGCTTCCTGTTCAGTATCATATCGATCAGCTAGTTTTATACTATCTCACACTCACTCACAGTACTATAATTCATCGAGTCATACTTATTTAAAATTAGTTCTTAATATTTTAGTCAGAACAAATTAATTAGAGGGCACTGTATGATTAAGTAAAGCAAACACAGGGCATCAACAAAGGCTAATCTTACGCTATTTGGTCCATTCATATGATTGCAAACGGCGCGAATAAAAATTATTCCCTGATGCGAACAATAATTATTGACAAATATAGTGGAATTGAAGAATAAAACGATCGATCAGCTAGGGTAGTGTTCGTCTCCTCCGGAATAAATTAATACCTCGTTTCCATTTTTTTTTAAAAAAATATCACTTAAATCACAGCCCGTTCTTTCTGATAGCTCATTAGATTATCGAGACGGATTATTTATTCGTTTTATGATTTTTAAAAATTATTAATTTTCTACAAAAATATTTTACTTATTTTGTTAAGAAATTCCTTATTTTTTATTTATTAAAATATTTAATTTATCTTTATAACAAATAGATAATGTAGGATAAAAGTCTAAATCAATCGGCGTGCAAAATTGCATAATGTATTTTCCTTTCAGAAAAGAATTAAAAAAATGCATAGAGCTTCTGGAGCAAGCTAGCTAGTAGTATTCTCTTCGTCTCAAATTATATAACATCATTATCTAGGAATATCAAACTTGATATTTTTTTTATTAATGATCATACTAATTATATCTATGCTAAATATTATACATGTTATATCACTAAATTTATATTTTAAAGTATTTTAATGTAATGCTAATTTCATAGGAATATGAAATAAATTATTGATCAAAGTATATCATTAAAATCTTTTTTAAAATATAGAATTTATAATTTAGGATGGAAGGAGTAGTAAGCATTCATTTTTGTTAGAATTGACCTGCATTCAATAGTAGTAGTATGGTACTCCCTCTCTCCCAAAATAAATGCAGTTTTGTACTATTCACGTTCAACGTCTAACCGTTCGTATTATTTGAAAATTTTTTATGATTAGTATTTTTATTGCTATTAGATGATAAAACATGAATAGTACTTTATGTGTAACTAAATATTTTTAATTTTTTCACAAATTTTTCAAATAAGACGGACGGTTAAACGTTGGACACGGATATCCACGGCTGTATTTATTTTGGGACGGAGGTAGTAGCTGTAATACGCGGGAGATATATTCAGGTAAATCCCATACGATTAGGACAGTGACCGACGTAATCAATTCTGTCGTTCGATCGCGATAACGCACGTATTTTGAGGGACGAGACCGCCATGCTTGACCTGAATCGGTTCGAGTCCGACCCGTCGTACATGTTCGGATCGCGCTGACGAACTGGTCTCCATCGTTTCCCGGAAGTGAATGCAGGTCGCCATCAATCAATCTGTTTCTATAATCTGCATTCAGTTTCGGCCGGCCGCTCCGGGAGTGACTACAACGACGCTTAAATTGGTGAGGTTTTCTCCAAATTCAGTCTCAAAATCATAGTCCCAAAAAGATACACATATTATTAATGGCAAATCCAAAAAGAAAAACTATAAGTCATTTTGACTTATTTTCTTGTTTGATCAACTTCATAGAAAAATATAGCAATATTTAGAACACCAAACTAGTTTCATTGAATATATTTTGATAGTTTGTTTGTTTTGTGTTAAAAATGCTACTTAAGCTTGGTTAAACTTAAATAAATTTGATTAGAAAAAAAGTCAAAATAACTTAAAATATGAATCGTATGAAGTATGAAATATTTGCTCGCAATGAAAAACATTTAAAATCCATTGCACATTTGCACTTCAGACCGACGAGCCAGGGCACTGGATGGTGGATCCTCCCCTACATATTTTGCATCGCTGAATTCTAATATCCGGGCACAAATGCCGGAATGTTTATTCTATTATTAAAAAAAGATAATGCTGAGTTCATAATAATTACTTTTTAAAGATGATTCATAATAATTAGTAGAGGACACAAATGAATAAAGTATTAATTGTTTTAAAAGTTAAAAAGAATGATAACAAAATACTTTAAGAAACACCGATGATAATTTCTTATAAAAAAAACCCACCATTTCAGCTTGCAAAAACGTGCCATGATAATCCGAACCAATGATCTACAAGTATAGAGAAAAAGGTTGATGATGAATTGATGATCTTGGCATGGGCTGCATCGATCTGCACAATCTGCCGCTCTGAACTTTCTGAAGCCGACGAACGCACGCAACAAATCTGAACTCTGAATCTTTTCTTACGATAATAATGTCTGAAACTCTGAATTAGCCGGCGACGTAATGGACGGCCCATTTCGTCGTGGACAGATCGATGGATGCTGGGTGATGTGGAGTGGAGATCCTATGCTGTAATGCACATGCGGTGGGTGTCACTGACATGTGGGGCCCGAATCAGGTGGGACCCACATGTCAGTGACACCTACTAGAGGTGCAGTACAGCAGACGATTTGCCCTGGGTGATGTGAGGTCACTCGCCATTTCGCCATGGTGATTGGTAGTAGATCGGTGCATGCTGCATGGGCATCATGGCCGACGAGGCAGGAAGCATCTAGAACACCTGCTGCTCCGCTAATAAGCTACAGAGATTAGCTTGCTGCAAACCAACAAATCGCTAGCTGCTGTTCGCTTTTCCCGAAAAGGCAAAAGCGGAGGAAACTCTACTCTGTCCACCACCCACATATCCTACTAATATCTCATCATGCATCTCATGTCTGGATAAGTCATTGCTAATTTGATACTGTACTAGTAAATCCAAGGAAATTTGTTCATCAGTTCATGTGATGGTTGAGCAGGTAAATCGTAATTTATTCACTTATTAATGTGATATAGTCCTAACGGTTAGGTTAAAGACAGGCCAGGTGTATTGCGTTTCATCATTTTCTGTTTCTAACTGCTCTGCCTGTTCACTTGTGTCCTGGAATAATTAACTTTGGCCATTGACCAACGACCATCATATTAGCATTGGATCGTTAGGTTGATCTGGATCGACCGGTACGGTGATCCAAGAATAGGTGTTGTTTAATTGGAGAAGTTGACTTTTCTGACAGCCCTTGTGTGTACACTACATCCTCCCATACTTCCTGTAGTCAAATCGGGGAACTCAAGCTTCTGCAATTTAGTTGATTGATCGAATTAATCAGATCGATGAACTTTCAAGAAAAAATTAATGAGATCGATTGTTCGTTGCAATGTCAGCAGGTAACAACAGTGCCAGTGCCGACAGCTGGTTAATCTGTCTTGCAAATTACTATTACCTCTGTCCCAAAATAATTGCATTTCTATGATTTAAAATTCATCCTAAAATAATTGTAATTCTAGAGTACTAATTGCCCCATCAATCATATCTCATTCAAATTTCTCCCTATTTTAACCTCAACCATCTTCCCACTCTCACATAAACAACATTTAATGAGGAACACCATAGTCTTTTTTCTCAAACCTTAATATATGCTAAATAACATAGAATTATAATTATTTTGGGACGGAGGTAGTACTAATTGGCAATTTAAATGGTTGCAAGATGCACATGATTATCTTAAGAAACAAATTTGATTTGATTTAGGTCCAACAATGGATGCAATCACCACTGCCCCCATACATGATCCATCACTTTCCTTCACTTCATTATCACAAGGGGACCCTCACCCTACCAAAGAATCACCATTAATACAGTAGTAATAGTATCCTGTTATTTAAAAAAAATGATTGAAATCGGGGCGCAAATTATTGCGATTATTATTGGTTTCGAATTAAAATCCCCCCGAATTTTGAATTCCAACTTGGCAATGGCAACCACTCTCCCCCCAATAAATAGCCGCGCACCCGCTCCCCCTCACCCGCTCGCTGCCCATCACTTCGCCATCCTCGCCGACGCCGACGCCGACGCCGACGCCGACGAGACCAACCACCATGTCGTACAGCTACGCCTCGCGGCGACGTGGCGGGGGCGGCGGTGGAGGGATGGCCGCGACGGTGCTTGCGGCTAAGGTGGCGTTCGCGGCGGCGGCGGTCGCCGGGGCTGGCTCCTTCGCGCGCCTCGCCGTGCCGCAGCTCGTGTCCGTGGCCGGCGCCGTGTTCCCGCGGGTGTGGGCGGCGGCGAGGGTGTGGCTCGTGCCGCCGTACCTGTTCGTCACCGTGCACCTCATCATCCTCGTCATCTGGAAGCTCTCCGACCACAAGCACTTCCAGGCGCAGCAGCAGCAGCTCAAGGATCCATGGCCGCACCCGCATCCGGCTGTTCCAGTGGCCGCGGCGGAGGATGCGCCATCGCTTGTTGTCAAGCCCAAGGAGGAGTTCAACGCCGCGGCGGCCGTGTACGGCGGCGGCGGCGGCGGCATGCCGGAGCACGAAGCCTCCCCGGAGATCTCCCCGGACTCCGGCGGCGGCGAGTCCTGCGTGACCACGGAGTCCGACGAGGACGCGTCCACCGCCGCGTCGTACACCTCCGACGAGAGGCGGAGCCTTGCGCCGCCGCCGCAGGAACACTCGGTTCTCGAGCGGGAGTTCTCGCTGCCGCTCCCGGCCGTCGACAGCGGCAGGGACGCCGCCGCCGCCGCCGCCGATGACGACGACGACGACGACCTGGACGCCACGTGGAACGCCATCATGCAGAAGACGCGCCCGGCCACCGCGCCGGCAATGGCGGCCCCTCCGGCGCAGAAGGCGCCTCCCGCAGGGCCGCCGCCGCCGCGAGCGCGCGACCCGTCGATCGGAGCGGAGGAGATGAACCGGCGATTCGACGATTTCATCAAGAAGAATCGCCACTCCTTCGGCCGGCAATAAGCTCCCTCCGATCCACTCCCCTCCGCCGTACAATACATATAGAAATTTTCATCATCTTTGGTTTTTCATGGTTCGCCGAAGAGATCGCCGGAGCGGAGGAAGCCGGGCTAATCGTATCATCATCTTCAGGTAACTTACATTAAAAATAATAAATAAATAAATCTTTCATTCAATCTAGTAACTTACCATTAATATAATCAAAAAAATATTAATTACCATTTGTAGCTGTTCGCAATTATATTAATTACAATCTCTTCTAATATATAGACGTGAAATCTTTACGTATTTGCGAAAAACCATTTGTTGTTGTTTTTGGTAAAAACACAATTATTTTAGAAGCTTAAAACTCAAATTAAACAGTAATGATCAGTTAATCCATGATTAATTCGTTGATGCTTAGCCGGCATGACCTGTCGTGTGCGCGTGCTCGGTCGGTTGCCGCTTAAGCTGTTGGCGTTGTAACTTTAAGTAAGAAAGAAAAGGAAATGGTCGGCTTCGGCACTCGCAGTCCGGCCCACTTCTTTCCCTTTCGGTGCCATTAGGATCTAACTCGTGGATCATCACATCTAAAGTTTGATTATTTCCACGTTGATCTGACCTTTAGTTTTGACTGTGGGTAAATTTTGTTTCTGAATTTCTGGATCTTCAGTAGTTCACTGAATACAGGGTAATGGCACCCTTTATGTTGAAAAAGAAGAACTAAAGAAGCGCCTTGAGTTACAAGCATCTTCCTTTTTTTTATAGGTTCTTTGCTTCGAATAGGAACTGTACAGATCAGAAAGCACATGCAGTTACCAATGGTTGGATGTAGACTAATAACTCCTTTTGATTGTGTTTGAACCAGCATAATTTTCAGTCACTTGGGAGTTCTGAAATTTCAAATTCGACTGTTTTTCCATGAAAACAAGATTCCTATTGTGACATGTGTCATTGACAAGTGGGCAGGACCATCAAATTGACGATTTTGTTTCCATCCATCTTGGAATTTGCAGGATGTGGAGGTTCCAGAATGAATGGATGGATGGTGGATGGTGGTGCTATGGAAGCTGCTAGACAGATGACCTTAATGTGCTGAAGTGATGGTTTTTGAATTGGTACTTTGTTGTTAGGCTCTCCTTTATCAGCTGTGGTGGCCTGGCATTTTGTTCTTAGCTTTCTCTTTCTCCTCCTTTCCTTTTCCTACAGCTCTTTTACTGATTATAACAGTGCTAATTGTCCAAAGTTCCTATGGAGTTAATTCTGGTGGGTAGTGGGTGTGCTTGTGATTATATCTATACTGTTTGGATGCCACATTGTGGCTGTGTTGTTTAAATGTCAGCCACAGGTCAATGACCATGCCACCAAATTGGTCCACTGTTCTAATGTTGCTATCTATTTGCTCACTGTTTGAAATGGATAACCAACTCATTTGAGTAACAAATCTTAGATGCATAGGGTGCTAATAATGAGGAGAAAAAAACCCCACATATATAATGGTCCATGTTTGCATATATACAACTCATAATGGTCAGGAAAGAATTGATTTTTTTGATGTGAACCTTTCTCACAAACTATTCCTTGATTCCTTCAGTCCTTCAATATGCAGCGACGAAGAAATCCTAAGTGGTGAAAAATCATTGAACTGCAGAGGACCAAAGACTTTCTTGAAATGTAAAGGCTGCAACTCTCTGAGATGACACCAATGGAACATTTCTGTCGATCTTGACATATGATGCCCGGAGAGCATTTTTTCAGAGTAATGTCGAGATTTTCTGTTGCTATCAGTACCTGTACTTGTATATGCGTACTTTGCTCTGAAAACCGTGCAGTATTGCTTTCAGTATGACATAAGCAGAATCAATTCCTGATCTGTTGAAGTAGTAGTAATACTAGTAATACTGGTCAGTAGTTTAAGTCATCATCTTCCTGGAGTACTGATTATTATTACCTGATACCTCATAAAGTGCATCAATGATGTTAACTTGACAAAATATATTTTGAAGATTATAGAAGTATATGTATTTGTATATGATGCTTCTCATCAGCTGATATATGCTCTCTATGTTAGTATTATTGTTTAACCACTTCTGTCCACATTCAATCCAGTTACTTCTGAAATGAGGCTGATATGAGTATTTGTTCATAATGGCTACTGAAAGTGGCATCTGAACCACTTCATCGGCATGGCATGGTTCCTCGCATCGCACTGCCGAAAGGGCCATGAAACTGAACCATCCTTGCTACAAGAACAACTGAATCATTGTATATATTGCTTTGCGTGAAAGGCAGCTACAAGTTCCAAATTAATCTGCTTTTTACTGTCTCATCACATTTTTTCTTTGTCACAGTCATCTACAATCGGCTAGCTTACACACCAGATTTCCAGGCCTGAATTCATTCTCATGAATTATCCTATCACTCCTAGCTAGTCCTCACAAACTCCATTATCCAACATGACTGGAACTTGCACTTAAATCTGTAAAGGCTACTACTAATCCTACTACCCCTATACCACAAGATGCCACACAAATCCTAATTGTTATTGCAACTTCAGACACCCTGATCATCCCTGGTAGTAACACCTGTGCCATGGACAAGTCTTTGCTTAAGGTCAGTAGGCACACTTAGCTGCTGCCCTAGGCTTCAATTATGATCACTAAACTATGCAAGAGCAGGGCTTTGCACTTGACAAACATCAGAGGAGCACTGTTATGGCGACCCCACAACCACCATCTGATAATTTTCAGAAATTTCTTTTACATATCTTTCTGCATGAACAGAGCCTAGAGCTGAGCTACCAGTGGTCCTCATGCCAGCACTCACCACCACAACTGTATACAATGTAAAATATGCAGAATGCAGTGTCATCTGCAGTTCTTGTTGTGTTCTTGCGTTAACCTATCATGCTGAAAGCGACGGGAGGAGTGGAAGTGCAGTGAACCAGCAGAGGCAGCAGATCACGAGGCATTTGCAGGGATAAGCAGAGCCAGTGCAGGAAATGTGGTAGTGTGAAGTTGCTGCCGAGAAGCATCAGCTAAAGCGTCGCCGTCGTCCCCACCACCGCCGGCCTAGCTAGGGCTTGTCGCCGTCGCCGGGAATTTTTAGGGTGATCTGTAGCCGTCGAGGCCTCTGGTGCGTTCGGCAGAGCTCCTCGTGAGCCTGTGTTGTAGTGTCACTCACGGCTCAAGGTGAAATTATAAATGGTGACTCAAAAAACTCATCGTATCATCCATATATATCAGATATGCAGATGCCAATCTGAAAACTGTTCAAAAATTGATGTGCTAATCTTCAGACTAAAGTGGACGTTACACTGGACGGTACCACAAATGGTACCCTGTTTATCGAAACTATAATTCGGCAATATGAAAAGGGTAACGCACAAGAAAAAAGTGGATGGGTTATGAGACTAAGAGTTTAGATAGGTTCAGACCTACCCTACTCCTGTTTGGAGATTGAATCCGCCGATTGTAGTATTGATCTGATGATCTTCGGTGTGGTTATGCCCTAAAGGGACACCCTGCCTTCCTTATAGTCAGAGGAGGCAAGTTTACAAGATAATTTACATTTCTATAACTACTTTACAATCGTACCAAACTAAGAACATGTTTCCTTGATACACAAATAAACGTAACACCCAAGTCCTAATCCTATACATATTCTATTCATATGATCTATCCCATATAGTCAGTCGGCTAGTGCAGCCATGTGGGTATATGATACCCATAATCTCTATACTGTTCTTTATAGATATTTTTTTCAGGGTATTCTTTTTTTTGCTATGGATTATCTGCTCCGCTCTTGGAAAAATACGATTTCTCAAATAACTTTTTCTACTGCATTGATTAGACCATCCATTCGAGAGTTTATCGCGTTGGTCAAATAAACAATCCGCACTAATAATCAGTAGAAAAAGCTATCTCAAACCAGGGTTTGCAAAACCGCCGGTAACTGTGCGGTTATCGCGGGGTACGGTAAAAGGAAAACCGCGATAACCTCCTTAAATTCAAATAAATTAAAGAAATAATTTAAAATTTTGATAAATTTTACATGGTTTCGTACAGTTTGCTACGGTTACCGCGGTGCTTACCGCCAGGGAGCGATAACCCCGGACCCGGTGGTTTGGGAAACACTGTCTCAAACAGGGGCCTAGTGATCTATACTGTTGTTAGTACGCACCATAGATGGAGTGAGTGATTTTGGATGCGTAAAGACAGCTATACTTATCTGAAGTTCTGAAACTGTTCGCTGTTGTACATGAGAAAGTTTGGGTGAGTTATCACCGAAAAAGAAATCTTTAGGCGATTTTGGAGGAAGCCATGCACAGGAAGATACTCCCACCCTCTTAAAATATAAGAGATTTTAAATAGATAGGACACTTTCTAGCACTACGAATCTGGACTAAATCTCTTATATTTTATATTTTGAGAGGACGGAGGAAGTAGTTGCGGTTGGAGAGTGAGAGTGTCATACATTCGATCGGCATAGTCGTTGTCAGGCCAGGTTTGTGTGGCTAATAGGCCATATGATTGCATACTTTGCCATGCTGATCAAACGAATCAGATCACTCAGATGGTTGATTTGGATGGCCATGCACTAGATTTTTTTTTTCCTCCTTCAGCTCTTGAAACAGCTGGTGAGGCGCCATGGTCCAAAAACAAAGTCATGTCAGAATAGTCCTGCATATCCAAACAACCGTTTAGGTGCGAACCTGTATAATCAGATGTTAATCCCAACGTTTTTACTTTTACTTCTAAAATTTATTGTTAATTACTTGGAAAAAAAAGAAATGTAACATAGGATTTGGTTTTCATGACAACTTCACTCATTGTCGTTTTCACATCCAACTACCTATACAGATGATTTTTTTATATATACGGCTTCTATACCTATAAGTGGGAATACGCAGTTAGAAGTTATAGGAATACTTAGACTCCATGTCTCATAACTAAGGAACAACACAATAAAATAACAATAAAAACAAGGCTAGAAGATAAAACCTCAAATATTCTTCGGTCATTGCTTTACCTAGGGCTGCCGCCGCTCCGCCTAGCCATCTCAGTGACAAGTGTCATAGCACGGTGGACTCTATGGCTGCACATCGCTGGAACACGCCCCTCCAAAACGCCTGGCTAACTTGCAACCGTCTCCACTATCAACTCCCTTAGCCACCACCATATTTATTACAAGCCTTGTAGGAAGATAATTTTTTTAGGCGAATTTTGACTGAGACTTGACGTCCATCTAGTGTTGATCCTAGGACTCTAGCCTTGGGCTTTGTTTCTTCTAGAGGATTACCATTTTGCCAAAGCTAATCATGAAACTCCATCCAGCTTTGGTGTTTTCAGGTGTTTAGTGGAGCTTTAGGGTATGAGATTGAGGTGTTTGTACGATGGTGTTTTCGGTTTGAACCTTTCTAGGGTCGATGTGTATCTCTTCTTTATCAATGAAATATGGCAGTGGAGACTGCACGTAACGCAGATGCCATGGTGCAGCCGTTGTGCTTTCCGCGACCTGCGTTTGACTCCGGCCGGACTCGCTCATCCCCTTTTTTAATAAATTCGACATTGGTACTTCCCCAGTGTCTAGCCTTTTTTTTTAAATAAGGCAGTGCCTCTGTCATTGTTTCTAAAAAACAAAAAAAAAACCTCCACTTCAGCTCTTCTCATTGTCAATCTAGCTTAGCTTTTTTTTTTTAAAAAAAAATAATAAGGCAGTGCCTCTGTCATTGTTAAAAAAAAAAAAAAACCCTCCACTTCAGCTCTTCTCATTGTCAATCTAGCTTTTTCCCTAGGGAAAGTCTATGTAGCACATTACTAAATCAGGAAGAGCAGTATACTCTTTAAAAAAGAGACAGTGAAAAGAAATGTATATGATATGGTTCACACAGGGATCTTACAGAAACCGAAGCAAACTTCTTCTTGTAAAGGTGACAAGCAAATTGTAACCAGTCATAGGCTCTATGATGATAGATGTTTAAACACTGAAGCTCTATGTTTCACTATGTTGTCTTCACACGATACTTTTGATCCTATGCTTTAGTTTGTGCCTTTGAAGCTCAAGTTAAAATAGGGTGCACTTAGGTCGTCACACCAACACTCCCTAAAATCACAATCCATCCTGTTGAATCGAAAGGATCTAGCAGACGACAGCCAAGTCCAATCACAACATTAGCTGTCTAAAATAGTGATCACCTTCTCTGATTACAATTGTTCTTACCTAGTTACCTCCATGGCTCCATGTTACCAAAGCAAATTTTCATCTTTCTCCAGAAACTTCAGCAACTTCAGAAGTAATAATCCCACAGCACAACAGCAATATAAACGAAACCATCGGTTGCTCTGCAACAAACTGTTAAAGGTACAACACAAGCTACTACCGATGGCGATGGCTTTAAGACTTTCAGCTATGAGTTAAAGGTAGTTTCTATCTATTTCGCTGTTGCAATCTCTGATGTGGACTATTATTTGGAAAAAAAAAGAGTTACTAAATAATAATCCATAGTCTTGTACTTTTATCTATGAAGTTAAAAGTGTGGGGCAACACATTCTCCAATAACAAAAATGCATTGCCCTGTAATGAGGCTTTCAGATGATGGTCTCAAGACATGAAGCTGCCATTCCACATCAGGTTTTCTTAGTCAGCAGGCTGATAGCGAACCCACATTCTTCGCTGTTGTTGAGATCATTTTTGCAGCTGCAGTCCACAATAGGCATGATGACATTCGGCTTAATGGCCTTCTCCCCACGAACAACCTTCAAAAGAGCCAGCACAGTAGAGGCATAAGGCAACATATATGGAAATATCAGCAATACAACTTCAGGAAAATATCTATACATTTCTTGGATTTTCTCATAAAGATTAGCCATATGTAGAAACCAGAAATCCAATAGATTATGGGGGTGACAAAAGGAATTCGGGTTACGATCGACGTACTAATTTCTCAGACTCCGAGCTTTTGTAGATGATGAATATGTCCCCTGTCTGGAGACCATGCTGCTTCACAAAGCCACCTAAAGAGAGCAATTCATCAGCTCCAGTACAAACTAAGAAAAATCCAAAAGTATATGTTTCAATGTTTAAACGTACCCGTGCTTTCCAAGACATACATTCTGCTCTTGTTGTTGGGCCAGAACCTGAAAGGTATCTCCTATGAGTAATATGTAGCGGATTACAAGCCATATATGTTTGTGTTTCTCGCATGTGACCCAAATAATTACGAAAAATTTTGAAAAAAAAAGTGACAACGCAGATGATTGTATCACCTATTGCTTGTTTGTAAAGGTCAAATTTTTATCTACAGAGAGAGAAACAGATTAACAAAGTCAACTAAAAATGTGATTGCACTTTCCATAGTCTGATTTGCTGTACTGTTTCTCCATGTGTAGATCAAATTGCATATCTGTGCACCGATAGACAACACCATTATATATTCTATTCTATGTTTAAGATTATTTATAACTATTTGGATTGCATGCTGAAATGAGGCCACATGCACTTGATAATGTAAAATACTTTCTCAAGATAGGATTGAATTAGATAATACTACCTCCGTTTTTTAATAGATGACGCTGTTGACTTTTTCTCACATGTTTGACTATTCGTCTTATTCAAAAAATTTACGTAATTATAATTTATTTTGTTATGAGTTGTTTTTATCACTCATAGTACTTTAAGTGTGATTTATATCTTATACATTTGCATAAAATTTTTGAATAAGACGAATGGTCAAACATGTGAGAAAAAGTCAACGGTGTCATCTATTAAAAAACGGAGGGAGTAATAGGCAGATATACCAACTCTCTAACACTGTACCACATTACATAATATTCGAACTTGATCTGGTGCTGCACACAACTCTGCTAGACTAGTAATATGATATTATGATAAGATTACCTGTACTTAAAATTCCAAGTAGTTTCAAGCTTGAAGTCATCCATTTTCAGCATCACACCTTCCCTTTGATGCAATGCTGGAAGATGAGCCTCTGCATCCCTCTACAAAATTTGAAGATAATAAAATTACACTCGACTCTCAAGTCTCAAGACTCATAACTAAATATATTGCACCGTAGTTATGTGGATCATGCTAGAACTGTATTTGTTGTAGATATAATATATTAATGTGAGAATATACAATATTTTACCTTTGGCATCACAATTCTTCCAATATTACCAACATCACTATTTGTCAACTCCTTGCGCAAGATAACACGGTATTCTCTACAGTTGAATCTCTGCTAGAAAATTCAGAGTTAGTTCAGTTTGAAGTTAATGTCCCTTCCAAAGTGGGTGTGGGAGAAGTCCTCTGTTCTATTATGATAGAAGCAAAATTTACATATACAGAGCAAGGCTCTCACAAGAGCAGTCTAATTAACAAGATACATGCAGAACAAATTGATTGAAGTCAATGTAAACTGCAGTCAACAATGATTGTATAGGTGGTTCAGATCTGACTACTAAACTATGGTACTAATGATTGCAGTTAGTTGGAAAATTGCGGAATAGTTGCCATTATCCTAATTAAAAATAATAATGAAATTGTTCCTGCAACTTTTAATCTATCAATGGAACAATTAAGTTATCAAGTTACAAAATGCATTTATTTATGTACCAAATAGAGAATAGTAGTATTCAGGATATATGGATGCCATCATCACCAAGGCATCATGTTACTTACAATAGTCAAATTTGCACTGTTATGACTCATGCTTGAAGGCTCACTAGCCGGAGTTTGATCTAGTTCATCATTTTTTTCACTCTCCGTATCACTTCTTCTTAAAACAATTGGTTGATCCTGTAGAAATCTCATGTCAGGACTGCTCATGTGAACCCAGAATATATCAACATGCTCTAGAAGAGTCTTACTTTTATATCTGATTTCTTGGCTTTCTTAGCGTGTGTCGGTCCATTTGAAATTTGAGCTGAAGAGAAACTGCGGGATGATGAAGACACTGGTGGAAAGGGTGAAGGAGCATGTACAAATGATTGATCCACCCTGAAGCTAGTAGAAACGGTGAAGAAACCTGCACAATAAGATGCTCAGAGGTGAGGAAATGCATAAGTAGTAGTAACACTGACATCCATATAGTTGCACACTTGGATGAAATGCATTGTGAAATAATCAATTCATGGTGGACTAATCAATGCATTGCCCTCTGAAATCTACTCTTAAATCTTCCAAAGGAAATAACCCTTTATGTTAGGTGGACGGCCATCCACCCCCCCCCCCCCCCCACAACATTGCAGGCGGCCATTTGGGAGGAAAATTTTGGCCCTCCTGCTTAGTGAAATACTGAAATGGGCCCCATCTGCGAAAATCATTTTTCTAGTAGTGAGCTAATCTAAATAGGGCTACTAGTAAAGGAGATAAACCTTTTACAACCACTATGTTCATCAAAGGCCATGCATGCATGTATATAACCTTGGTCTGTGTCATGATTGTTGATGTGGAATGGAGTAGCATGGGGATCCTCAATTGCAGTAGGGTGGTAACTAGTGTAGACAGGGTTCCTCGGCATGTTATTGCTAGCCCATGCATTGAAGGAGTATGGCGTCAGATTCTGATAAAGAACATTTCTATTGGAAGCAGTCTGGCCATAAGACATGAATGGCGGCCCATTGCACATTAGCCTCAAATCCTGAAAATTGCTAGGAAGATGCGGAGCTGCAACATTATTGGAGGGAACTCGGTCTTGGAAGTTTTCTGAAGAAAAATCAAACAAAACTGATGAAATAACATATAAGGAAACAAGACGATAAGGAATTAAAGAATAAGCAGGAATAGTAACACTGACCAGAGCAAGAGATGCAAGATAGTATATATATGCTGTACATAATTGCTATCTATATATGTCGTCACTGACCATAAGAAATGCAAGATGATGTATAACATACATGAATTACATTGAAGATCCTAGTTACCATGTTGTTGCAGACTTGCAGTGGATCTCAAACTGTAGAATGATTTTTATGCTCACAAGAACATGCGTGATTCTAATGAGACAGAAACCCTACCTGACATGCAAGGAACAGTGGCAAGGGAAGAGAGACACCGGATCTTATATGTAGGTAGCAGGAACCATGAGAAAACATAGGCCCCACATGCACAATAAACCCTAGACTGACCTAGACGAAGCCCTATGGGGAAAATATCTTCGTGCTGAATTCAACAAGTGCAGATAATCGTGGTGCAACAAGATGTATATGTCGGTTAGGAGAAGACTAACCTTGAGATATCTGCAATTGGCGGTGGTGGTGCTGCAGCGGGAGCATGGCGGATGTTGGCACCATGGTGTACCGGGGCACGTAGGAGCAGGGCGCCACCGGCATTGTCGACGACGGGTGGTGGATTAGGCCAGTGGGGTACTGATGATGCACAACATTCTCACGCCTAACAAGGGGTGACGGCACGGCCTCAAGGATCCTATGGTACCTATTGTATTGGCCGCCCCCTGCGAAGTCATCGTGGCCTTCTCTGCCCCTGTCATCGCCGCCGCCAGAGGAAGTGGAGCCTCTCGTGTCGGCCATGCGTGTGCACGAAGCACACAACGTCCCCTTGTGCACAAGAAGAGGCGGCGGCCGTGGTTGTGGGCTTGAAGGGGTAGGTGCCCCTCCCACTCTCTCTCTCTCTCTCGCCCAAAAAAAAATCTCCTCCAGGTTCACTTTGGGGAAGTTTTGTAGGGGAGCATATGCCTAAAAAGGAATCTTCTCCCAAAAGGGAGCTCGCCTCGTCTTCACACTGATAAAAATAAGGCAAGGCGAGTGAAAAATAAACCAATTATCCTTTTTGAGAAACAAATAATTAGGTGACAAACTAGGTCTACATTTCTAAATATTAACACGAAAACCCTTAGTATAAACATCTAAATAATAACAATTACTACCTCCGTCCCAAAATAAGTGCAGCAATGAAAATCCGTGTCTAACGTTTGACCGTCCGTCTTATTTGAAAATTTTATGAAAAAATTAAAAAAAGTTAGTCACACATAAAGTACTATTCATATTTTATCATCTAATAACAATAAAAATAGTAATCATAAAATTTTTTTAAATAAAACGAATGGTCAAACGTTGGAGGTGAATAGTGCAAAACTGCACTTATATTGGGAAGGAGGGAGTATCAATGAACACTTAAAGCCCTTAGTATAAACATCCAAATTACCGATGATTACATCATTCCCTAATTTATTTCAAACATATCACCAATAATTATGTTGAACTAGCAAATCACCGTAGTTTGTATGATTGTATCCTTAATTTATCTAATAATTCCTTGATGGCTTGCCGTAAGCCCGTAACCATTGTTAGTCTCTAAGGTTTCAGTTGGAGTTCTAAGAATACAATAAAACTATTAGATGAGATAATTTTCAGCCATATAATAGGGCATACCACTTTCTCCTTAGACACTTGTTCCCTGATCTCACTTTCTTTCCTGTTTATCTTCGCGCAACAATACCAACCAAACTCAGGCTTTCTGAAAATCTGAAGAAAACAATCGCCGTTAATATAATCACAGTCACAGAGAACGCAGCAAATCCTACTACTGTTCTACACTGATTAAAATATAAGAAAGAAATCGAGAGAAAGTATATAGAGCATTGCCTTCCCCTGCCGCCTGCGCCGCCTGGCCGGATGCCGGACACGGTGGTGGCTATACCGTGATGGCCGGCCGGCGTGAGCGTCTCGGCGCCGACGCGGCGCCCGGCGTCCGGCGTCGGAGTCGGCGCTGCGGATGGCGGCTTGTGGCGATCGCTTCACTTGTCGTCTCCACTGTCGCGTGGGGGGAATGGGGAATAGGGAGCGGCGTGGGGAATGCGGGCGCGTCGGATCGCTTCATCGGTAGCATCACTGGGCCATTGCCTATTCTGGGCCAAAAGTTGATGGGCCATGGAATTTGTGGGGGCCCACTATGTAGAGTCGTAGACCACATTTAGGCTATGTTTGGGAGGGAGTGTTGGGAACCCTCGTCCCCTAGCACATAAAATGGAGCAGCGTTTAACACGTGATTAATTAAATATTAACTAATTTTTTTAAAAAAATGGATCAATATGTTTTATTAAGCAACTTTCGTAAAAACACACCGTTTATTAGTTTGAAAAGTATGCGCGCGAAAAACGAGGGAGAAGGGTTGGGAACTTCCTATACCGAATGCAGTCTTAGAAGGATGACTAGGAGGAGGAAAAAGTTCACTTTGAGATCTCTTATCGAGTTATCGTCGTGTTTTAAAAACGTCTCTGAACCAGAATGTAAGATATAACATATCTCTAATCTTATAAAACCAGGTCACATTAGGTCTAAATACAGTAATAAGAGCGGTTTTAGCTGACGTGGTGGCTGAGTCAGCGTGTGATCCAAATGTCACTGCCCCAATCTTCTTCTACTTCTCCCCCCTCTCTCCAGGCCTCCATACAAAAGCTTGTGTGAGGTGTCGGCTCGGCATCCCGCACACCTTCGTCGGCCACCTCTCCGGCACCGGGGCTGCTTCTATCACCGCTGTAGTCCTCACCGTCGGATTCTCCGTACGTTGTGGAAGTAAATGGCACGGAGCTCACCTAGACCAGAGAGATCATCAAGGATGGGGCCGGTTATCTTATTTCCAGGATTTGTTTTTTTTTTTTTTTGCTATATATAGTTGGCACACTCTTAAATTAATTTTATAAATCCCTTTTTCAGTTATAAAAACCCATTTTACAAAAAAAATAGACCTAGACTTCAAGATGGATGATGATGTTGTATGATATAGGATACAAAATATATATTGTTAGATTATTATGAATGCATCTACTCCATCCGTCCCAAAAAAAAGGAAAATCTCTAGGTTTCCGTGTCCAACATTTGACCGTCCGTCTTATTTAAAAAAATATGAAAAAAATTAAAAAGACAAGTCATGCATAAAGTATTAATCATGTTTTATCATCTAACAACAATGAAAATACTAATTATAAAAAAGTTTCATATAAGACGACAGTTAAACATTGGACACGGAAACATAGGGTTTGTCTTTTTTTTTGACGGAGGAATATGTTTTGTCATGAACGACTTGCGAAGTACAGAACCGCTATATAGGCTCTGTATGTTGCAAGTATAAGATGGTGTATTCATGGCCTTGAGAGTTTCATGTATGAGTTAAAGAGAGTTTCTAGCTAATTCTCTGTTGCAATCTCTAATGTGGACCATTATTTGTCAAAAATAAGGATTGTTAAATAATAATTTACAATCTTGCATTTTTATCTACAAAGTTAAAAACTGTGGAGCATTATCACATTTCTTCAATAACATGACAACATGCATTGCCTTCTAATAAGGCTCTCTTATGCTGATCTTAAGTCAAGACCTGAAGCTGCCATTCCATCAGGTTTTCTTGGTCTGTAGGCTGATGGTGAACCCGCATTCTTCGCTTTTGTTGAGTTCATTTTTGCAGCTGCAGTCCACAACAGGCATGATGGCATTCGGCTTAATGGCCTTCTCCCCACGAACAACCTTCAAAAGAGGCATAAGGCAACATACTATATCATATACAACAGTAATACAACTTTAGGAAATACATTTGAAAAGATTAGCCATGTGCGGAAACAAGAAATCCAATAGGTTGTAAATGATGAATAAGGAATTGTGGTTATGATCGACATACAAATTTCCCAGACTCCGAGCTTTTGTAAATGATGAATATGTCGCCTGTCTGGAGACCGTGATGCTTCACAAAACCACCTGAAGAGAGCAATCCATCAAGTTCAGTACAAGCTTAGAAAAATCCAAAAGTATATGCTTCAGTGTTTAAACGTACCGGTGCTTTCCAAGACATACATTCTGCTCTTGTTGTTGGGCCAGAACCTGAAAGGTATCTCCAATTATATCAGTAATATGTGACGCAGATTATAAGCCATATATGTTCGCGTTTCTCTCATGTGACCCAGATAATTACGATTTACGAAAAACTTTGAAGAAAAAAAACTAACAAAGAAGATTATTGTACAATCATCTATTGCTCCACAAACATGTGAAGGTCAAATTTTATCTAGAGAGATAGAAGCAGATTGACATATTATCTAGACTATAAATGCGATTGCACTTTACATAGTCTGATTTTTTTTTCCATGTATAGATCACATTTGAGTTTGTATATTTGTAAACCAATAGATAACAGCATAATCTATCTTATTCTACGTTTAAGATTTTCTTTATAATTATTGGGTTACATGGAAGAAATGATGTCACGTGCACTTGATATAATTTAAAGTACTTTCTCACAATAGGATAGAATTAGATCATAGTGTTACTACATCATTGCAGACATAATATTCGAACTTCAGCTGGTGATCTGTACACAATTCCCTAGACTAGTAATATGATATTATGATCGGATTACCTATACTTAAAATTCCATGTAGTTTCAAACTTGAAGTCATCCATTTTCAGCGTCACACCTTCCCTTTGATGCAATGCTGGAAGATGAGCCTCTGCATCCCTCTACAAAATTTGGAAGGAAATAAAATCACACTCAACTCTCAAGACTTCATAACTAAATATATCGCACAGTAGTTGTGTGGTTCGTGCTAGAACAGTATCTGTTGTAGAATATAATATGTTGATGTCACTTAATTAAGAGAATATACAAGATTTTACCTTTGGCATCACGATTCTTCCAATATTACCAACATCACTGTTTGTTAACTCCTTGCGCAAGATAACACGGTATTCTCTACAGTTGAATCTCTGCTTGGAAGTTCAGAGTTAGTTCAGATTGAAGTTAGTGTCCCCGGGAAGACTGCGTACTATAATGATGTACATGCAGAACGAATTGATTGAAGTCAATCTAATCCTCCTTGCTAAAGGTAGAATCATTTAGTTAAAAAATTGTGGAATAGTTGCCATTATCCTAAAAAGTAATGAAATTGTTACTGATACTTTTAATCTACCAATTGTTAATGATACTTTTAATCTACCAATAATGGAACAGTTAAAAATGCATTCATGTACTAATAGAGAATAGTAGCATTCAAGATGAATGGCATTGTGTTACTTACAATAATAAGATTTTCACCGTTCTGATTCATGCTTGGAGGCTCACTAACCGGAATTTGATCTGGATTATCATCGTTTTTTTCGCTCTCCATATCGCTCCTTCTGAAGACAATTGGTGGATCCTGTAGAAATCTCACATTAGGACTGCTCATATGAACCCGAAATCTATCAACGAGTTCTAAAAGAGTCTTACTTTTACATTTGATTTCTTGGCTTTCTTAGTATATGTTGGTCCATTTGAAATTTTAGTTGAGGAGAAACTATGGGATGATGATGACACCGGTGGAAAAGGTGAAGAAGCAGGTACAAATGCTTGATCCATCCTGAAGTTAGTCTGAAAGCCTATCTCCAAAAAAAAAGAAAAAAGTTAGCCTAAAAGCCTGCACATAATAAGATGCTTAGAGTGAGGCAATGCATAAAAGTAGTAGCACACAGCCATATAGGGGATCCTCAAGGGATCAAAATAGTTTCCCCATATATAGTTGCATACTTACATGAAATGCATGGTGAATTAATAAATACAATGTGTGTATATATGGCTTAAGGCCTCCTTACCTCTAACTTCAAATTACAACTTCCCCTTTTTTGTTAGCATGCTTCCCAAACTGCTAAGGTAAATTTTTTTGCAAAAATTATATATATAAAAAGTTTCTTTAAAAAAATAAATAAATCTATTTTCAAGTTTGTAATAATAAATACTCAAATAATCATGCGCTAATAGCCCGTCTTATTTTGCATACGGTAGAAAATCCATCTCCAAATGTTGAATCCAACGCAGCCTTGGCCTTATGGTGGGTCCCAAATGGGCCCAACTAAAGTATAACATCATGGGATGAGTCTCCTCTGACGTAAAGTCAGAGGGACTTTGTCACTGACATGTAGGACCCATAAAGGTTGGGCCCACACGTTAGTGACCCACGTCCCTTATGTCAGAGGAGCGCGATCCAACATCATGATGTACATAGCAAGAAGAGTTATTAAGTTGGGCCCCATATTTCAATACAATAATATTTACCATCCCAGCCACCACTTTTCTCTTCCTCTCTCGTTTCTCCCCCAGCTTCCTTTTCCCAACAAGCCAAAACACCAAGCCACCGTACAAATGAGAGAGGAGGCCGCGGGCGGATCCGGCAGCGGTGATGGCGGCCCTCGCGAACGCGCACGGATCTGATGGTGGAGGTGCTCGCGGAAGAAGGCCACAGCAGCGGTAGATTTGGCGACGGCGGCATCTCGCATGGATCTGTGACATGGTGGCAGGGGCTGTGTTCGTGAGCAGACCTCCGGCGGTGGCAGGTGAGGTGGCTTTTGCGGGTGGAGCTCCGGCGATGTCAACTCCATGCAAGTGTCGGTTTCCCAAAAACTCTGTAAGAACCATCTCCACAATGTATATGTAGAACTTAAGGGTCTAGCTTATGACCCCCTCAATTTCTACATTGTGGATGCCCTTAAATCTTCAAAGGAAATAACCTATATATCCCCTTTACTTATAGCACAATCATCTTAAATATCTTTTTGTTTAACGACTCGCACGAGACGGTGTGAAGTTCATATTGGTAGAGCAGGAACAATCATCTTAAATATCAATTACGTATTCAACTAATCTAAATAGGGTAAGTGGTTTATGAGACAAACCGTTTACAACCACTACAGTTTTCTACTTCAAATCCCCATTCCACACTTTGCATAAACACTCACTTTATCCTACTCTCCCAGGGTTGTTGGTAGCCCTGAGGGTTTACCCTAATGTAGTAATGTCCCTTTTCTAACCCTCTATATATAATTGCACAGAATATCAATCCATGTACATATTCTATTTAATATTTGTCAAAGACCATGCATGCGTGCATATATATGTACCTGGGTCTATGTCATGATTGTTGCTATGGAATAGAGGAGCATGGTGATCCTCAATTGCAGCAGGGTGGAAACTAGTGTAGACAGGGTTCCTCGGCATGTTATTGCTAGTCCATGAATTGAAGGTCAGATTCTGGTAAAATCCATTGCTATTGGCAGCAGTTTGGCCAAAAGGCATGAATGCCGACCCATTGCACATTTGCCTCCAATCCTGAAAAGCGCTGGGAACATGCGGAGCTGCAACATTGTTGGAGGGAACCCAGTCTTGGAAGTTTTCTGAAGAACGATCAAACAAAATTATTAATGATAGGTCATATTGGGAGACAAGCGAGAAGGAACTAAAGAATAAACAGCATGAAGCATCAAGTGTTGGCAGGAATAATAACACTGACGAGGGCAAGAAATGCAAGACCGGGTCTCACATCTAGGTAGAATGAGCCATGAGAAAACACACAGATCTCTGCGTGCACATAAGTAACCCTAGAACGACCTAGAAAAAAACCCTATGGGGGAAAAGATCTGTCGTGCCAAATTCAGCCATGAGAAAATTAAGATGTACTCCCTCCGTCTCTAAATGTTTGACGTCGTTAAATTTTTTAAGCATGTTTGACCGTTCGTCTTATTTAAAAAATTTAAGTAATTATTAATTCTTTTCCTTATCATTTGATTAATTGTTAAATGTACCTTTTATCTATACATATAGTTTTACATATTTCACCAAAGTTTTTGAATAAGACGAACGGTTAAACACGTTTAAAAAAATCAACGGCGTCAAATATTTAGGGACGGATGGAGTATCATGTATGTGGAGCAGGAGAGAACTAACCTTGAGATATCTGCGACTGGCCGTGGTGGTGGTGGTGCGACGGGAGCACGGCGGGCGTAGGCAGCACGGTGTATTGGGGCACGTAGGGGAGCTGCGCCATCGGTAGCGGCATTGTTGGCGACTGGTGGTGCTGCTGGATCAAGCTAGCAGCAGGGTACTGATGGTGCACGATGTTTTGTCGCCCAACGTTGGGCGGCGGCACGGCCCCAAGGATCCCATGGTACCAGTTGTGCTGGCCGCCCCCCACAAAGTCACCATGGCCTGCTCCGCCCTTGCCCTCGCCGCCACCGCCATCGCCGGAAGAAGAAGAGGAGCCCCTAGCATCAGCCATGCGCGCGCACGTAGCACGCAGCTTTGCCTTGTGTGCTGTTTAGAGAGTGAGAGTGTGAGAGACGATGGACCGATGGTGGAAGTAGCCGTGGGCTTGAAGGGATAGGTGCCCCCTCCTGCTCTCTTTTGATTTCGTAGACTTGGTTCACTTTGGGGGATTTTTTTTTGTAGGGGAACAGATGACCAAAAAAATCTTCTCTGGGAAAGGGAGCTCACTTTGCTGTTACACTGTTAAGAAAAAAGGCAAGGTGAAAATAAATCAATTGTAGTTTTAAAAAAATAAATAAATAGGTAGAAACTGTTAGAATTATTGCATATACACTACCTCCACATGAAAATTCAGTGTGAGATTGTTCAAAATTGAATGAGATAGAAACAATCTTCCACGAATGCTCACCTTTACAGTCCACAATCCTGATCTGAGCTAAGCTAAAATCACATCAATGATTTGTAGGCTTCATAAGTTACATTCATCCTGAAACATGACAGACAAATTATGAAACTTGCTTTGCGCATTCATGCTGAAATCATAAGAAAATGAATATCTATAGTTATAAACTTTATTCAGGAATGCTTCCGTAAAATTTTGTAGGCAATATAGTTAAAAAAACCAAATGAAAAGAACCAACACCGCCAGCATGCTCAATCGTTACAAAGTTACAATTATGTGATTTACCAAATCCAAAATTAAGACATGTACTATGGTAATCCAACAGTTTTAGATAAGAATCTCACTTACAATATTAAGTTACCCACAAATCAAACTATGTGGAATTTTGGATGATCAAGTACATTCTGGCTTGAGCATATTAAGACTGAAACCAGTGAACCACAATCTAACTTTTTTTTTTAAAAGAACCACAATCTAACATGACTATTCACCATTCTAGAGTTATCAAATTCAGATGACTACAAAAAGGGTATACGGATGTGTTGAGTGGGTTGCAGCTTGATGGATGCTGCAATCGCCTAACAAATGATAAATCATATTGACAGAGATGTTCCTGCATTTTGAAAATATGACATAATCTCTAACCTTTGTTGATATAAAATATCCTTTGTCGACACATTAAAAAAACTGTAATCAACTACAGTAAAAATGCAGCTTCAGATTATTTGAAATGAGTGAGGGGTTTTGCAGCTGAGCCAAAGTGGCGGATTCGCACTTGATCAGTATCATATCATCAAGAACAAAATTGTTTTACAAAATTCAAGAACTGGAATGCCCAGATCTAACATGCAGCGATCCAGCGGAAAGCGACCAGACGGCGGCGGCCCGAGGTCGGTGCTGGTTGAGGAAGGCGGCGTCGACTCGACGCAGCGGAAAGGCGCGCGGGAATGGAAGACCTGGTCGCGCTAGGCGGGATGGCCGGAGGAGATCGGGCTAGGGTTTAGGGTAGAGGAGCACACGCATACCTGGCGAGTTCTCACCACGGCGATCTCCAGGGGAATCTCGAACGCCGTTGATGGCGCGGTGGTCGCCGGCTGCTCGCTGGCTTGTGGTTTGCGTCGCCGTCCCCTCGTCGCGCTTCGCCTGAGAGAGAGAGAGAGAGAGAGAAGAGATCGGGAGGAGGAGTTGGGCCGATGGGAGAAGCTTTCTTGATGTCGTGGGCCGCGGCCCGTTGGGAGCGGAAAAAACAATAAAAACGGATGGAAATGACCGTTCGGTTTGCAATCGCGTCTCTCACGAAGCCAATGGGATCGTGGTAATGCTAATAACCAAATTGGGGTTTTACGATTGGTTTCACACGAATGATTAAATCATAGAAGCTTTGATTACAAGGGTGATTACTGATTAGGAGGAATTAAATTAGGATGGTAACGGTAACACCTCCCAAACCAGGAAGTGACGGATGGAAATGACTCGGAATGTAACGTAAAACGCTGCTATTTTCCAGGATTTGCTGCCTCTTTTTTTCTGCTATAGTTGGCACGCTCTTAAAAAGCAGAAACTTGTCAGACAAAAAAAAAATGTATAAGAGCGAAACTGACGACATAATACGTTATTACGTCACGTACGACCACCATGATTATTAGTGTGACGCAAATAGCCAGTGCAACAAAAATGGAGTTAGAGCAGCACGGCAAGGTTTCGATCTCTTTGTACCTGCACCAGGTTCATTACTAGTACGAATCAGGTAGTGAACCAATACATCTGTTCATAATTACGAATCAGATAGTCGGATACTTACTGAACCATTACATATGTTCATGATTACGTATTGACTCGATATTTACTTTTCAGATAATAAACCACTACATCTGGGCTGAAGGAGATTCAGCATTCCAACCATTTTACGACTGGGGCAGGGTGGCAGGCGTACATTGAAGATGGAACGAAGTGCAGGCGTAACAAAGATGATAAATACAGTCCAGGATGTCCTCAAAATGCTACATTCAATAACCATTTGTAATGTACAAGAGTTTATTGATATTGCTTTATTGAGACATAACAGCATGCATTGAAACTCTAAACAAGACAGATATTATGAGTTTGTCTAGAAGAACTGTAGCATTCAAAGCCCTCATCCATGAGATGTTGGTGGCGGCATGGGGTAGGGCATTGGAGGCATGTTTACTGGGGCACCAGGGACTACAGCTCCAGGTACAGGGGCATGCATGCCATAGGCTATATGAGGTGCAGCAGGAACAGGAAGTGTAACAGGAGTGCCAACTGCGGACACAAGAGGACCACCAACTGGCTGTCCAATTGTTGTACCATAAGCATCGACGCCTGGAGGCGCATTTGCTGGCTGTGGAGACTGCTTAGAGGATTTTCCAGGATTTGCTGATGGGCCATTTGGCTGACCTGTGATTGGCCCCTGAGCAGCAGATGTATCTCCATTGTTCACGCTGGTTATGTCATGTATACTTGATCGCCGCCTCTCTCTGTTCATTGAGTTCAGGCGAATAAAATACTTCTGTGCATGACTAGCTACTTGGGTGGGTGTCCTTGAGATCACAAAGTTTCTTGAGATACTCCTCCAGTCGCCTTTGCCGTACTTCTCAAGTCCAAGAAGGAACAGCCTGCAAATTAAAATCAAGTGGTAGGACACATCAATAACCATATGAGTAAAGGGCAGTCTGCATGAATTAATCAACTTTGGATATTTCACATCCTGAAGAGAGGGGTAATAGCTACAAATTTATGCATGAGAACAAAAGGAGGTTAGTTGTGCCATTTTTACAACCATGCTTTCACTTGAGTTGTAATCAATATCATGCATGTGCATACATGGCAATGAACGAACAACACATTAGCATCCATCAGGGCATCAGGTTACTTCTACTTGAAAAGTATTTTCATGCTCTGCATCATCTTGGTATGTTATGTCTATTTCACTCATTCAGCCATTCAAACAGACAAAAATACACGATAATCACATCATTTTATATTGGGATCTGACAAGCATACTGCCTTATATACTGATAAAACACATTCAATATTACCAATATGCCAATAAGATATCAAAATTTTATCTCCTTGGACCAGAAATACTGTCCACAATATCATGGAAGAAACAGGTTGTAAATGAAAACAGGACTATGTCTAAAAGACACAAAAACCAATTATATGTGCACAGCAAGCATGTACTAGCTTGTTCCGGTCTAAAGCTAGCAGGAAAATTTCAACTAAAATTAGCATATCAAATACGGAAAAAAAATGAAATGTGAAACAAATGCGTTCAAAATGTTCATTTTGCTGAAATAAATTTAAGATGGAAAAATCAGTTATAAGCTACCATTGTCCTGACTCCTCTGTAACTCCTTTTAGGGAAAATTCGTCCATGACACACGCTGACCATTAAATTCAGAAAATAGCACAAACCTTTATAATGCCACAGGTTGTGGGTTTTTCTAGGGGAAATACCACTACCGTCATCTTTTGAGTTAACGGGAGTTTATTTGGACAAAATTGTCCCTCAGATTGAGCCTAGATGATTCGAACCCATCTTGTAAGTTCCTGACTGAACAATAATTCCCCATCTCCTCCAAATCCTCAAATCCCTTGATCTAACCCCCTCGTCCGCTGCTGGGGCCTGCTTGTGTTTCGTCATTCTCGGCAGGCACGGGCTAGTGGTGGCCGCCATTCCCCTCCCCTGTATGCTCGCGCTTGCTGGACGCGGCAGTGTGGTCACTTGCTGGTGCCACCGCCTCACCCTCAGCCAACTCCTGTGAGCTCGAAGCTTAGCGACGTCCATGGTGATTGCCGTCCCTCCAACCTGCACACAGCAAACGCGCTTGGTGGATGTGGCCGTATGGTTGCTTGCCAGTGACGCTAGCCTGCTGGCTCACCACGTGTTAACCCAGGTCAATGGCTAATCGATCTTCTAGCTGGAAGCCAAGGCGCGCATGCACAACATCGTTCTTCACTCCACTTTGAAGCCAAATGACCAAGTTTAATTTTGTATTCCATGAATTGCTGGAGCTATGTAGGGGATTGAGCATTGGCGTTCGGAAAATCAAAGTAGATGCAAGCAGACAGATTTGCTTTCTTTCTTTTCTTTGTACCTATGAAATAGGAGATTTCTGTAATGGTGACAAAGATATTTGATAAACTATCTGTTTGATCTGTTGGTTTGTGATTAAAGATGATGTATGAGCTAATGGAGGTGTCAGATTGAACAAAGAGAAGGAGAATGCGCCAGAGGAACCCCAGCAAACAAGAATGCGTAAGAGGTAGGTCTTGTTGCATTGCAATTGAAGTAAAATTATTTTGGTCTTTCGGTGGTATTTTTCAAACAAAAAACTGATGCGCTATGGTATTAAGCAGAGTGAGAAAAGCTTAGTTGTATTTTACGAATTGTGCTATGAACAGAATTTTCTCATCCTTTTAGGAGGAAGGTGAAATATGCTAAGATGAATCAATTAAACAAGCCTTCAGCAAGAAGAAATGAGAAACAAACCTAAAACTAAATCAGTGGGATGTAGCTCGAAATGCATAGGATCCACCATAAGAGTAACGTGAATAGGTTACTGTTAGAAAACAGTTTATAATTCAAAAATTGATTGAGTTAAGTAGTTACTGGAGTTGTCGAAACTAGCAAGGAAGAAACAACATCTCCAATGAACCACTTCCAGTTGAAAACAAGCATGCAGCACAAGTAATCAGCCGCTCCATCTGAGAAGAACTATGCAGGATGTAACATAAACTGCCAAGTGGTGAAACCCATAAAAAAACCATGCGGGACAAAACCTAGCACACACAAACCAACAAGCCTACTTCCTGGGGTCTGAAGCAGTAATTTCCAAAATCGTAAACAGGCTGCAATAACAAGACAAACCAATCGGCAAAATTCCCAACAACACAGAAGCGGTACCTAATTCACGATTAAATAAACTACTATTCTAGCTCCTATGCAATCATCTATTCAAGAAATAGAAAAGGGAGCTACCTAATTGTCCAGTGCAAAGAAAGCTGAAGAGCAACACACCTACAAGTATGCAGTTCTGCAACCAAAAGAAGCTGCTAGACTGTCTAAACAGCGATTTCCAAAATTCCCAGAGCATTTCAATTTCAACTTCCATTTACAATGACTAGACGGATTAATCCACAATAAAACAGTGAAGTTGTACAGGCTCCGAACAGAAGCCAGTTTCTGCAATCATCAAATATTGTCTAGGCTAGAGCAGCAATGCAATTTGGTAGATAGGAACGAAGGCAAAGCTAACCTGTGCTCGTCCTCCGTCCAGGCGATCCCCTTCCGGCGCTCCTGCTCAGCGGACTTAGCCGACCCCTTCTCCCCATGCCCCCCTCCACCTCCACCTCCTCCCCCACCACCCCCCTTCTTCCCACCTCCCGCAGAGCCCTCCTCGACGCCCCCGTCGCCGGCGTACACCAGGAGCGGCACCCGCCCGGCCTCGATGCCATCGACGTCCTCCACCAGCAGCTCGTAGTGCCGCCTCACCTCGTCGGCCGTCTTCCCCTCCACGGCCTCCGCTAGCTTCTCCCACAACCCGTCCCCTTCCTCCTCGTCATCCCCCACCGTCGCCAGCGCGTTCTCGAACGCCTTCTCCTGCTCGCGCGTCCACCCACCGCCGCAACCGGACAACCCCTCCTCCCCACCCCCACCGCCACCCCCACCACGACCGCCGCCACTGCTGCTGCTCGCCTCCTCCACCGCCATGAGCTCAAACCCTAAAACAGCGCGCGGCGCAGCGAGATTTTGTGGGGAGGGATTGCGGCGGCGGATAAGGGAGGGAGATTTAATTCGTTTTAGGAAGGCTGCGGGTTTGCGGGGAAGGAATAAATTGGGGTTTCCTCCGAGAAGAGAGAGAGGAAGAGCAGGAGACGGTGGAGGTGGAGGAGGAGGAGATCTACCGCGCAGCGGCGGCCGCGGCGGGGGAGGAGTGTGATGGATGTTACCGCGAGGCGAGGCGAGGCGAGGCGAGGCGGGGGATATTTTGTTTCACCGCGACAGTGGCTGGCTGGCTGGCTGGCTGGGGGGAGCGCGGTGTCGGGTCGGGCCAGGCTTCCTCCTCGGGGAGGAAGGAGACAGACAGCGGATGCAGACGCGGACATGGCCGCTGGCTGGCGCGACGCCGGCCGTATTATTTCTCTGTCTCTTTTTTTTTTTTCTTTTTTTTCCTTTTTCATTTTGTTCTCTTTCTGTGATTTTGTGGGGAGGGACTTTTCTTTTTGGGTGTTATAGATGTACTAGCTGGTTACTACTCCCTCCATATTTTAATATATGATGCCGTTGATTTTTTAACCAACGCTTGATCATTCGTTTTATTCAAAAAATTTGTGCAAAATGAAAATATTTATATCATATTTAAAGAATATTTGATGATGAATTAAGTCACACTAAAATGAATAATAATTATATAAATTTTTTGAATAAGACGAATAGTCAAACGTTAGATAAAAAGTTAACAGCGTCGTACATTTAAAATATGGAGGCAGTATTAATCATGAGTTCGTGTTTATCTCTTCCTGTCGCTGTCCATATGCTCCTGATTACCGGTGATGGCGAGAGCATGATTTGCATCTTTTCAATTATTTATATTCAACAAGTTTTGTCGTGTTTCAAGCGTGATAGTGGTTTATAAAGAACAGATATATATAATTGTTTTACCAATATAGACATATAATGTTTGGCGTAAATAAATGTTCTCAGTTCATGGATATATGGGACTTATCTAGTTATCTTATATGTATAAAAAAAATGGAATTCATGCAGTAAAATGGAGGTAAATCTATGTCTACCAGTATATTAGTTATCTAAAAAGGCTATTTTTGACCATAATACTCTACATCATGGATTTAAATATTACAAAACAAATACTCCTTCCGTTTCGTAATATAAGGGATTTTAGAGGGAAGTGACACTTTCTAGGACTACGATTCTTGATAGGCTCTTTATCCAGATTCGTAGTTCTGAGAAGTGTCACATCCCTTCAAAATTCTTTATATTATGGGATGAAGTGAGTAATTCATGAGCTAGAATTATAACATGGTTAGTTACCTAGAAGGATCATCCCATCACCCTATTATTTGTTTAGCTATATTAGCACCACCCTGTAAGCTTTTAAGTAGGGATGAAACTGGTTCGGATAGTTTTCGTCTGTCCGGACCATTTTTCGGATTAGGATAGTTTCGGTCGGAATTATCCTGAAATTCTCGGATTCGGAAACGAATTCGGATATTTTTTTCTCGGAAACGAAAACGAATACAGTAAGGGTACTATCCGTCGGAATCGGAAAACGGTCGGAAACTATTTGGAATTTTTTTCAGATATCCGCAGACATTAAGCAAATTATATAAAAAACACGTATATATACATAACTTTTTCATACGGAATCATATGAAGACAAACTTTATATCAACATTGTAGAGCTCGATGAGATCTACAACTTTATTATTGACTATTTTATTATTTAAGGTCATTTATGGGTCTAAATATTCATTATAATATACCATATTAATTTTTACAAAATCTCAGATCTACAATTCAACGACATCTGAGGAGATGTGTTCCATATCAAAATTGTAGAGCTCAACGGGATCCACCACTTTGTAGTTTATAACATTTGTATTTGAAAGCATTTAAAGTACAATACAAACATTACAAGTTTCGAAGATGTGAAGTAAAATAAACAAAATCTCCAATTTATACAATGGTAAGTAAGTTATACATCTAGTGAAAGGTCTCGGGAATAGAAAATGATAATCATATTTGCATATGGATCTCTTAGAGGAATAGCCATGAAAATCGATTTTCACATACAGTTGTGGGACCGTCTATAAAATTGACGATATAAATATTGGAGATGTTGAACTAAAATAATAAGCGATATCTCTTCCTTGATCAAGAAACTCAATTTGAAGGGTTTTTTATATACCGGTAAATATTCGCTACCGTATTCGTTCCGTCTCGTATTCGCTCCGTATTTGTATTCGATAATATTCGATTTCATTTCCGTATCCGAGTTTTCGATTCCGATTCCGATTCCGAAAAAAAATATTAAAACGAATATGATAAAGCTAGTTTCCGTCCGTTTTCATCCCTACTTTTAAGTAATAGTAGTACAAGATTATTTAGGGACCGTCATTAGATACAACAGCTGAGACTATAAATCTCTAACCATTGACTAATTTTCTATTACTATTCTCTCTTATTTTTTTTCACCCTTATGTAACCATGTTTTCAATATAGAGGTCAAAAGTCATTGTTGAGCCACTGTTAACTACAGTAACGATGTTTCGTCTCTTCTTTTTTTCTTTTTCGTATTAGCAAAATATTCCCAATTGGTAGGACTAAAAACCTCCTATGTCTAATGATTATTGCACATGTCCTTAGAGCATCATAACAATACTGAAAACATGGAGGCATGAAGGAGTTACTAGTAAATATACATGATATGATGAATATAAAACATAAGAGAGAATTCATTATATGCCACTGACTTGTCATACGTCTACGATTTATCACTGACTTTGTTACGTTCTACAATATGCCATCGGTTTTTGTTTAACTTCTACGATTTACCATCGCCGTCCGGTTAGCCTCCGTTAGCACGGTACAATTTCATCCAAATGACCAAAATACCCCTAGAACAAAAACTTCCAAAATTTGGATAAACTTATCAAAATATCCTATTATGAACATAAGATTGTAAACATCCAAAATTTGGCAAAAACTTAAAATCTGACATTTTAAAATTTGCATCTAATCTTGTTTTAAATATGTCAAAAAGTCCAAATAAACAAAACTTTGATATTTCAAGGTCAAATGAGCAAGGGTAAGAATGGCAATTTATCCCTTAGTTAACAATGTTATATTGTCTTCACGATAAACAAAAAGCCTTGATCTATTTTCAAGAGGGTCAAATAAACAAACCTGAAAAAACAAGATCAGATTGATAGTTTGACTTCAAAAGAGGGTAAAATGAGCAATTGTCCCTTCATCATTTGATAAATTAGGTGAAACCCCGCGCATTGTTGCGGGAATTTAGTATGATAACAATAAAAAAAATAACGTGTAAAATAGCTAGATAACATCAGATTAATTAAATTAATGTGGTTTATGATAGTTTAAATTTAAATAGTATGTAGAACGGTGATTCAAACATAAAAAGTAAGGTGATATGACTTTATGGAAGAAGAAAAATAGGGAGATAATTTGGACCGTAGATTAATCATCTAAAGGCTAAAAAAACAATTGATGTGATATGACTTAATTAGAGGAAAAAAAAAGAAAGATAATTTGGACCATAGATTAATCATTTAAACACTAACTAAGTGAGGATAAACTATATAAGTATATAGGATATCATAAAACATAATAAAGATATACATTAAAACATTATGTGAATTATGTTGGATGATAATTTAACATGTTTGTATTTAAAAAACTCTTAAATTATAAAAACTATAAAGATATAGCATGTTTGCATGATGTTTAAATGTGATGATTGTTAGTGGATGATGATGTGGCATCTTGTTAATTAGCGGATTAGTGGATGATGATGTGATATCTTTGTATGAGCTTAAGGAATTAGTGGGGGTAACTTTATAGTAAGATAGGATTAGATGCAATTAATATTAAACCATTTTTTTTTGAACGAACCGGTATTAATATTCAACCATTGGGCAAGTTGCTATGGGTTTACTCCACTCGGAGAACTGACTATATTTTAGCTCTTTTAGCGATTGGTTCTTGATCGATCGGTTCTTTCTCCAACTTTACTAACTCATCTACCTTTTTACACGGGCACGCTTTTTAAACTACTGAATGGTATGTTTTTTTAAAAAGAATATCTATACGAAAGTTGCTTTAAAAAAGATATATTAACCCATTTTTTTAAAAAAAATAGTAAATATTTAATTAATTATAAAAAAAATATGCTGCTCCGTTTTATGCGTGAAGAAAATGGGTTTCCAATGCAAGGAAAGGAACACAGCCTACTAGCTATGGTGTGTTGTTTCTCTCTGTAATTTAATTGGAATGTTTGCACTCACTTTCTAATCCTCGTCCCCAAATCGATCAAAGATGTTATGCTTTTTTAATTGTCACAGCTTTTCCTGAAGAATGTTTCACATTTCAAACGGTAAGCATACCAACGACTCTTTTTTCACTGGTGATTTGGGTAAACGAGAATTACAGGTGTATTTTCATTAAGAATAAGGGGAAAAATATGTGGTGTTCCCAAATCCCAAGCAGGCCCTAGAGAAAAATACACCAGGGGAATCCAAGCTAAGGGTTTGGTTGCTGCCTGAGCAACATGCCTGAAATTTCTGTGCGCCTGAGTGGCATGCGAGAAGACAATGCATCTAGCCTGGTCAGGCAGCCGAAGTATATGCTTGTTTGGTTGTTTGTTGCTGCCTGAGAAACAAATATGCAATTACGCCTTTAATTATTACACAGCTAAATCAATTATTAATGGCCGTCACAAATCTTGCCACAAATTGCATCTAAACCTCCTGGCAAGATCCATTTATGAACCCAACTTCCCATGTACAAGCACAAATCTTGCATACATAACGAGGATAAAAATCTAGAAAAAAAGCAGGGAAAAAAAGAGAGAGGAGAACGCAATCGAAGAGTCAAATAGATCCCAAATCCGTGCATCAGGAGCACAACCTTCAGATGATTCTGCCCAGATGTGCAAATGCATCTGGCAACCTGCAAATCGATCTGCTTACTATTTCGCACGAAAGGCAGCCTGGACAGCATCTAGCATGGGCGGTGCTGCTATGCTAGGATCCGGCAAGACGGCGACAGCTTCACCCGCCGGCGGGAGCAACACAGCTTCGCAGGGATCCGGCAAGACGGCGGTGGCTTCGCACTCCAGCGAGAGTAGCACAGCTTCGCAGGGATTACGAAAGACGGCGGGCGGCGGCGGCTTCGCAAGGATCCGGCAAGATGGCGGTCGGCGGCGGCTTCGCGGAAGCAGCGCAGCTTCGCTCCTGGAATCTACATCGCGTGGCCGCTTCGGATAAAGATTAGGATGGTAAGTATGTATCGCTGTTGCTGCCTGGAGCTCAGGCGATCGATTTCGGTCGCCTGGCTCAGGCTAATGACGGGAAGGGCTGCGTCAGGCCAGGCGAAGGGTTTGGGATCTCAGCGCACCAACCAAACAGACCTGTGTTAGTCTCAGGCTGGCTTCAGGTCAGGCAATTTTCTCTCAGGGTAGCAACCAAACAGCCTCTTAAGTCCCCCACTTCCTACTACGCGCATATCGTTCCGACTCCTATAGTTCACCTCCTTATGGCACTAAAAGAAGTGATTTTGGTATAATAATCCTATTTTTGAGCTAGGATAGCACAAACCTTACCATTTTTTTTATTTCGGCAAGCATGTCCCAATTCAGGAAACAAAATCTAAGACATACTCCCTTGTTTCAAAGCGATTAATAATATTTCAAAGCGACTTAATTATTATAATATGAAAGGAAGACTTATAATATGATGAACAGAGACAAAGTAAGATAGAAAAAGTGAAACCAAAACCATGAAGGAAAAAGTGTAACCAACACAATGAAGAATGTGAGCCGGTAAATTAGTAATCCGTTATTTCTATAGTGACGTTCTTCTCTTGAAGATGAAGTTTTGTACGCAAAACGATATGATATTAATATATGATTAATTGGGTTTTAATTATTACAAACTAGAAAATAAATTAATATGACATTTTAAAGTAACTTTTATATAGAAAGTTTTCGCACGAAACGCATCATTTAGCAATTTGAAAAGCGTGCCACGAGTATCCAAAATTTTATCAAATTTTGTTAAAGAAAAGAACAGGGTCACAGTGATACCAATTAATTACAGTTATAATTATGATCCTAGAGCTCAACACTCGGCAAGCCAAGTCGTCACTCATATAAGGAGATAACACAAATTAAGAGTGCCATTAAATGGTAGCATGACTTCATTACAAACCACTGCAGAGGTGACTATCAAAATACATCGAAGTATGAAATGGACAGCACAGGAGAATGTCCGAACTTGTTCACAACACTGCCCAGATGGTATCGCTGCCAGCATACAATCTCGATTTATGAGGGATCATTTGGAGTTCCCCTTTCCTACTGTTGTCGTTGCCATTGGCATGATAAACACTCGGCACCACCTCCACACCGGTCAAGACAGTAATGTTCTTCCCAATTAATTCATCGGAGTCCCCTTGGGGAGTCTTATTGTGAAAGAACCTTGCAATGCAGAACTTGCCCGAGCCAAGGTTGACAAGTTGAGAATCCTTGCATCGCTTCCATTCCTCTGGCTGGTCAAACTCCTTACAAGTAGCTAGTAGCTGTGGCTGGGAATTCATCGATGAGAGATCAGCAGCAGCCAAGTCTTGGGTGTCGGCAGAAATGCCAACCCAGAGCTTGAGCTCAGGTACATACTCAACCTTGCCGGTGAAGGGTAGCATCCATTTGCCGAGGTGGCTCCATGTGAAGCTCCGCATGTCCATACAATAGGTGCCGACACCTTTTACAGAGATGCAGATGTTCGAGCCGTCACCAAGCAAAGCATAGGAACTGATCTCCAGGTACCTGCCCAAGTATGCTCTGTCATAGATACATGGCGGTGGCGGGAGGATCTGGCGGGTCCAGGACTTCAAGGTGCTGCTTCCACGATAGTGGTAGTAGATGAAGGCCTCGAATTGATTGCTTCCTAACTCTCCTGTTTTACTCCTCTTATCCATGATGTAAAGGTTGCCACCGTCGAAGTCACTAGCTTCCTCCAGGCAGGGGACGAAGATGGAGATGGGTATCTCCTTGGGCTGGTGAAGACAGGGCAGCATAACCACGCGTCTTCTGTCCGCCTCAAAGATAAAACAGCGTCCCGACTGGTCCGCACACACCACCCTGCGATCAAAAAGCGGCAAGCAGTCTATCTTCCAATAGTCGTCAAAACCTGAACGTGAAGCTTGGAAGTTGAAGATGGGGCTTGGAAGTTGAATCCTATCCATGCTGCTTACGGTGGCGGTGGCGGCCTCCTCCTTATTATTGTTCTGCTTCTGGATGCAGGCATCAGCCGCGACAACTTTGGACTCTGGTCCGTTTCGGTTCGGTGGAGTAGCGTTGAAGAAATTGTGGAGTGTGAGGTTGATGCAGCGCAGCGATTTGGATTCTGGGAAGCGGCTATCCACGATCAGATTCAGAAACCTCCGAGAGAGGGCCATTATCGGAGTGGACTTCAAGATCAAAATAAACAACAGGAAAAGCATTTGTTACCAAGAAGAAGGATGAAATCATCAAAATCAAAATAAACAGGAAAGATTTGTTTACCAAGGGAAGGGGAAAAACAGGCCTACCTTAGGTCCAGGTACAGCTGCTATTGTGAAGGAATGGGTGATTCCAGCAAGGAGGAGAGCGTATAGCTGCAGGGTTGGCAAGAAGGCATCAAGTGAGCAGCCTTATAATCATCAGAGAGAACAAGGAAAGAGAGTGGATGTAGATCTCGGAGAAAGGGCATACCTCGCCAAGCCGGAGAAGGGAAGGAGGAGCACCCAACACCCCCAACAGAATGGCGGCGGCCGGCGGGGATGGGAGTAGGGAGATCTGCTAGGGATAGGTTCTGCCGAAATCGCTAAAAAGCGATCAGTCGCGGGCCTCCCCTCCTGCGCGGCGCGGCCACGTGGCACGCGCGGAGAGGGGGCCGCGGTGGAACGGCGCGGGAGCGCCGTGCGCGCGTTTCTCGTTTTCTTTTTCGTTTTTTTTCTTTTGGTTTTTCTTTTCGTTTTTTTCTGTTTTTTTTTTCCCAGATTTGGCGTTTCTCGTTTTTTTTCTTTCGGTTTTCTTTTCGTTTTTTTCTGGTTTTTTTTTTCTATGCGTGGTGTTTTTTTGTTTTTTTCTTGGTTTTCAGTTTTCAAATATGTATGTATTTACATATATACAAAGTTTGTATACAACAGTGTAGTAGTAGTATAGTAGTACACCGAAGGTCCCTCAACTTGTCATCGAGTTAAAAAATCGTCCTCGAACCGTAAAACCGAATACAACGCATCCCTCAACTTACAAAACCAGTGCAAACTAGGTCCCTCAGGAAGAAGAGGCTGACACGTGGGACCCACGCTGAGTCGGCTACCATGTCGGACAAAACCGGAGTCACGCTGCCCGCTGTTCTCCTTCTCCGCGCTAGTTGTTCTTCTCCTGTTCCAGCCGCACCACTAGCTTGCCGCGTCTCACGTCGCTATGAACCAGTAGGTGAGCTTGGTGTTGGATGCGGCGGCGGCGGAGGCGGCCGGGGTCGGGGTCGGGAACGGCGCGATGGTGGACATGGGTGACGAGGAGGAGGAGGGGAGCGGGTCGAGGCGGATGCTGATAGTAGTGACGACAACGCGGTCGGGCGGCGGGGTGCGGCAGCGGTGCAACGCCACACTCGCCCATGTCGAGAAGCACCGCCTCTCCGGCGTCGTCCACTTCGCCCACGCAGGCGGTGTCTACGACGCCTATTTCTTCGACGAGATCCGCCAGATCGAGCGATGTCATGGCCGGTGAGAAGGTCGCCGCCCGCTGGCCTCCCCGCCCCTCTTGCTTGCCCTACCTCCTCCCTCGATGGCGGCCCGCCTTTGCGCCTGTGGCCTCTGCAACGGCGGGCGAGAGCGGTGGTGGAACAGTGGCGGCGGCGCGTCGCTAGTTGCCAGGCGTCGCCGTCGTGTCGACCATCGTCGGCCGCCAACGCCCTCGTCCTCTCCTTCCTCGCCCCGCCGAAGGCAACAGCCCGCCGACGTCCTCCCTAGCTGCCTACCCAAACAGGAGAAGAGTGAGAGAGAGGAGAAAGGAAGAGGAGGGAGAGGGTGATGACATGGCCAGCTGACATGTGGGGGCACACGTGGGTCCCACGCTGACTCAGCCGCCAAGTTAGACAAAACCGGGTTGGAAAACCATCGAGGGACATATTGTGACTGGTTTTGGTTAGTTAAGGGACCCCGCATATCTGGTTTTACGGTTCGAGAACGTTTTTTTATCCTGATGACAAGTTGAGGGACCTTCGGTGTACTTATTCCAACTATTTATATAGACTAGCAAAGTGCCCATGTATTGCATCGGCAACACTCAAATTTCACGAGATGATTAATGTTTAAGATTGGAGCACTTTAAAAGAATGATATTGCTAGAGAAATTACACAGTTACAACTCATCCCTAACAAATAAATCAATCCAAACGTATATGATGGATCTACCTTCGATGACAGATCAGTAAAAAGCAAGGAAATAAAATTACTACTTCCTCCGTTTCACAATGTAAGTCATTTTAGCATTTCCCACATTTATAGTGATGTTAATGAATCTAGATAAATATATATGTCTAGATTCATTAGCATCAATATGAATGTAAAAAATGGTAAAATGACTTACATTATGAAACGGAGGGAGTATAACACTTCCATTGAAAGTAGGATGTTCGGCATAATTTGTTTCGTATAGAATGGCACACAATCAGAAAAAAGCCATGAAGCAAAATAATCAAGCTAACTCAAATAACTTGATTAGCTCAAATTCTTAGATAAATACTTAAAAATTAAATGGAAAAAAATACAACTTGATTAGCTCAGATCCTGAGATAAAGACATATAAAAAATAAAAGAGAAAAGAGAAAGCTGTCATCTAGTTGTCGTCGTCCCTACGCCATTTAATTGGTGCCTGAAGGGAAGTTCCTCGGCCCGGTGCAGTTCTCCACCGCCGGGTGCATCGCTGGCTTCATGTGTGTGTGTCGTCGTCGTCGAGGGGAACGACCCGGCCGCCGTCGGCAGCCAGGAGATCGCGGTGCCCTACCGCTATACCCGCTACTCAAGCACATGCAGCAGGCGCAAGGGCATGGAGATGTCGAGGAGGACGAAGCTGAACCGTCTTCGGTATGTCGTCTTGCCCGTTGCTGACCTGGCGAGCTCGTTGCCATGGGCCGGCTCGTCGCTTCTCCCCCTGACGTTCGCGCTTCTCCCCAACGGTGGCCCGACGTGGAGCGGAAGGCAAAAGATGAGGTGGCACCGATCTGATGAAGCGGAAAGGAAGGGAAGAGAAGAGATATAGTCATTGACAGGTAGGCCCCACAAGATGACTCAGCAGGTTAGACCAAGTCAAAGCGCCACATCAGCGAAACCTCCCTTCAAAACCACTGATAGAGTTAAATTAAATCGGTTCTAATAGTTGAGTGTAAAGATATATGGTATTGTGATTCAGGGATATGAATTAGATTGAAGTTACTCCCTCCATCCCTAAATGTTTGACGCCGTTGACTTTTTTAAACATGTTTGATCGTTTGTCTTATTTAAAAAAATTTATGAAATATTTAAAACTATATGTATATATAAAAGTATATTTAACAATGAATCAAATGATAGAAAAATAATTAAAAAATACTTAAATTTTTTGAATAAGACGAACGGTCAAACATGATTAAAAAAGTCAACGGTGTCAAACATTTTGAGATGGAGGGAGTATATGGGATGGAGTTAAAATGGATCTATTCCTTAAAAAAAAAGACTAAACACACTGAAATTTGCTCCAGTTGATCCTACAAGCTAAAGCAACCAAATTAACTAACCCTAACTCTGGCTCTCTCCCACTCCTCATCGCACACTGCCTCTCTCCCACTTTGCATCGCTCCTCCTCCTCCTCCGCAGTGTGTAGTGAGCCGTGTGCCGCCGCCGCCGCCCCCTCTTCCATCCTGGCTGCTCCTCCCCCTCCGTCCATACACCCAGGGGCGACGCCAGGATTTGAGATTAGGGGGTGTGGGATGAAGATAAGTCACGAGACTGAATAACCAATATTGATAGCAAAGGAGGTCAAATAGTCACCGTCAATAACAATCAATGCATAAACTAGTCCTTTAAAAAAAACTTGAATGTTAGCTCTTTAATAATATCATTGAAAGTTTGGAACTAGTCTTTATTGCTAAATTCTTTTAATGTAAACTATTGAATAATCTCACAAATAAGTATCATCTAGTTTACTTTAAAAAAGATGAGGAATCACAAACTAATTTTGTAGATCATGTTTCTTGCTAATATTTTTTAGACTTGCTAACTAACTAAACTGACAATAATTTCAAGCTACACAAATCAACTAGATAAATACTTATCTTAGTTAACCTTAATATAGAGTAAAAACTATGGGTGTGGTGGTAGTGGTGTTGGGATAGGGGGGTGTTGGCACCCTCCGGCACCCCCCTTGGCTGCGCCACTGCATACACCATCTCCTCATGGCCTCCTCATCCACTGTCCTCACGTAGTGCCGCCGCCGCTATTGTCGATGGTTCTTCACCGAGCCACCAAGAGGCCTCTTTCTCCCCATTATCCTGCCGTTTCGTTAAAAGCCTGGTGGCGCATAGTGAGGGGGTAGACCATGTGCACTGGGCTTCATCCGAGCCGTCGATGGTCGCCTGGTCCTTTACATTGCCCCATCACGCCGGCCAATGCTTGGTGGCTCAAGGTGAGGCATGGACTATGAGCAGTAACACCGTCATCGATTTGTCCCGCCAATAACTTGTTGCACCTCCTTGATTTCTCTGCTCTAGCAACTTGTGCGACTTTTATTTTTCTTCTTTTTTTTTCTAGGATTATCGGCGGGTTTAGTTCCAATGCATGCAAGACTTATGATTGCTCGATTGTTTTTTCAATCGATCTTTGATGTTATGATTTGTACTCCTTACGCGATTAGGATTTTGTATGGATCTCTCTCTTTTGCTTTGGTTGTTGTACGCGATTACGCACGTGCGGAGACGGAGGGCGTTGCTCGGTCGGACTCACGGACGAAAAAATTATGATGATCGGAAAGTTACTTATTTTTAAGTAGTTAAGATGTGTCCCGAAATAATAATGATGTTTCCGCCGATAATTTAGTACGTCGTCCGTATTTGAGTCGGTTTCTACGTTCGTTCGTTTTTTTAATACATCAAGTATTTATCTTGAAGGTTAGTGAAATATGCGTTGAAGGTTAGTGAAGCGCAGGGCCTTGCTAGGGGTGAAAAAAACTGACCGCTGGTGAGTCGATCATCGGATTCTACTCTGCGGTCTGGGGTTTATGAAGATCGATTCTTATTTGGTTTATCCGGTCTAGGTACCCGAAAAAGCCGAAATACCATATGATCATGTGCTTCCCTCTCCCATCATCTATCCCATCCCTACTCCCAGCGCTTGAGCTCCCTCATCCGTCGTCCATACATTCATCAATAGGGTGCTGTAAGAGCATGATGGAGACCCAAAGGATCGAGACTGAGAAATTCCGTCGTAAGTATTTAATTTATTTTAGTTAGCAGCCTTCATTAACCGAAACGAGAAAAATATCTCTTTTTGTCTGACAGGAGTACATTATACTCCAGTTAATCTATTGAATGGAAGTAGGAGTACGTACTACTAATTGAATAGTACGAGCACCCACCAGTAGCAAGTGGTCCCATCGATTTGCACGTCCACCAGCCAAATAAAAAGAGAGAGAAAAAAGAGAACAAGAAAAGGGGGGGAAATCCCGTGGATCTCGTCGCCTACACCCCACTTCACCGCGTCGCTGCTCCCCTCCAGCACCGCGCCTCTCGCTTCCTCCGTCTCTGGTCGCGCCTCTCGCTGCCTCCACGGCTCCACCCCATCCGCGCCGCTCGCTGTTTTCCTCCACCGCGTTGTCTCTGTCCCCACCGGCGCCGCTCGCTGCTTCCATGCATCGCTCCGCAGCTCCGGCAACCGGATTATGGATGGAAGGGCGCGGGGAAGACGGAGAGGAGAGGAGGCAGATGAGGCTGCCGCCGCCGCCGCCGCTCAAAGCGTCCAGATCTGGGTCGTCCTCTCCGATTCCTCCTGCTTTCTCTCATCCAGCATGATCTTGTGGCTATAAGATCTGGCGGCGGTGAGCTCGGGGGCGCCTGATCCAGCAACCCGCCCGCTGTAGCCGTTGAAGAAGAGGGTGAAAACCCTCAAGCGGCTAGAGGTAGACCAAATATTAGTTTTTTTTATTGGTATTTTTATTTGTTTTTTAAGCTTTTTCTTGTTCTTGTCTTTGTGGTGGTAGTATTAAAGCTATGAAACTTTGGGACAACTATTCCAACTTCGGGAGGATTTTGTTAATACAACTTGGTTTTCCTTTCTCTGATTCTGATGATGCAAACAACGATCGGGGTTCAGGACGATGGGCGCGATGGGATTTGTTCTTGACTGTTTTATTTATTTCGGATTCTTTTCGATCCGAGTAATCGGGTATGATGCGCAGGGGTGGAGGGGATCGTGAGCAATGCGGACAATTAGCGCTTACACGGACGAAAAACAAGTGACGAAAGGAAAAATACGAATCTTTTAATTAGGTTATTAGTTAAGATAAGATATAAAAATACGAATCTTTTAATTAGGTTACCCAAGTCGGGCAGACCTAACCCTAGCAGATCTCACTACTCCCATCCCCGCCGGCCGCCGCCATTCTGTTGGGGGTGCTGGGTGCTCCTCCTTCCCTTCTCCGGCTTGGCGAGGTATGCCCTTTCCCCGAGATCTACATCCACTCTCTTTCCTTGTTCTCTCTGATGATTATAAGGCTGCTCACTTGATGCCTTCTTGCCAACCCTGCAGCTATACGCTCTCCTCCTTGCTGGAATCACTCATTCCCTCACAATAGCAGCTGTACCTGGACCTAAGGTAGGCCTGTTTTTTCCCCTTCCCTTGGTAAACAAATCTTTCCTGTTTATTTTGATTTTGATTTTGATGATTTCATCCTTCTTCTTGGTAACAAATGCTTTTCATGTTGTTTATTTTGATTTTGAAGTTCACTCCGATAATGGCCCTCTCCCGGAGGTTTCTGACAACGGCTTCCCTGGATCCAAATCGCTGCGCTGCATCGACCTCACGCTCCAGAATTTCTTCAACCCTACTCCACCGAATCGGAACGGATCAGAGTCCAAAGTTGTCGCGGCTGATGCCTGCATCCAGAAGCAGAAGAATAATAATGAGGAGGAGGAGGCCGGCGCAAGCAGCATGGATAGTATTCAACTTCCAAGCCCCATCTTCAACTTCCAAGCTTCAAGTGTGGCCCATCACTGGGAGATTGGATGCTTCCCGCTTAGAGGTCGCGAGGTGCTCTGCATCGACCAGAATGGGTGTTGTTTTCTCTTCGACGGAGACACACGCAACGCTGTTACCATGCCCGGCCTCTGTCAGCCCAAGCGATTCCCACTCTCCCTGTTCGTCCCCAGCATCGGAGTTGATAATGACAGCGGCAGCCTCTTCATCATGGAGTCTGTTGTTAAACCGGAGTCGACAAGCAGCGGGCTGCGCAGCGATCAGTTTGAGGCCTTTGTCTACCGCACGCCCTCCCCTCGCCGCCACCTTTCGTCCACCTGCCAATCCCTCCCTCCACCCCCTTTCGTCCGAGACCCCAAATTCTCCAACATACGCACCAAGATCACCTCGTACGCAGTGGTTAGTGGTGGCTCTGAGATGTGCATATCGGTTGAAGGGGCTGGCACTTACTGCATGGACACAGTGAAGCATACATGGAGGCATGTCGGTGAGTGGATCTTGCCCTTCAACGGCAAGGTTGAGTATGTACCCGAGCTCAAGCTCTGGTTTGGCCTCTCTGCCAAGACCAACCACTTGGCTGCTGCTGACCTCTCCGCCATGGACGACGACTGCTTCCAGCAGCCAGAGCTATTGAAAACTTGGATGGAGCTTTCCCCACCCAAGAATTGGTGGGATTTATCCAACTCTCATCTTGTCAGCCTGGGCTCTGGCAGGTTCTGCATTGCAAGGTTCTTCTACACTCGCCATCTCATGGGCTACTATTATGATCAAATAGTTGATAATTGTTTTGTTGTCTTGATTGGTGTCGATGTCGTGCCGTGTGTCCATGATACTAGTAGTGGCATTGCAAATGGCGGCACGGGGGATCTCCGAATGATCAAGTATGAGTCTAAACTTCACGTGCCTAATGGCAGCGGTGAGATCGAGAGAGTGTTCTGAATAATTTGGATCTTGCGTTCAACTCTCTTATCTATTACTCCCTCCATTCCTAAATATTTGACGCCGTTCACTTTTTTAAATATGTTTGATCATTCGTCTTATTCAAAAAATTTAAGTAATTATTAATTCTTTTCGTATCATTTGAATCATTGTTAAATATACTTTTATGTATACATATAGTTTACATATTTCATAATTTTTTTTAATAAGATGAACGATTAAATATATTTAAAAAAGTCAATGGCGTCAAACATTTAGGGACGGAGGGAGTATGTAGTATGTCTAAATAATTTTGGGACTAGGGCTGTAAAAGACATCTGAGTATTCCGTTTGGTTTGGTAGTGTGTATTATGTCCTATTTTAGTTTCGTTAATTTATTCCTGAGATATTGATGTTTTCTGTCACCTACGGTAGTACCCTTTCCAACTAGTAAGGCAGTCAGTGTGCACGTAACCAAACAAAACACTCAAGTTTATATAGAAATGCAGCAACATCAAATTAATTTAATTAAAATTATCGTTGAATATACTTTTGCAATAGTTTATTTGTTGTTGAAAATAGTACTACCTTGTGCACAAGGTAAGTTATTCTAGCATTTTCTATATTTATAATGATGTTAATGAATCTAAATAGATATATGTGTCTAGATTCATTAACATCAATATGAATATGTAAAATGCTAGAATGACTTACATTGTGAAATGGAGGGAGTACTGTTTTTTCTTTAGATCTAATCAAACTTCCAAAAGTTTGATTTGTAAAGGTAAATTCCTTTCATTTGATAACAGAGGGAGTACTACAGAATCCATTTATTAAGATAGTAGTGACTGCGTTAATAAAAAAAAAACACAACAGCAAAATAACCTATTTTTTGGCTTGCAAGCATACAATGACAGATTTGAGATTTCTGGAGAGAGTTATTGTATTGTTTATATTGTTTAACTAAGGAGTGTTTAGATCTATGGGTGTAAAGTTTTAGCGTGTCACATCGAATATACGGACACACATTTGAAGTATTAAACGTAGACTAATAACAAAATAAATTACATAATCCGTCTGTAAATTCGAGACGGATTTATTAAGCTTAATTAATCCGTCATAAGTAATTATTTATTGTAGCACCCCATTGTTAAATCATAGAGCAATTATGCTTAAAAGATTCGTCTCGCAATTTACACGCAATCTGTGTAATTAGTTATTTTTTCGTTTATATTTAATACTCTATGCATGTGTCCAAACATTCGGTGTGAGAGGGTGAAAAATTTTGCCAGGGGATCTAAACAGACCCTAACAATATGCCGGTGCTAACGTACGGTGGCATTTGTTCTTTTAACTTTCACTATGTTGCTTATGAAAAGCAAGTGCACAGAAATTGCTTTACAAAAGTTTTGGTACGTAGCCTCATTTGTAAAATAACATCGCAACTTTGAAAGAAAAATGATATGCCTTGGTCTTTTTTTTTTTTGCTAAAATTACTAAAACATATATACTGGCTTTCATTTGGTGAATAAATTCATATAACATTTGCATCTGGTGAATAGATTCAGGCAATAATTGCATCCTCATGGTAAAAGGAGGAACTATGGAGACGACATCATGAGAAACCTTTTCACACTTACTGCGTCTGAATTTCATTTCCTGGAGTGTTAGTCATGTACCTCGGCTATGTAACAGAGTAGCTCATGAACTGGCAGCTATGGGTAGTGTCTGCGATCCGACGGAGGCCCCTGTTTTGGCTCCTATTCCGGCACAAATGATGTACCTGGTTGTTGATGATTCAGCATTGTCATAGTAATGGAAATCCTGATTTCCCCTCAAAAAAAAAAAAAACCTTTTCACACTTGCATGCCTATCTTTTATTTATTTTCTGTGATACATGATTAAGATGGTTAACTAAGATCTTATTAGAGCTGATGAGCAAACCAACTGCAAAATTCCCAAGAGGTTAATTTAGCATGTTGGCAAACTCTATGTTGGTCGTTAGACCTCAAACCCAGAGAATAAACCTCATTATTATGATAGTTGATTTTTGTACCTAACATTTCGTCAAAATAATACAACGCAACTTTTCTAGTGCATGCACAACAATTTGGTCCATACACGAACAAGAAGTCTGCCCGCTCATCATGGGAATATCTTCAGGAAGTTCTAGTGTTGCGCTCGCAATTCACACGAACAGGAACGCATTGCACACGCCACGGGCCTCCCTCTTTTCTGCTGCTCCTCCTCATCTTCCTTTTGTTGTGCATTTGCTCACATGATCAGCAATTATAATCCTCCAAAAAAACTTTAGCTCCATTCAAATTATCTTTCAATTCTCCAAAGAATGAAGCATAAAAAGTTAAAAACTGCTTTGTTCCAACGCATAAATGTAGAACTAGAAGCTGTAAAAGAAATGAGGTATTTAATAAAGCTAAGTAATTTGATAGGAATACAGAACTGCTGATTGAAACTTGAATACTCCCTCCATCCACAAAAGTTATACATATTTCACATTTGAGTTTTTCCAAATAAATTGTTCCTATTTGTAGTCTTTATGCATTTAAGACTTAAATGAATGACTTAAATGAATAGATAAATTAAATGTTTGATTAGAACTCAAGGATTCATCTAAATACTCATTGGTTGCATGATTGCATTCACTCTTTAATTTTGTAACATCCAAGATGATTTAATTTCTCCTTGGTCATGGTAACAAAAGTAATAGGTGTAACTTTTGTTGATGAAGGGAGTATAATATAAGTGATAGGCATTTAACATTGTAATAATATATACTCCTTCCGTCCTATAATATAAGGGATTTTGAGTTTTTGTTTGTATTGTTTGACCTCTCGTCTTATTTAAAAAATTTTAGAATTATTATTTTTTGACTTACTTTATTATCCAAAGTACTTTAAACACAACTTTTCGTTTATTATATTTGCATAAATTTGTTGAATAAGACGAGTGGTCAAACAATATAAGAAAAACTCAAAATCCCTTATATTATGGGACGGAGGGAGTAATATAATATAGGAAAATAATTATATGCTCCGGGGAGTACGTACACATGCTTCAATCGACCGTCCATCCATTCAACCAACGCAGAGATCACATATCCGATCGAACCTACACAGCCAAAGGGATCCCGGGATAATTTAACTAACCATCGCTGATTATTTCTCACTAAAGCGAGACATTTCTGAAGAAACAGACGCGGTGGCGTGCGTCCATGGCGCTATCCATCGGCAATTCGGCCATGATGCCAGCACGATCCGTCGGCGATTCGGCCAGGAAGCGAGGCCCGGTGGCTACAGGTAATCCATCGGCGGTACAGCGACGACGGCGTGGTGGTCCATCTCGGCCGATCGGTGTCATGACCTGGGCACAACTAGGCACTACTCCCCCGTCCTAAAAAAACTCAATTCCTGAGTTTCCGTGTCTAACGTTTGACCGTTCGTCTTATTTGAAAAAAATATGAAAAAATTAAAAAGATAAGTCATACATAAAGTATTGTTCATGTTTTATCATCTAACAATAATGAAAATACTAATCATAAAAAAATTTCATATAAAACAGACGATCAAACGTTGGACACGAAAACCGAAGAATTCGGTCATTTTGGGACGAAGGGAGTAGCATCGAAGGAGATCGTCTTCCCTGTCGTTGGTACCAATCCTTGATTTCTGACTGCTAGATATTCTAATTCATGGAATCATGGTCGCTTCTAAATCTCTGCCATCTTTTCCCCACTTTCGCAGTGAGCCAGGGATCCAACAGAACCGTACGTAGTATCAATATTGGCAGAGGCTTCCATAACCTAGAGGCAAGCTGTCCAACGATGGCAGCTTGCTCACACGGATCCTCGATCGACGATGGTGTCTAGTCAATGAATCACGGCAACGTCCGATAGAAACCTATCCGCCATATCTTGATGGATGGCAGGTACCCAGATTACAAGGGATATCGCATCCTTCTTACCGCCGATCACCCTGCCCCTAAAACCCTGCCCCTAAATAAAGGGGATCGGCAGCACTCCTAGGGGGTTAGGCACTCTCTTCACTCAACACTCAATACACAGATAATCCACCAAACAACTGGACTAGGGTATTACCTATCCTGAGGGACTGAACCAGTATAAATCAGTGTCACCATTTCTTTCTAGCATCTAGCGCACCCTATAATTTTTATTGCCGATCTTAGAAATCGACACAAGTGCTAGGAGGCCCTCGTACTCCAATTATACTTATTTCAATTTCAGCTGAAATTAATGAGCTCACATACTCCTATTATAAGTAAAAACTTGCCGCATTATTATGCAGTGTTCTAAGGTCATACAATCTGCAGTTTTGCAGTTACTGAAATGTTCACAGATTCAGGCAACTCAATGCTCAGCAAGCAACAACAGCCACTCATATACCAAATTAGACATTTGCAACCAGGTTCTCATATATCCCTGTTCAGCACATCAGAACTGCTGAATAATGTTTCACCTTTTTTTGATGACAAAAATCAAGATTACATAATCAATTTCCACGATACAGAACCTGAGAACCACACAATACAGAACCACAGAGCAGGGGCAGGGGCATTTCACAATACAGAACCACACAGCCTTGGGGGCATTTCCGCAAACACCTCGCGGGCACAGGAAACGGTGCAGCGTTCTCCACTGGACGAAGCCGTGCGACGGCGTCCCCCCTCGCCGGTGACGAAGTGGGTGACTGACCGGTGCGGGCTCGTACGCTGAACTCCATCAATGAGTCGAGGCCGCCGAAATTGGAGGTGCGGCGCGGGCGGAGTGTGTTCCCGACGACCGGTCGGAGCACCGCAGCCTCCTCCACCTGCCGGGCTCGGGCTATGGCCCTGCCCACCTGCATCAGCGCGCCATCAGCCCTACCGGCCGGCCGCCTCCACGCACCCCTGGTCGCAGCGGCAGGGCAGGGCGGCCTGGCGCCTCTTCGGTCGTGGCGGCGGCGCTGGCGGACGCCGATCTGGAGCGAGGTGCGAGGCCGTCTCAGGCCGCGTGGCCTCCTGTTAGGCATTTGTTTTGCCTGCGTGCGGGCCCAAGTAAAGCAGCCGTTCGATTCGGTTTGGACGGCCAGGATGCACGCAGTGTCATCCTGTGACATGCATATACTAAAGCTGTGTTTGTTTCAGCTTAAGATTATTGTAATCTAGATTATTGAGCCAGATTACTATAAGCTAGATTATAATAAGCCAACATAGAATAAATTGTTACCTGTTTGTTTCTCTAGATTATTAGTTGTTTGTTAGCTGTTAGCCACCCAATAATCTAAAAAAACATCTTTAGAGTGGATTACCATATTATAGTAATGTGGCTTATAGATTATAATAAGCTATCACAATAAGCTATCTGTTTGTTTCAACTTACTCCTAATAATCTAGATTATAATAATCCTAAGGTGGTATTTGGATCCGGGGACTAAACTTTAGTCCCTGTCATATCGGATGAATTTGGAGTATTAAACATAGGCAACTTATAAAACTAATTACATAAATAAGAGCTAATTCGCGTGACAAATTTTTTAAGTCTAATTAATCCATAATTAGCGTATGTTTACTGGAGCATCACATAGGCTAATCATGGATTAATTAGGCTCAATAGATTCGTCTTGCGAATTAGTCCAAGATTATGGATGAGTTTTATTAATAGTCTACGTTTAATATTTATAATTAGTGTCCAAATATCCGATACGAGAGGGACTTAGTAAAAGTTTTAATCCCATCTAAAAAGGCTAAGGCTCTGTTTCTTTCAGCTTTTGATTATTATAATCTAGATTATTGAGTCAGATTACTATAAGCTAGATTGTTATAATCTGTAGTAGAATAAGCGGTTAGTTGTTTCTTTCCTAGATTATTAGAGCCTAGACTATTGGGTTTGCAAGTCTAAAGAGGAAGTGGGGTGGCATGGTGGGTAATTTTTCACTCAATAATCTGAAAAAAGCTCACCTAAATGAGTTTATCAGATTATAAATAAGCTACTTCAATAATTTATCTGTTTAGATTCCTCCTAATAAAACCACACCCCACCCCACCCCCACAACCCACACCCCCCCCCCCCCCCCCCCAAAAAAAAAAAAAAAAGCGCAAAGCGACGGGAGCGAGCAGAGAAGAACGCATTTGATTCAGAAATCTCCATTTGAATCTCTCTCGTCTCCCCTCGATCCCTACCTTCCTCCCTGACACCATGCTGCCGTCGCACCTCAACGGCCACTCCCCCCTCGCGCGCCGCCGCCCTCGCCTCTCCGCCGCCTCGCCGCCAGCCACCGGGGATTCCGATGCGGCGGCGGCGGCGGCGGACGCTCCGCTGGCGGAGCACGACCGCATCTACTTCCAGTCATACTCCCACATCGGAATCCACGAGGCCATGATCAAGGTAAGCCGCCATGCCCACATCCGTACCCGATTCAGTCGCCCTCTCCGTCCAAACCCTAAACCCCCACAAACCCTGGGCCGACCCGTGTTGTGAGTCCGAAGTCGCGATTTGGTGGGGATGACGTGTGTTCGGTTTCGTTGGGCAGGATCGCGTTAGGACGGATGCTTACCGCTCTGCCATCATGCACCACCAGAAGTTCATCGAGGGGAAGGTAAATTTGCTCGCCGAATTGGGGGTGGATGATTATTGTGTGCTGTTGGGATTGGATTCCAAATTTCGGTGATTGATTTCGAAACTTTATGCTATGCAGGTTGTGATGGATGTGGGGTGTGGAACTGGAATACTCTCGGTGTTCTGTGCTCGCGCTGGTGCAAAACGTGTAAGCTACAAAATCCCTGTGCTGAGATGATTGGCCAATTTAAATGCATAGCATAATGTTTGGATCATGCTTGCAAAACTAATTTGACCGTGCTCTCTCATCCAGTGAATCCTACTTTAGTGTAAAGAAGTACATTTTGTGCTGATTCAGAGGTACTAGTATCGTTTTGCATGCTTGCAAATTGAGCAGCGATAAGTGTTGTAAGATGGATTTTTTTCAATGCTTCATTTTGTTGTGCTACACAAAAGGAAAAACCAGCTCAGTTCTTGTTTGTGAAAGAAAAACAGCTTTTAATTTTATCATTTCTATGTCCTAACAAAAGTGACATGGATCTGTGTGTGCTAACTAACTGATGGCAGCTGTGTTTTTCCCTGATTCAACTAGATGTTAAGTCTTGTAGTATATAGCACTCTAACGTATTTTTCTGTTTTCACTGGTCCATTTGTCTGCCTTATAACAGTGAACTTTTTCCATGTGTATTCAAATGGACTTACAGGTGTATGCAGTGGAAGCTAGTGAAATGGCAACTCAGGTAACATTATTTTTTAGGATATATACTCTAATATTAAATTGTATTCTTTCCATATCTTGTTTGTTGTTCTTTTGTTGTTTATGTGTGGACCATTTTTTTAGTTATACAATATAAGGACATAGAATACACGGTTGCAAAATGACAGCACTCAAGTGTATTCATGAACTAGATGTTTGTAGTGGTATCCATAACAAAGATTGACAGTGAAGCTTCCTACTCATCTTCTATAAAATACTAGTTACCAGTTAATACTACCAGTCACAACTCACAAGAGAGTATATAACAATATATTAAAATAGTGTATTGATCTTGATCTTTGCAGATATTGAATATTAGTGTCATATTTATAGTAATCTAGCGGATCATACTATTTTGAAAAGTAACTACTCTTATGGGTATGCTGCGGCAAATAAATGTACTCCTTTTTGTGCAGGCTCGTGAAATTGTAAAGGCGAATAATCTGGATGATAAGGTCGTCGTTGTTCATGGACGCGTTGAGGTAAGATTCTGCATTTATGTTTTTTTTGGTTATATGTATTCTCTCAATCCCTAAGTATTTCACTGGAAGAGTTATCTGCATTTGCCAAGTAGGGTCTACTAGATTGAATACAAAGTTTGGATTATCAGGGCATAAAGCTTGTGTTTCCTTCTCTATTTTCACATGATACAATCTCTGAGTCATTATTGTTTGAAAATATATTTACATCAGTATTTTTACATCTTTACTTTTTTTATCTGCATTTTTTTAACTTACACTGAATTGA